>NC_140176.1:61294972-61800400 GCF_963971535.1 Notolepis coatsorum
CCAGCGTGACGTCATCATTAAGATGACACATGCAGGCTATGAAACCATGGATTAAAATATGCATGTGCGTGGAGGTTGTGGTTTGGTCGACAAAATGTTTGATAAAAACGCTAAAACTGGGTCAATTTCGATAGTTTTTTCTCCCCTCTTCATGAAAGTCACCGTTGCCCTAGTCACATTGTTTATTGAACAAAAATACAACCTGCAATAAAGGGGAACTATTTTACAATTTCTTTCACTATTTGGGCACTTTTACACAATTCCTGTGAATTTATGGAACACCTCTGTAATTATATATTTTTTTTAATTCATTGTTTTGTATTTCTAATCAAGTCCTCAAAAACAGCATTTTTCTACCTCAAGATCTCGAGCCGTTTTGAGGCTGGGCTCCTAAACCACTGTGTGGCCTTCGCGGCATCTGGGACATTAACATGCAGCGGTGTCTCTCTGACATCACAAATCATCACATTTTCAGATGACTCAGTTCAGTGAGGGTGAATATTGTGAGAGGAGAATTGGAAGAATGCGACAATATGAGAATTAGAGACATAGATCATATTAATATAAGTCCACATAGCTAGGAAACAATGCTAAACACTGAAAAAGGCCATTTATAAGATAGTTCCCCTTTAATTATTTGTTGACTTTTTCATCACCTGTTACAAATGTAGCTTTCGGATCCACCCTCAAACAGTGACAGAATTAGGACTATAGATAAATGCAATTTTATTAACTTATTCAGTGGCAATCACGAAAAAAGTCGGGTTATCTCGCCAGCGGTTGAGCGCCAAACCCAAGAAAAGTCGGGTTTTGGTCGTTTGATCTTTTTCCTTTGATCCCTGTTCTACACAGTCATTATGCCGGAGCCTCCTGGCATAACGTTGGAATTGCAATGACGATCGAAATCCACCAGGTGGCAGTATTGCCTACCTTATGAACATCATGGGCCAGCTATTAGTGTGTTATTAGTGCCGGACCCTGTGGGAGAATTGTTCCCCGAGTAATCAAATGTAGACAGTCAGGTAGGCTTGAACAAACATGGGTTTAATACACCAAGGTTAGGTTCAGGTGAATCAAAGAGTTACAGCTGGATGACTCAGAGTGGACACTGGCCGGGGGTATCCAAACTGAGCTCTAGATCAACGATTGTGGTCACATTATATACAGTCAAATCAGGAGGGGCAAAAGGTGTGTCCATTGTTAGTGGTCGAATTGGAAAGGTGGGCAATTGGTTTGTTCCATGGGGAGGTTTCGGGTCCATGGAGGGGGGGGGGGTGATGTGTTTCGGTGTGGTTTGTCTGGAATGGTGAGTTTGTGTAGTTTGCTCTGCTCTGGGGGGGGGGGGCTTGTGTCATGATCCTAGGCCCGGTCCTGGCTGGAGTGGGCAGGATGGTAACATTGGGCAGTACCCTCCACCTAACGTTGGGCAATGCCCTCCATCTGACATTGGCCCTCGGCCTGACATTGGTCTCCTACCCTCTAGTGGCCAGACTAGCCTGTTGGTACAGGCGGCCATTTTGCTCTGGTTCCAAATAATAGAATTTGTGTCTAATTGTTTATTATTTTGGGCCACTCCTGTCTATGTGTGATGTCACCCCTTGTTGTGTTGTTGTGTGTCATTGCCGTAGTGTCTAGTTGTTGTTTAGTTTGTCAGTGCCTTTGGTCGTTGTGTTGTGATTCTGTGTTGACCAGGTGTTCTTGATTTGTTAATTAGTCTGGGTATTTAGGTGTCTGTCTGTCCTCCTTTCCTTGTGGCGACATACCTCCAGTTACCCCCTGTTCCTATCCACGTCGTGTCGCACCGTTCTCCCTCTAGTAAGTCTTAGTGTTTGTTGTTTTGTATTGTGAAGTTCTTATTTCGTTTCTGTATGTTCCTTGTATTGCACTGGATTCTACAGTAAACACCCTTCTCCAAGCTTCACTCCTCGCCTCTGCCTCCTCCATTCCTTCCCTTTCTGTATTATTGCATTCTACCTACCCCATCGTGACAGAATGTCGCCACCAACAGTAACGAATGCAGCAGGAAGGGCAAGTGATACCATCACCGTTGTCCTGACCCTGATGGCCGGTGACATGAAGAGTTACTCACTGGCCAAATGGGGGTTCCTACTCCGGAAGATCGACCAGGTCGCCACTGAGAATCCGACACTGCAGACGGCGATGTGGGAGATGGCTGAACATGTTGCTGTCCTCATAGAGAAGCATAAACCGAAGGCTAGGGTAGCTAACCTGCCGACTGTTCTCAGGCTTACGGTCAGCCTAGATCCTCCCACAGCCGCTGAGGCTGCTCGGATGTCCATCGCCGATCTGTCGTCTACAGCCAACATAGCTCCGACCGTTAGCTTCGTGCCAATAGCTAACCGGTCGTCCCCAGTTAGCACAGCTCCACTTGTTACTCCCGCCACTATCGATGGCCAGACGTCTCCAGTGGGTACAGCTCCACCCGTTAGCTTTGCTCAGACAGCTAACCAGACGTCCACAGCTAACATAGCTCCACCCGTTAGCTTCGTGCCAATAGCTAACCGGTCGTCCCCAGTTAGCACGGCTCCACCTGTTAGTCCCGCCACTATCGATGGCCAGACGTCTCCAGTGGGTACAGCTCCACCCGTTAGCTTTGCTCAGACAGCTAAGCAGACGTCCACAGCTAACATAGCTCCGCCGGTTAGCTTTGTGTCAATAGCTAACCAGCCACTCCCAGCTAACCTAGCTCCGCCCGTTAGCTTCGTGTCAATAGCTAACCAGCCGTCCCCAGCTAACATAGCTCCACCCGTTAGCTTCGTGCCAATAGCCAACCGGTCGTCCCCAGTTAGCACGGCTCCACCTGTTAGTCCCGCCACTATCGATGGCCAGACGTCTCCAGTGGGTACAGCTCCACCCGTTAGCTTTGCTCAGACAGCTAACCAGACGTCCACAGCTAACATAGCTCCGCCGGTTAGCTTTGTGTCAATAGCTAACCAGCCACTCCCAGCTAACCTAGCTCCGCCCGTTAGCTTCGTGTCAATAGCTAACCAGCCGTCCCCAGCTAACATAGCTCCGCCCGTTAGCTTCGTTTCAATAGCTAACCGGCCGTTTCCAGCTAGCACAGTCTCCACTGCCAGACTAGGCTCCAGGTTCAGGGTGAGCCTAGTATCTGAGACAGACCAGATGTCTCCAGCTAGCACAGTCTCCACTGCCAGACTAGGCTCCAGGTTTAGGGTGAGCCTAGTACCTGAGACGGACCAGATGTCCCAAGCTAGCCAGGCATTCTCAGCTAGCACAGTTCCCACAGTGAGTCCAGGGCCCACAGTTAGCCTAGCCCCCGAGGCTAGTATGGCTAGTAAGGCCTCCACAGCTGGTCCAGCTTCCACGCCCAGTCCAGCCTCAGCTCTGGGTCCTGGCTCCTCATCCCCGGATCCTACACCACGCCTCGCCGCCGAGACCGATCCGGTCTCCACGCCCTGCCCGGCCTCTCTACCTGGTCCGGCTGCCATGCCGGCTCCCGGCTCCTCGACGGATCCTGGCTCCTCATCTCCGGATCCTACACCAAGCCTCGCCGCCGAGACCGATCCGGTCTCCACGCCCTGCCCGGACTCTACACCTGGTCCGGCTGCCGTGCCGGCTCCCGGCTCTTCGACGGATCATGGCTCCCCGTCTGGTCCAGCTCTGCGCCGTGATCAGCGTCCTGGTCCTCGCCGTGGTCCTCGCCGGTGTCTTCGCCGCGGTCTTCACCGTGGTCTGCGTGGGATACTGCTCCAGGGGTCGTCGCCGCCGCACCTCCGGTCCGGCTCTCCTGAACCGGCCCCGGGTCCGGCGGCTGGAGGGTCTCTCGCCCGGGATCCTGCTCCAGGGTCCAGCTCCCCTTCCTGGGCTTCTACACCTGTACCCACACCCCCTTGTCGGGCCTCTCTTCCCAGGTCCAGCCCTCCTCGTCGGGCCTCGGTGCCCGTCCCCACTCCCCCTCGCCGGGCCTCGGTTCTCAGGTTCTGCCCCCCTCCCCGGGTCTCGGTGCCCATCCCCACCCCGCCTCGTCGGACCTCTGTTCCCAGGTCCAGTCCTCCTCCCCGGGCCTCTGTTCCCGTCCCCACCCCCCCTCTCCGGGCATCTGCGCCCGTTTTCAACCCCCCTGGCTGCTATGCCCCTCCTGGGTTTTTCGTTCAGCCTCCTGGTCCCTCTTCTTCGGGTCCTCTCCCTGGGTCCTCTCCGGGGTTCCGGCTTCCTCCCTCACCTGCTTATAGACGTTGTTTTCTGGGGTCTGGAAGCCCCCCGTTGAGGGGGGGGTACTGTCATGATCCTAGGCCCGGTCCTGGCTGGACTGGGCAGGATGGTAACATTGGGCAGTACCCTCCACCTAACTTTGGGCAATGCCCTCCATCTGACATTGGCCCTCGGCCTGACATTGGTCTCCTACCCTCTAGTGGCCAGACTAGCCTGTTGGTACAGGCGGCCATTTTGCTCTGGTTCCAAATAATAGAATTTGTGTCTAATTGTTTATTATTTTGGGCCACTCCTGTCTATGTGTGATGTCACCCCTTGTTGTGTTGTTGTGTGTCATTGCCGTAGTGTCTAGTTGTTGTTTAGTTTGTCAGTGCCTTTGGTCGTTGTGTTGTGATTCTGTGTTGACCAGGTGTTCTTGATTTGTTAATTAGTCTGGGTATTTAGGTGTCTGTCTGTCCTCCTTTCCTTGTGGCGACATACCTCCAGTTACCCCCTGTTCCTATCCACGTTGTGTCGCACCGTTCTCCCTCTAGTAAGTCTTAGTGTTTGTTGTTTTGTATTGTGAAGTTGTTATTTCGTTTCTGTATGTTCCTTGTATTGCACTGGATTCTACAGTAAACACCCTTCTCCAAGCTTCACTCCTCGCCTCTGCCTCCTCCATTCCTTCCCTTTCTGTATTATTGCATTCTACCTACCCCATCGTGACAGGCTTGGGGTAGTTGGACAGGAGAGATGAGGTTGTGGGGTCTTTGGATACATCTGTCAGGGAGGGGTTAATTACAATTTGGGGTGGTGGGGGGGAATCCAGTTCTACCACACCCCACAGCTCCAAAACAACTAGGTAGTCATTGTGAGCAGCAGTGAGCAGAACACGTTCGAGAATGGCGATCGCCTAGAGCGAACTATTGGATATTATGAAAAAGACTAAATGGATTATATGGATGAAGATTATCGACAATAAGGTGCATTTGTTGGACTAAGCACTACTGGTCAAATGTAAAACAACTATAACCAAATCGACCGATGAGGAAACCTATTCGGCTCCATGGTATAGTCTGACCCGAGCACACAATAGTAACCTGGCTGCAATGCAATGGCAAGCGAACTATTGGATATATGATGAAGAAGACAAAACGGATTACGAATGATGATTATGGATGATAAGGTGCATTTCCACCAGACTATGATGTTGGACTATGTTGGACCAAGCACTACTGGTAAAATGTAAAACAACTATAACCAAATCGACAGATGAAGAAACCTATTCAGCTCCATGATATAGTCTGGCCCGAGCAGATAAAGTAGACGGATGAAGGCTATATTTATTGATCCTGTTCTGATTCAAGACACGTTTGGACTCGATGTGAGAAATGGAGTACATCTAAAACAAAGGTAACGTCTTTTTTTACGTGTACTTTACCGAAACTCCATCATAAAACATGCATTTATATGATCGCTGTTTCGGATAAACAACCTTCCCCCCCCCCCGGCTTTGTGAAGAAACAAGGCCATGTGTTTACCTTTGACCTGGAAATAATGTGTCTCCGGCGAGCAAAAAACATGATTTACGGATACCAGCAGAACATTTTCTGTAACTCGCGTTCCAGGAAATCAGATTGGATTTTAGTGAAACGAGGCAATGTTTATATTGGAATTGTGAACGAACGAAGGTATGTAGAAACAAACCCTTTTTTTACATGTTGTACTACAAATAGTGTCTGTCAAATGAGCCATACTGTCTCCATAGCATAATATGGAATATACAATAGCTCAGCAAATATCATGAAATATCGCGAAAACGGTCACGAAAAGCTGGCCCAGAGACAGCAGGGATGGGGGTACATGCTGGCGCTGAATGAGTTAACATAGAAAATGCATGTGCACACATAACATATAGTGTAACCCGGGGGGACACTAGGACCCAGGAGTAGTATGCAGAGGGAGTTTCATGTGAGTGAGACTTCACGTTTGTTCTTGTCAGTTTGAATGGAAGCTACATAGCCTATACACGTTATACATTAGCAGAGCCAAGGAATTATTTTATGCTGCCCCACGCTTTTAAGGTATCAGCAGGCTAAACACCTATTTTGTTGGTAAATCTATTCCATCATTTCCGACCTACAACTTATTGTCCTATATTTTGTGTAGTAGACATACTTGATGTGGTGGGCGCTAACGTTACATTTGAATTATGTGTTTGTTCCTAATGTGTGCTCAGTATATTGCGGTATGTGATGATGACATGAGGGTAATAATTATTTGTATTTTCAGGCTGTATCGGCACCTATACAGCCTGACAATACAAATAATTATTACCCTCATGTAGCATACACGTCGGCCCACATACTACATACATAATATACTGAGCGCACAGTTGCCAGCCAGCAACTGCATTCACAGGAATGAGGAAAGGTCCAACCACATCAAGTATGTCTACACAAAATATAGGACTATTAAGTTGGAAGTCAGAAATGATGGAATAGATTTAACAAAAAAGATGTTTAGCCTGCTCATCCCTTAAAAGCGTGGGGCAGCACAAAATTATTCCTTGGCTCTACTAATGTATAACATTTACAAATACATTTACATTTAGTCATTTAGCTGACGCTTTTATCCAAAGCAACTTAAAAGTTATGTACGACAAGTCATCAGGAAGGGCACAACTCTATTAGCTGAGTAACAATGTTCATCAAGGTGTTGAGTGCTACAGTGTAGGTTCGTTTATTAGGACAAGTGCATGACGGTCGGTACGGTTAGTTAGGGTTCGATTTTTTATTTAATTTTATTTCAGATAATTGTTGAAGAAGTGCGTCTTTAGTCGACGGCGAAAGGTTGGACGGGTTTCGGCTGTCCTAACTGGGGTGGGTAGTTCATTCCACCATTGTGGGGCAAGGACTGAGAAAAGGCAGGTTCTCCTTGATGACCCTCCTGGAGCTCGGATAGGAGTGGGTCTGAGACGGCCAGAAGATGCAGAGCGTAGGGGTCTTGAGGGTGTGTAGTTAGAGACCATTGACCGGAGGTAGGCGGGAGAGGTTCCCTTTGCCAGGTCGAGGGCCTTGAAGCAGATTTGTGCAGCAATGGGGAGTCAGTGCAGGTCCCTAAATAGTGGGGTGACATGGGCCGACTTCGGTAGGTTTGAAATCAGGCGGGCCGCTGCGTTCTGAATGAGTTGAAGAGGCTTGGTGGCAGTGGCCGGGAGGCCAGCAAGCAGTGCGTTGCAGTAGTCGAGGCGGGAGATGACTGTTGATTGGACGAGGAGTTGGGTGGCTTATTTTGTCAGGAAGGGGCGGATCCTTCTGACGTTGCTCAGGAGGAATCTGCAGGTTCTGGTTGTCGCTGCGATGTGAGCAGAGAAGTTCAACTGGTCGTCGAGGACAACACCAAGGTTCTTGGCAGTCAGGGACACGGTCACAGCTGCATTCTCGACTGTGATGGAAAGGTCGGTCAGGGGGGAGGATTTGGCTGGCAGGTGGAGCAATTCTGTTTAGCTTAGGTTCAGTTTGAGGTGGTTGATCGTCATCCAGGCGGAGATGTCGGACAGACAGGCCGAGATCCGCTCAGAGACGTGGATATCTGAGGGAGGAAAGGAGAGGAAGAGTTGTGTATTATCGGCATAACAATGATACGAGAAGGCATGAGACGTGATAATGTTATCGAGTGATTTAGTGTAGAGGGAGAAGAGAAGGGGTCCTAGGACCGAGCCCTGGGGGATAACGTGTATGTAGCTTCCATTCAGACTGACGAGAACAAACGTGAAGTCTCACTCATGTGAAACTCCCTCTGCATACTACTCCTGGGTCTGAGTGTCCCCCAGGTTACACTATATGTTATGTGTGTTATGGGAACAAAGGAACGGGACCAGTAATAAAGCAATGCAACCGATTCAACAGGAAAACGCCAAAAACAGCATATATTTATTCACAAATGTTCAAAGACAAAACAGAGTACAACAAAACGATACGACAGTGGTGTTGTAGTGTGGACAGGTCGGAGGCCTGGGATATGAAGTGTGTGTTTACCCAAATGTGTTTGTGAAGCAGATAACTATGTGTGTGTATTAATATGTAGAATGGAGTCTTACCGTGTTGAAATATCTAGTGGGTCAGGGTTGCCTAAACAACGCCAGGAAAACAAATCGGGAACTCTGAGGGAATTTAACGCAAGGGGTAGGCGAGGTGGGGGCATTTCAGAATACTGAAATGCAATCACAATACGAGGAAAGACAAAATAGTCAAGAGGGATAATTACAACGCAAACCTACTGTTCCAAGCAGAACGAACTTGCGTTGTCCTCTGGGCTGGTCAAACGTTTATACTTGTTTATAAACGTTTTGACAGGAGCCTCTGATTGAAGATTCACATCTGGTGTGGAATGAGAACGTCTAGGAAAACGTGCATGTCGGGGCTGAGTGACAGGGCCACGTGACCTCTGGGGGGAGCTAACAGGCTGAGGCACCTGTTCAGGTGCAGTCCTCACAACAATGTGTGCACATGCATTTTATGTTAATAAAATAGCATTTATCTATAGTCCTAATTCTGTCACTGTTTGATGTCACAAAGAAGGGTGGATCCGAAACCTACATTTGTAACAGGTGATGAAAAAGTCAACAAATAATTAACTGTATTAGACATTTGTTAATGATGAATAGTCTTCACTTTAGATTAGAGCACACAATAACATCTGCAAATGATTTATAGATATCTTAAGAATGTTTTACAAATCATTTGTTGAACATGAACAAATAAATGGAGGTATAGTCGTTTTTTCATATCCATTTTTCAAAGCATCTACAATGTGTTACTTACTGTTACTACGGAGACACGTAGGTTCCAGTAGTGGAGTAATAAGTAGAAGCAGAGAGGGTGTTTACTCGTTAACGGTGGTTCTCTTTATTTGTAGAACGGTACACCTAGAGTAATAGCAACAGATAGTAACACTGATGCAGGGCGTCTAGGAGAGAAGATAATAATGATAACAATAATGATAACAATAATGACAGCAACGTCCAGTGTCTGCGGTACCGCTGTGTACTCTGCAGGAGAATGAGAAGATCCGACAACTGGAAGTAGAAAGACAGGGGTTTAAGTAAGACCACATTCCAGACATACCAAGCGCGCCAACGTGACAACCAATCAGGAGACCCAAACAATAAGTGACAAGTGACAGCGAGACAAGTGACAGGGAAGCCAAGTGACAGGTGTCAGAATGGTGGGTGGTTCTCAGGCGGGCCAGAGAACCCAAGCATTACAGTACCCTCCCCCGACGAACGGCACATGACGTTTACCTAGGGGCCTCGGGATGCAGCCGCCTCGAACAGGCTGCGATCTAAGATATCCCTTTGAGGCACCCAAGAACGCTCTTCTACCCCGTACCCCTCCCAATCCACCAAGAACTGAAACCCCCTACCTCTCCGCCTACAACCCAGGAACTGCGGGTAGAGGTGGGGACAAGGGCGATGAGAGGAATGGCTTCAACAGGGACACATGAAACGTCGGATGAACCCTCATCGAACTCGGAAGCCGCAACCTGTAAGCCACAGGTTTCACCCGACAAACCACTCTAAAGGGTCCTATGAAGCGAGGAGCCAGCTTCCTGGATTCCACCCGGAGAGCGAGATCACGGGTGGAAAGCAAAACCCACTGCCCAGGACGGATAACCGGAGCCGGACGGCGTTTGCGGTTAGCCTGATGCTGAGCTTTAACCGAAGCCTTCTGCAGCGCCGTTCGAACACGATTTCTTGGAGAAACGGTCCACCACCACCAAAATGGTAGTGAACCCATCTGACAAGGGCAGGCCCGAAATAAAATCCAGAGATATGTGCGACCAGGGACGTTTGGGAATAGGAAGAGGCCGGAGGAGACCCGCTGGTGCACGGCGAGAGGTCTTACTGCGCGTGCACACCGGGCAGGCCGCCACAAAGGAACGCGTATCCCCCTCGACTGTCGACCACCAGAACCTCCTACAGATAAACTCCAGGGTTCTAGTGGCCCCAGGGTGGCCGGTGAGTGAAGAGGTATGTGCCCACTGCAGCAGGCGTGAGCGTGCAGCCTTGGGCACATACAACCGTCCCGGAGGACCCCCACCAGGATCAGGCTCCCATGCCAGAGCCGATCTTACCACCTTATCTATGCCCCAAGACACGGGTGCCAAAATCAAGGCCTGTGGAATAATGGGATGGGGGCTCTCCTTCCGACCCGGAGGATCAAATTGGCGCGACAACGCGTCAGGTTTAACATTTTTGGAACCGGGTCGATAGGAGATGGTAAATCGAAATCGAGTGAAGAATAACACCCACCTGGCCTGGAGGCATCCACCTCCACAATAAACGGAACCTCTGCATCATGGCAGATCAGTACAGGGGCGGAGGTAAATTGACATTTGAGGTCGCAGAAGGCAGACTCTGCCCTAGGCGACCATTCAAAGCCAGGGAGAGAGGACTTAGTGAGAGCTGTTAACGCATTGGCTAAGGCGCTAAAATTGCGAATAAAACGCCTGTAGAAATGTGCAAAGCCCAAAAAGCATTGTAACTCCTTGAGCGATGAAGGCCGTGGCCAGTCCAAGACTGCACTCACCTTGGCTGGATCCATGCGAAGATCGCCCTTCGTCAACACAAAGCCCAGGAACGAAACGGTGTCAGTGTGAAACACACACTTCTCTGCCTTAACAAATAGTTGATGCTTGAGGAGACGGTCTAGCACCTCACAAACGTGCACTTGGTGTTGCACCATATCGCGAGAAGAAATCAGGATGTCATCTAAGTAAACGAACACCGACACCCCAATTAAGTCCCGCAGCACGTCGTTAACCAGGGCTTGGAAGACTGCTGGAGCATTACCTAAGCCAAAGGGCATGACTAAGTACTCATAATGCCCATTGGGCATGTTAAATGCAGTCTTCCACTCGTCTCCTTCTCTAATCCTGGCCAGATTGTATGCATTACGTAAGTCAAGTTTAGAGAAGACCTGTGCCACCTGTAAGCACTCAAAGGCGGTGTCCATGAGAGGCAACAGGTAACGGTTCTTGATGGATACATCGTTCAACCCCCTATAATCAATGCACGGCCGCTGGGAACCATCCTTTTTAGCAACGAAAAAGAACCCAGCGCCGGCAGGAGATGTGGAAGGACGTATATGCCCCGCGAGCAATGCCTCCTCAATGTAAGTGTTCATAGACACTGTCTCAGGGAGCGAGAGGGAGAACATACGCCCACGGGGCGGAGAGGTACCAGGTAGAAGATTAATGGGGCAGTCGTAAGATCTATGAGGCGGTAGTGCTTTAGCACGCGTTTTGCTAAAAACATCCGCCAGGCCCAGTAGATCTCGGGTACACCTTGGGATTAGTAGGGCTGCCAGCATCTGCAAATCCAGAGCCTGCAGAATAATGAAAGACCCTCACCACCCCAACAACAGCCTGTTCATGCTGCTGAGGTCAGGCAGACGCCTGCGAACACCAGATACTAGGACAGAGAGACTTCGGCTCAGCTTCTTCCCCCAGGCCATCAGAGCCTTGAACACTGAACTCTCCACACACAAGCACACATGAGCACACACACGACACACACACTGTACACGCTCACACACTAGCAGCCACTTTAACATGAGCAAGCACACACTCATGCTGCACACGCCCACACTTATGGCCACTAAGGAAAGGTCACTTTAAGAATAGTATAACTTGAGATTGTATAAAATAGCATGTACAGAAAGACCCAGGGCCTCATCCGTAGCTAACAGTGTATTGCACTACCACAGGACCTAGCATGTCCTACCATGCTCTGTAAATAACTTATGTACATATACCGATATGCCCTACTCTGTTTACTTGTTTTATTGCACAATGGCGTTCTATTGGATTCTATTATATGTCATTACTATTGTATTATGCACATCGTTGTGGGCAAGACCACCCGCATTTCATTGTATACTCGTATGCAGTGACAAATAAAACTCTAGACTTGACTTGACTTGACTTGGCTCCCCACCATCCTGGAGAGAGAAGAGGGAGACAAAAGAGAAGGGGGGGGGGGGGGGGGGGGACTCTCGCCAAAGCCAGACACAACGCCGTTCCCCGTTGAGAGTTCACCCGTACACCAATTAATCACAGGGTTGTGAAACGCTAACCAAGAACCATAGAACCATGACTAGAACCATGACAGAAATGGGGGAGACAAGCACGAAAAATTGCAACCACTCACACCCACCACCTGCCACCTGAATGTGCATGGGAGTAGTGCGGTGAGTGATTCTCCCACTGCCCAGCGGCCGGCCATCCAGAGCCTGGACAGGAACGGGTACCCCCAGTTCCTCGAGAGGGATCCCCCACTCCTCCACCAGCCCCACATGGATGAAATTACCCACTGCCCCTGAGTCAATAAGCGCCACAGTACTCTTGACGTCGCTCCCCGTGTTGACAGTCACCTTAAAAAAAGTGTGTGTATCTGGGAAATGTGAGGATTTCAGCCCACCTGCCAGCGCCTCCTCAGGACATAGCGGGCTCCTCCTTTTCCCGAGAAGCCCCGACAGCTCCAGAAGCGATGACCCGTGCGGCCGCACCGGAAGCAGCGTCTCTCTTTGACGAAGCACCGTCGCTCCTCGTCAGTGAGCGACAGCGCCCCGAGCTGCATGGGTTCATCACCCAGTGGCTCACTCGTGTAATGCAGAGAGATGTCGACACCGGGAGAAGAAGGGACACGTACATGAGCCTTTGTTCCTCGCTCACGTTCCCTCTCCCGATGTCGATTGTCCATGCGGATGGCCATGGTGATGATCTCATCCAAGTGCTTCGGCAACTCACGTACGGAGAGCTCGTCTCTCATCCGTACGGAGAGTCCCTGAACAAACAAGACACAACAGGGAATCTCTGGCCAAGCTGCCTCCCGAGCCACGATCCTGAAGTCAATGGCATAATCTGCAACATTGCGGAGGCCTTGCCGGCAGGCGAGGAGCCGCACCCCGGCCTCATAAATAGAGAGAACTCGGGAAGTATCGAAGACTCTTCTCAACTCCCCGGTAAAGGCGTCCACATTGCTGCAGATTACTGACCCATTCTCCCATTCGGCTGTAGCCCAGGATAGTGCTTGGCCAGAGAGGAGGGTAATGATGTATGCAACCTGGGAAATAGCAGAGGGGAATGAGCGTGGCTGCAATTGGAACACGAGTGATCCCTCCAGTGCTCCTGAGTAGCGGCCCGGCGGTGATAGCCGTGGCACCCGGATCTCTTCCTGGATCCCGTGAGCCGCACAATCTCTCCTGCCGCCGACTGCCGCTCCCACCGGTGACGCCTCAGCTGCTGCCGTCCTCGCCTCAGCCACCTCGGTACTGGCTCTCTGGGCCAACGCCAAACTCGCCGTCTCCTGGGAGGAAATGGTGAGTCCTCCCAGTCGAACCAGCTCGGCGCTGACCTGTTGTTGTCGCTCTGATACTTGCCCCAGCACGATCTCCAGTTTCCGGTACATCTCTGTGTACGACTCCATGGAACCTTTGATGGTCGGATCTTCCGTTACGACGGAGACAGGTAGGTTCCAGTAGTGGAGTAATAAGTAGAAGCAGAGAGCGTGTTTACTCGTTAACGGTGGTTCTCTTTATTTGTAGAACGGTACACCTAGAGTAATAGCAACAGATAGTAACACTGACGCAGGGCGTCTAGGAGAGAAGATAATAATGATAACAATAATGACAGCAACGTCCAGCGTCTGCGGTACCGCCGTGTACTGGAAGTAGAAAGACAGGGGTTTAAGTAAGACGACATTCCAGACATACCAAGCGCACCAATGGGACAACCAATCAGGAGACCAAAACAATAAGTGACAAGTGACAGGGAGACAAGTGACAGGGAAGCCAAGTGATAGGTGTCAGAATGGTGGGTGGTTCTCAGGCGGGCCAGAGAACCCAAGCGTTACAACTTACTACACATTAAACAGCATTATTTAATGATGAACAAATCAAGTACAAACAATGTTGATAATGAGTTATAAATAATGTATAACTAATTTGTAAATGTTATACAAATATAGTTATAAATGATTTAATAATAATTTACGAATGTATATAAATGGTTTGTTCATGATTAGTTCTAAAAATACCTTATAAATGGCTTATAACTGAGTGTTATTATAAAGTGTTACCAAACGTCTTTTTAATTCAATAAACTAATTTCACAATAATTCAATATAAAACACATTTAATTTAACAATAACATGGCTACAGATACAATAACAATAATAATAACAATAACAATGAACAACTAGAATGGCACAAACACAGACAAGAGTGAAAACAAAAAACCCTGCTTGTGCTACGCACGTGCTGCTGTAGTAACCAGGGGCCTCATTTTAAAAAATTGCTTAGATTTTATACTAAACTTCGTACTCTCAAATAAAAAAAATTACTATGTACAATTTATAAAACGTTTGCATACATGAATACAGATTTGTACATCAGGCATACAATTGTTTAATCTTTTTTGTTTCAATCTGTAATAGATGTGTGACTTGGCCATAATAAGGCCATTTATAGGCCTAATATTCTGAGGGATGAAAGTGAGCAGAGGCAAGACCGAGTACATGTGTCTGAATGGGAAGGAAGATGGAGGGGTGGTGATGTTGCAAGGAGTAGAGGTACCAAAAGTGGACGAGTTTAAATACTTGGGGTCAACTGAAGAAGAGAGTGCAGGCCGGGTGGTGTGGTGTAGAAGGATGGCAGGGGTTATCTGCGATAGAAGGGTACCAGCAAAAGTTAAGGGAAAGGTCTACAGCAGGGTAGTGAGACCAGCTATGCTGTATGGTCTAGAAACGGTGGCACTGACCAACAAGCAGGTGGCGGAGCTGGAGGTGGCAGAGATGAAGATGTTAAGGTTCTCTCTGGGAGTAACAAGGTTGGACAAAATAAAAATAAAATACATCAGAGGAACGGCCCATGTTGAGCAGTTTGGGCAGAAAGTGAGAGAGGCAGGACTGAGATGGTTTGGACGTGTGCAGAGGAGGGAGGTGGGGTACATCGGGAGGAGGATGCTGGAGATGGAGCTGCCTGGACAGAGGAGGAGGGGAAGGCCCAAGAGGAGGTTTATGGACACTGTGAAGGAGGACATGCGGGCAACGGGCGTGACAGAGGACGATGCAGAGGACAGGAACAGATGAAAACGGATTATCCGCTATGGCGACCCCTGACGGGAAAAGCTGAAAGAAAAAGAAGAAGAAGATAGGCCTGATAATATTCTATCAATCAATCAATCAATACAATTTATTTGTATAGCACATTTAAACATGACACTTGTCAACCATATTTATATGTATCCGATGGCAAAAGTCAGTACTGTATCTACAAAAAAACCTGTAAATCATCTTCCCTTTATTCATTTGCTTAGGTTTTTGTTGACTTGATCTCAAGAAGGTGCTGAATGAGTTTTTCACATCTGGTCAATGTTAGCATGGTGTCACCGTCAAAGATGGATACATATTTTTATATTAGGCGAATTATGGCTAGGGCTTGGTATGGTATGGTTTATTTTCTTAATCCCAGAGGGGAAACATGGTTTGCCACCAGAGCGAATACACATATACAAACATGAAAGACACAGTTACATGATACAATACACTACAGGATACACAACACAATAGGGGAGCCTCTTAACACAGTGCTATCGTGTTCGTAATTTTTTTTACTGCAGCAGGTACAAAGGACCTTCTCAATCGCTCAGTAGAGCATTGAGGCATCAACAATCTGTTACTAAATGAGCTTCGCAGAGCATCGAAAATACTAAACAGTGGGTGGCCTACAAAAGATAAAATGGTGTTCAGTTTAGTCCTGGTTTGCTTGGCTATGAGAATCAGGAGGAAGGCCAATCATTGAGCCAGCCTTTTTGATGATTTTATTTATACGTTTTTTGTCCGAAACAGTGATACTGCCCCCCCAGCAGAGAACAGCATTGAACAGGACACTAGCCAGGATACCTTGGTCAAATACATAGAGAAGTGACCTGCTGATGTCAAAAGAACAAAGTTTTCTCAGATGAAAGAGTAAGTAAGTAAGTAAAGTTTATTTATATAGCACCTTTCACAGACCAGGGTCACAAAGTGCTTCACATAGTAAAAACATCAATAAAATGCAAAAGATAGCAGCATGGTAAAAGAAAATAATTAAAAACGTGAAAGATCAGGAAAAGCCAATACAGATAAAAAAAAAAAAGAGCAGAGACTGGGCTTTTTTAAACACAGAATCTGTGTTCTGCTTCCAGTCCAGCTTACCGTCCAGGTGAACGCCAAGGTATCTATAGCACTGGACTATTTCAACCTCCTGCCCCCTAATGATGACAGGAGAGACACATGGGAAGGATGACACTGCTTAAAAGCAGTGATACATAGGCCTAGGTAAAAGAGGGACCAAATAAAAATAATGGTCTATGAGCATACAGTGTACTGTCTCTTTATTAAAATAATGTTTTACTATGGCATGTGTTAAATACATATTATATGCAATAAAAGTAATAAAAAGGAACAATGCTGACTTCCGGTTTACACTCAGATCGGATGGCGGCGCAACTCTTCCGAGCTCCGTGACCACTTCTCTTTAATATTGATTACAACGCAAATTTTACGACATACACTCACATTATACCTCGTAGATATGGCTAAACAAATACCGAACAAGATTGGAACATTAAATGAGGTTGATGTTGAATGTATCAGGTCTTTGTTCCGTGCTGAGCTCGATGCTAGCATGCTCCAGCTAACCAACAGACTGGACTCGCTCCAGGAGGATGTAGCTAGTGTTATGCCCACTAGAAGTGGTATCACGTTAATATCATTAGATTATGTGTCAAAACGGTTTGAACATACTGGTACAGGATTACCTCCATCAGAAACAAGGTAGAACAGGCATGTTATATTTAATGGGAGACATTAACATAATTTGGTCAATAGGGGGCAGTATAGGACTGTTGTTCAGTGGCTTCGCCTTCTAGGGAACCGTACTTTGCTACCTACGGGCACACAAGGCGAGCTGAGCCTCACAACCGAGAGGACTCAGAACCAGTAACACCATGTCTGCGCCTTCCTTTGTCCAATGACTAACTACAACCTGTTTCATAGGTGGGTAATACATTACAAAACACACATAAAGGTTAACAAGGATACAGGCAATGTCGAGGGCCCAATGAGGTGATGTTTGAGTCAAGTTTAAGAAGTTTAAGAAGACAAGTAACGTGATTTAGAAGTTGACCGTCTATTGATGGCGCCGTGTCTCGTGGTACATTAACACTTTGGATGCCACGCCCGAGATTTCTCGGGTTTACCTCCCGACCGTTGAATGCCCATCACGAGATTTCTCTGTTTTTTTTTTTTTTTTTTTATTAGCGATCTGAAATCATATTGCATCAAGCGAGCCTACCGTTGGATATCCAGGCACCGCCGGCGCTCAGATGTGAAAAAAGCGCCCCCTATCGTCTCCCAGATGGTAAATCACCCTTTTGGATTGGACTCAATGAAAGTGAATGGGAGAACGGATTTCTGACTCCACATTTTACTTCTCACTGATGTAACCGGGGTCTACCAGAGTTCATTCTGGAACCTTGGTGCCACGGCGAATATGTGTTCTACTGTACACGCGGTGGATCAATACAATTATCGATTTTTTCCGAATGGCGATCGGAAATTGGAATAAACCATTTGGATACCATCTGACCTCAGGTAAATAATCTATGTTATCAGTCTTAGGATAATCAGAATCGTTTTCACGGAGATATAAGCGTTTCCACTATATGTGATATAGCTGTTTTGACTGGAAAAGCCATCAGGAAATAAGAGCAGCGATTATCAGCGCGCGGCACGAGCGTGCGTGCGCACACATATACTATCGATCATCTAGCGCTTATTTGAAAACTATTCATAAATAGGCAGACAAATGACAACGTTCTGGAATATTCCAGTAAAAGACGATTATCATCATAGGGTTGTTTTTTCCGCAAAAACGAGTGATTTTCAAAATGCTATCAAACGGAAATGAAGCGATAAAAAAACAATCTGCCTTGACAATGTTGACTGGAAAATGAGTCTTTGATAAGCGACGGGCAGATTAGACACATAATTTAAAACATAGATTAGGCGATATTAAGATAACATTGGAGTGGGTTTGGGCATCAAAGGGGTAAAAAGGAAAACACGGCGTGGCATCCAAAGTGTTAAAATAGAGTGTTGAAATACAATTGCCCATTTAATCATTAACGTGTCAGAGTTAAGTATCTCGAAGGGGATTATAAAGGTTTATGTTTTGAAATACATACTGTTTGGGTTGAATTAGAGGGAAATTACTTTAGCTCACACTAGCTAGACGTTAGCTAAACACCGGAGCTGTCCCACATGCTCTCTCTCTCTCTCTCTCTCTCTCTCTCTCTCTCTCTCTCTCTCTCTCTCTCTCTCTCTCTCTCTCTCTCTCTCTCTCTCTCTCTCTCTCTCTCTCTCTCTCTCTCTCTCTCTCTCTCTCTCTCTATCCCACTCTCCGTTAAATGTAAATATAAATCTATTCCCTTGGGTTACACCATGGTCATGGTTTAGCAAATTCCTGGTAAGGCTGAGATCGGCCAGATACATATATATATAAATGCACCTTCGATGCACATTTGAGGTTCAACCGAACTTGAGCTGGAACACAAATATGAGTGACACCGAGGTGTTGAGGTATTCCTGTACACTAGAGAATAGTGGATATGACTGATGATAAACGAATGATGATAGAGGTAACAGCTATTGATGATGTAAGGAATTGTTTGACAGACAATTAGAATGACAGTGGGTCTCATTCCCGAAAATGTTTCAAAGATATATTCTGGAAGACTTATCTTGGAACCACTGAGACATAATCTATGACAAGTACACTCTGAGTCCTGAACGTGCTGGTAATATGTCTTTAGTGGCTGAAACAGTCGCAGAAATTATATGATCTGATATCTGCTTGGAGAATGGCATTCTGTCTTAAACTCCAAAGCGCGTTCCCGTTCATTTGCATACAAAACAACGCCTCCATATCTCCTTATAAGGCAACTGGTGACGCAGTGTGAAATGGAATGGCGGAAGTGCTTTGCGAGCTGCGTGATTACGAAACCTAGCGTCAGTCAGTGCCAATCAGAGAGCGTCTCCGATAAATGCGGCTAGGTTTCGTAATCACGCTTGCGCCCATCAAAACTAGATTAGATTAATGTATTGGCATCATATACAGCTCGCGGTACACACCTGCCACAGCGCGCGCGCACACACACACACACACACACACACGCGCGCAGTACTGTATATGAATGAATGAATGACATATAATATATATAGCCTACGGCGGGCGTAATGAATGAACGCAGTATGGCTTATTATTCCATAATTAAGCCCATAGGCTACTGTTCATTCGTAGGCCCACACAAGACTTGTTATGGAATATTAATGCATTATTTATTTATCCACTGTCATTTCAGTGTTGGTGTATAGGCTATATAGTGTATTTGAATATACGTTTAATTGATTAATGATATATTCGAAGGAATGCAGGTTTATAGTTATATCAACCCCCTCCAATGTACAGTAAATGACCAAGTATGGTTTTGTCAATATTCCAATGTACAGTTTTGCTTGTACAGTGTAAGTCTATCCCCCACCCAACCTCCTCCAACAGTTTCTACGTCAAATGTACTCTCTTTTCTGGACTCTTTTTGTATCACAAACAGTACTGTATTTGCAAATCTGGTATGTCAAATGTATAGATGTAGCAGTACTGTCTATCTGTGTCGTGTGTGTCATATATGTTATGATGAATTGAAAATGGGGGACCCTGATGTAAACAAGACAAAATTCTTTCTCTGGTCTGCATCCCCTTATGTAATTGAGCTATACTGTACTGTACCCATTCTGCAATCGGTTAATAAAGTTTTCAATCAATCAATCAAACAAAGGTCTGTCCCATTGTATACCAATCAATGGGATACATTGCATGTTGACCTGCATTCTTTCAAATGTATATAATTAATCATTAAAACAGATGTGTAACAAATAAGAAATACAAATTCCACAGAAGGCATTACATTATTATTATTTTCAATCATTTCACAATAATTGCATAATTGTGTTTGAATATCTGAGTAATTAAAGTAATTATACATTTGTCCAAAATAGCTGGTTCAGATATGGTTAAGCAGCTGCCCTGTGATCAGATGAATCCATATTATTTATTTTTCCGACATCAAATGCGTAATTTCTTATCGTACAAATATTGTCATATTTATTTTAATTATGATTAAGTCATTAATTCCAAGGAGGCCTGTAGCATTGACGTGAAGGAATCACTATGAGAACACAGTCTGTCAAGTTATAATAACATTTTAAATTAGTCAATCAATCATGAGATTTGATCGTGGGCTGAGAGCATATTTAAGTGTGCTCCTCAGCACTCTTAAATCTGCTCTCAGCCACGATAAAATAAGATCTCAGGAAAGTTTGGGGACTCCCACTCTCAGCCCTAATATGTCTTAAATGGGCCGAAATCTGGCTAAGACGAAATATTTTGTCGTAACTTCGTTCGGGAATGAGACCCAGTGTTGTTAAAAGAAGACATACGATGTTCTCTTCCAATATGCCTAGACAGAGGTTAACAGGAGAATGCTTCCTTTCCACGTGCTTATACTTAAGACGTCAAATATGTATAAAGACATAATTAATTACAATGTACAGTATATAATGCTGGATAACTACATTTGAAAGGAAAATGCTATTGAAGTGAACCAGGGTATCCTAAAAGGGTAGAATGTGTGTTGCAATGATGATTATGCTTTTGAATTGATGACAAGAATGGAACTATAATTGAATGTATTAAAAGTAATGTAAATAATTGAACTAAATGATGGTATAATGTTATGATGATGATTGATTTAAGATTCTCATGAATAAACAAATGCTGTTGTAATAAACAACCGAGAGGACTCAGAACCAGTAACACCATGTCTGCGCCTTCCTTTGTCCAATGACTAACTACAACCTGTTTCATAGGTTAAACATACCTCTGCTATCAGGTGCCATATCCTGGTACCTGTAACAGTTTATTGGGGGCTCGTCCGATGTCAGGCCCCCCTGCTGGATGGGAGCTGATCCAGAGATCTTGACACTTGGACCAACCGCGACCCGATTAACCAGGAAGCAACGCCCGGTGTAAAGGTCCGCCGAATGAGGAACTGATCTACGCGGTATCGACAGCAGTGAAGTGCCTCATCTGGTGCCAGACGACAACGAGACCTGTGTCCACTACTCCACCTGACGAGAAGAAAGACCGGAGTCGTGTATAGGAGAAACACCCACCACGGAAAGTCGCTACAGTGATCCTGAACTGAGAACGAAAGTGCGAGGAATCGGGAAGCAGCCATGGGAGACAGTGAGAGGAAAAGCTTGGTGTGGGACATCAAGAAGAGCCTGCTCACTCTACCTGCGGATGAACTGTTTCGCATCGCCGAAGCATTGGAGCTAGTAACAGGACTGGAGGCGTCTGACCGAACCCACCTTATCGTAGATGATGCGGAGGGGTGCTTCAACTTTATCAACGACTACCTGTACAGTAAGGTTTTACTGGAGTTAGAGGATACAGGGTTGTCTTATTTATTGCAGATAAAAGATGTGACTGATGGGCTTATGCAGAATAAGGTGGTGGGTCTAGAAGAGGGTATAACCGAGGGCCTACGGTCCACCAGTCAAAGTGATGTAGTTGACCCAATTAGCGTCTTTTATGATGTAAGTGAAACAATTGAGAGTGTGCCCACTTCAAAATTAAGCAACCAGGTTTTACAGTGCCTGCCAAGTGTGCCACCACCCATAGCTGAGGCTGTGCCATTGAATGAGAGTGTACCAGACACCAAAAGTAAACAGGAACCCCCTGGTGTGTCGCCATATAAACTAGTCTGTTTAAGAGAACTGTCGTACCTTCACCGCAGGGATTTTAAGCTCCAGGGAGGTCAGATTGGAGACCGCAGGGATCAGACATTAGTTACAACAGTGTCTGCAAACAGATCGCCGAAGGTCTGAAGGAACAATTCAGCGAGGCAGAGGTTGTTAAAGCAGTCTTGAGAGTGATCAAAGCTGGCAGCTTTAAGGATATGTTAATGGTAAAAGATGATTTAACTAGCGATGAGCTGAAGGGTTTTCTCCATTCTCACCTCGGTGAACAAAGTAACACAGAGTTGTTTCAAGAACTTGTGTGTACGAAGCAAAAGGATAGTGAAACACTGCAACAGTTTTTATATAGAGTCATAGGACTCAAGCAAAATATGCTGATACTGACGTTAAGTACAACAAACGCACCGTTCAGGATGTCTTTCTCCACACTGTGTACCAAGGTTTAGGACACAAACATGATGCCATTCGTAGGGAACTGAAACCCTTACTTGAAGACAGAGTACCTGATGAGGCCATTCTCAGACAGATGAAAAAGGTAATGAGCGATGAGAGTGAAAGACAGCGTTAGGGCCTACCATCCGCAATAGACCCCCCATGTACATAGCGCAGGTGCTGAGGTGAAGGGAGCACAGTGACCCCCCCCATTAGGGAAGAAAATACAGGAAAGAAACTTAAAGTAGACCCGATCCAACAGTTAGCAGAGAAAGTAGAGAAACTTACCAATCTAGTTGAGCTCCTGCAACAGCAGCCCCAGGTCAGAACAGGGAGGATAAATAGGCAGAGGGACAGGCCATATGGCTGTAGCAGATGTGTAGAACAGAATTTACCTAACTGCCCCCACTGTTTCCATTGTGGTGACGAAGGCCATAGAGCGTTAGGCTGCCAAAAGAGACCACCACGTCAGGGAAACTGGGACCGGTCCCTGCAGGGGTACAAACATTGACCGGTTCCCCTTTACTGTCCCAAACTGACAACCATCGTACTGGTGAGCCTGAGAAGGAAAGAGTAAGAGAGGAGAAGACTGCACCTAGACCAGGAACCAAGATGGTAAACCAGATACAGAAGCACACAGACCCCCCTGATTTACCGAACACCAAGAGTGAATGCCTCGCCAAGCTCGTAGGGAGAAGAGCTCTCACCCATTGTAACCTAAACGGTTTAGCAGTCCAAGCCCTGCTTGATACAGGGGCCCAAGTAAGCATGATTGACCGTGCTTGGAAGAATAGATACTTACCTGACATGCCAGTCAGAACCCTTAGCGAAATCATCGAAGAAGAAGAGGAGTTGAAAGTCTATGCGGTAAACGGTGAGGTCCTCCCATTTGATGGCTGGGTGGCCCTTACAGTGAACTTAAAGGGGAATGAAGATCCTAACCTGTCAATCACTGTGCCTTTCCTTGTAAGCAGCCTTGTTCTTGAGAGACCCCTACTGGGTTTTAATGTGCTGGAAGTGATGATACAGGAACAACCTGGAAGACTGATCCCAACTCTCACCAGCCTGCTCTGTAATGCCATGGTGATACCAGCCGAGAAGGCAGAACTCCTGGTGAATTATATCCAGACTGACAGACTCCCTGTGCAAGTTGGTCGCCTATGAAAAGGTAAACAAGCCACTGTCATCCCCGCAGGTCAAGTGGCCTGGGTCAGGTGCCAAATCCCACCCCACGTGGAACTGTCTGACCCCACCTTCCTGTTCGAACCAGATGACAACAATTTATCGCTGGCAGAACTGGATGTTGGAGAAGGCCCGGTTGGAGAAACCCCAAGAAGCCGTATGTCACTGTGCCTGTGGGAAACAACACAAAGCATACCGTCACTCTCCCCAGGAAGACAGCTCTGGGCAGCATCCATTGTGTTGGGAAAGTCATCACAACAGACTCCCCGGAGAACCCCCGACCGCTAGCGACTGTCAGCAGCGCCGTCACCACCCCCGTCGTCACTGGGCCGTCCCCATGGCAAACCCCCATCCCAACTTACTCACCTGAAATCTCCCAGCCCACAGTGCCTCCCAACCGTGCTGCTACAACGTCAGCTGTTCCCAGCTCCATCGCGTTCCAACCCCCCGTCGATCTCAGTCACCTCGATGACGAACAACAGACAATAGTCAACAGGATGCTTTGTGAAGAGGCATCCCGAGCCTGCAGATGACAATCGCTCTCCATGATACTGTCCCGGTCCAGAAGACATACTCATCAGTACCAAAGCCACTGTTTAAAGAAGTAAAAGAGTACATACAGGAACTGTTAATGAAAGGTTGGATAGTCAAGTCCAAGTCTCCATATTCTGCCCCAGTAGTCTGCGTCAGAAAGAAGGACGGCAGCCTACGGCTATGCATCGACTCGCCTCCTGAACAAAAAGACTGTGCCCGATCGCCACCCATTACCTAGAATACAAGACCTGACTGACACTCTTGGAGGCTATACCTGGTTTAGTATCCTAGATCAAGGGAAAGCTTACCACCAGGGCTTCGAGGGTTCACGACCCTTCACCGCCTTCATCACTCCGTGGGGTCTCTATGAGTGGGTTCGCATCCCATTTGGACTCTCAAATGCCCCTGCAACGTTCCAACAAGTTTCAAGTTTCTTTAATAGTTGTCATACAGAAGTACAGAATACTTTCATACAAAATGCTTCTTACTGTTACGCTCCAGAGACTGTGCTAGACAAGATAGTATCAAATAACATAGTATAGCATGTAATTTAGAAGAAGAAAATGAGGTCACAGTGTTCGGTATAGACATATGTACAATGTTCGATGCAGAATAGACGTAACTGAGTTACCATATAATATACAATACTATGCAGTGTACTAATGTACAGTACTATATAGTGCAAAGCAGAAATGGGATGAGGTACAATTTAGGTACAATTTACAGTAAGGTGTACGAGTTGTAGTGCAATCCTTCATCAATAAATATAAAGTGTGGGGAGTGGGTGCTACAGTGTGTTTGTTTAAAGTGGGTGTGTGCTATAAAGTGTGTGGAGTGGGTGCTACAGTGTGTTTGTTTAAAGTGAGTGTGTGCGTGTGGATGTGTGTGCTATGTGCGTTTGGTGGTTGTTGTTGTGTAGTGTTCATTGTTCGTTTAGCAGCCTGATGGCCTGGGGATAGAAGCTTCTTCTGAGTCTTTCTGTGCTCGCCTTGAGACTCCGGTATCGCTTGCCTGACCGCAGCAGTTCAAAGAGGCAGTTGTTCGGGTGACTGGAGTCTTTAATGATTCTCTTAGCCTTGCCCTTGCAACGCTTGTTGTAAATGTTCTGGAGGGTGGGGAGCCCCCCTCCAATTGTGCGTTCGGCTGAACGTGTCACTCTTTGTAGTCTGCTTCAGTCTGGTGCAGTGCTATTCCCAAACCAGGAGGTGATGTTGCCAGTAAAGATGCTCTCTATTGTACATGAGTAGAAGTTCTTAAGGATCTTCTGACTGACTTGGAACTTCCTTAGGCGCCTGAGGAAGTAGAGGCGTTGTCGTGCCTTCTTCACAACACTGTCAATGTGTGTGGTCCATGTCAAGTCCTCGGATATGTAGGCTCCGAGGTACTTAAAGCTGTTGACTCTCTCAACCGGTGCCCCGTCGATGCTGAGGGGGCTGTAGTCCTTGACCCCCGACCTCCTGAAGTCCACAATCATCTCCTTTGTTTTGCTGACGTTCAGGGAGAGGCTGTTTTCCTGGCACCATCCCGCCAGAACCTTGACCTCTTCCAGGTAGGCCCTCTCGTCGTTGGCAGAGATCAGGCCCACCACCACTGTGTCGTCAGCAAATTTGATGATTGTATTGCTACTCCGCTGAGCCACACAGTCGTGTGTGTACAGGGAGTAGAGGAGGGGACTCAGAACACAGCCCTGGGGGGCCCCTATGTTGAGGGTGATGGATGAGGAGGTGCAGTTGCCTGCTCTCACCACCTGGGGTCTGCCAGTCAGGAAGTCCAAGACCCACTGGCAGAGGTCATAGTTCAAGCCCAGGTCCCTGAGCTTGGTTATGAGTATGGAGGGGACTATGGTATTGAATGCCGAGCTGTAGTCGATGAATAGCATTCTCACATAGTTCCCCTGCCTCTTGTCCAGGTGTGATGCTGCTGTGTGCAGCACATGGGCTATGGCGTCCTCCGTGGACCTGTTGGGGCGGTATGCAAATTGCAGGGGGTCCATGTTGATGGGGAGGGAGGAGCAGATGTAGCCCTTTACTAGCTTCTCAAAGCACTTCATGGCTATGGAGGTGAGAGCTACAGGGCGGTAGTCGTTGAGGCAAGCAGGCTTGGATTTTTTGGGTACAGGGATAATAGTGGACTTCTTCAGGCAGGTGGGGATGACAGCCTGTTCTAAGGACAGGTTAAATTATGTCAGTGAATACTGGGGCCAGTTGGTCGGCACAGACTTTTAGGACGCGGCCGGGGATGCCGTCCGGACCTGCTGCCTTCCTGATATTCACTTTTTTAAAGGTCCGCCTCACCTCATGCTCTGTTACCCTGAACACTGCGTCTCCATCAGCAGCCGACCCCCCCCCCCCATTGCCGTGGCTTGTGGGCTGGTGTTGTTATTACCAGCATCAAACCTCGCATAGAAGGTATTGAGGTCATTTGCTAAGGAGATGTCACTGTTCAGTTTGAGGGAGGCGCCTTTGTAGTCTGTCATCGTTTTGAGCCCCTGCCACATAGCTCTAGAGTCAGCCTGTTCAAACTGGAGTTCAATTTTATCCTTGTAGCGTCGTTTGGCCTCTGTCACTGTCCTCCTTACATTGTATCGCGCCACCTTGTGGTCATTCATGTTGCCTGCCACTAGGCCGTCTTTGTATGCTTTGGTGCGCGCTCTCAGAGCTTCACGGACGGATTTGTCTACCCAGGGTTTTTGATTTGGGTAAACTCTCATTTTGGTAGTGGGGATTGTTTCTTCCACCATAGTACGAACATAGTCCAGCACTGTCTCCGTGTAGACATGAATGTTATCTGTGTCGCGGAACACGCTCCAGTCTGTGCAGTCAAACGCAGCCTGTAGCGTCTCCTCTGACGTCAAATCCCATTTCTGCACCTCTCGCGAGACTACGGGAGTGCTTTTGATTCTTTGTTTGTACTTTGGTGAAAGGAAAATGGACGTGTGATCTGATTTACCAAAGCCACTAGCAGAATGAGCCTTGTATCCACCTTTGAATTGCGTGTAACAGTGATCTAGGATGTTACCGCCTCTGGTGTTACAAGTCACATGCTGATAGAAGTCAGGTAATACCTTTCTCAGATTGGTGCTATTGAAATCACCCACCACTATGATGGCGGCATTAACGTTCGCTGCCTGGAGTTTGTTTACCTCGTCGTGAAGCCTGGAGAGCGCGGCACTATTGCTGGCTTGCGGTGGAATATACACTCCTACAAGGATGATCGCCGTTAACTCCCTCGGGAGGAAGAAAGGACGACACTTGATGGTTATATATTCCAGGTCTGGGCAGCAGTGGTTCGATAATTCCTTCACGTTAGCTGGATCGCTCCAATTGTTGTTAAACATGAAGGCAATACCTCCTCCACGTTGTTTGCCGGACAATGCTGATCTGTTCTTGCGGTGGATGAAGAAGTGTTCGGCCGGTTGTATGGCGTGGTCTGGGACGTCCGGCGTCAACCACGTCTCGGTGAAGCAGAGAACGTTACAGTCTCTAACGTCTCTTTGGTATTGAATCCTTGCTCGGATGTCATCCAGTTTATTGTCAATTGATTGTACATTGGCTAGCAATATACTGGGTAGTGGTGTTCGGTGTCGTCTGGATCTCAGCCTGTTACGGATCCCAGCTCTCTTCCCTCGCCGCCTGGTGATTCCTTTGTTCCTGGGATCAGGATCTGGTCCCATTGTTTTGAGAATCTCCAAAGGCCATTGCTGCGGTTCGGAAAGCTGATTCAGGGAGTAATCCAATCGGTAAGTTTCCCGTAATCCGATGTCTATAAGTGACTGACGGTCATACACATTAAATGCACCTACTGTTGGTACAGACAAAACTCTTAAAACTATAAATATTAACAAAAGTAAGCACAATCTCGACGGAGCGAACAGACAGGCGACCGGGCATAGCGGCGCCATCTTGCTATCAGAGCATGGAGGAGATGCTAGGTCCCCTCAAGGACGAATGCTGTAACCCGTATCTTGACGATGTACTCTGTTGCGCAAAGACATTTGAAGAACATGTAGAGACCCTCCGCAAGGTTCTCCAAGCCCTTCAACGTCACGGAGTGAAATTGAGACCTGAAAAGTGTGACCTCTTCAAGCAAGAAGTCAGATACGTGGGTCGCCTTGTGTCAGCAGAAGGGGTCAAGATAGACCCACGAGACATTGAAGCCGTGAAAGCCCTGTCAAGTAAGATGCCCAGAACTGTCTGCGAAGTGAGGAAAATAACAGGATTCCTGGGATATTTCCGTTCATACATTCAGGATTTTTCCCGGATTGCCAGACCCATCTACAAGCTACTCCAAATCAAGCCAGGAAAGACCCCAGCCCCAGCGCGGAGTAAGAACATCAGACGCCCCCAGTTGCCCTCCAGAGAGCCCATAGAGTGGACCACGGAACAGCAGAGAGCACTTGAACAACTGATTGACCTTCTCACAAACCCCCCTGTCTTGGCATATCCCGATTTCAACCTACCCTTCAGGCTGCACACTGATGCCTCCGACCAAGGCCTGGGAGCTGTTCTGTATCAACATCAAGATGGAAAACTGAGAGTCATCGGGTACGGGTCAAGAACATTGTCACCAGCCGAACGTAATTACCATATGCACAGTGGAAAACTGGAGTTCCTTGCATTGAAATGGGCTGTGTGTGTGAAATTCCGCGACTACCTGTATTATGCCCCACACTTCACTATCTACACCGACAACAACCCGTTGACCTATGTAATGAGTACTGCCAAGGTCAATGCAGTCGGTCATCGGTGGGTTGGGGAACTTGCAGACTTCCAGTTTGACGTCAAATATAGACCCGGAAAGACACTCTTTCCCGCCTTCCCCTGGATATGGAGAGATATGAAAGAACCTGCACAAAAGAGCTCTGCAATGAAGCAGTGCGAGCGACGTGGGAAGGAAGCC
Organism: Notolepis coatsorum; assembly: GCF_963971535.1. Lineage (NCBI taxonomy): Eukaryota > Metazoa > Chordata > Actinopteri > Aulopiformes > Paralepididae > Notolepis > Notolepis coatsorum. Next base: position 61,324,122 of record NC_140176.1, read on the forward strand.
AAGCAGCTGAAAGGAAAGAAGTGGCATGGGTTGCAGCGCTTAACATCGCGTCCCCAGACTCAAACCAGCAGTCTCACCCACACCTATAAACAATCAGTCACGATGAATTGGTGAAGGCCCAAAAAGAGGACCAAGCCATCAACACGATCAGGGAATTGAAAGAGTCGAACACGAAATTGTCAGACGACGTACAAAGAACCGTAAGCGCAGTGACCCGAAAACTACTTCATGAATGGAGCAGATTACATATTGACAATGATCTCCTTTACAGAAAGACCAATCAATACCATCACTTGGTCCTCCCTGTAAAATACAGAACACTTGCCCTGAAACATCTACATAATGAGATGGGTCATGTTGGAACGGAAAGAGTGATCCACCTCGCAAGAGAAAGATTCTACTGACCTTTTATGTCCAGAGAGATTGAAGAATATGTGACCCGAAGATGTCCTTGTATCAAGTCTAAGAAGCCGGTCACACATGTCTGAGCTCCAATGGGCAGCATTACCTCCAACTTCCCATTAGAACGTGTGTGTATCGACTATCTACATCTGGAAAACAGTCGTGGAGGGTATGAATACATCCTAGTGGTGATCGACCATTTCACTAGGTTCGCCCAGGCGTACCCCACAGTGCTGTCCTCCCAATGATGTTTTTAATCAAAGGTAGACGGCCAGCCAAACTCTTCAATAAGCAACACAAGAGTCAAACGTAGCTTCCTTGTTTAATGTAGTTCTTGTTGACATGTTGCTAGGATAGGAGTAAAACTGAAACAGAATGAAGTGCATAGTGTTACTACTAGTGCACGTAAAAAGTATAGATATACAGTACGTTTACTAAATGACTATATGTAGACATGTTGTACTAAACATTCCAAGTATTATGAACATCTACTGTATCGGCCATTAGCATGTATCATAGGTAATAGAATACGAACATAACAGCGTCCCATTGACGACAATATACTTCAAAACTGAAAGATAACCTTGCAAACAATAAAGGATTACTTACAGACAATGCTTACGATGGGGCAAATCAAAGGATTACATCAGATAAGAACAGCATGTTGTTCATAATGAGAACTCTCTTCTAAGGAGCTGCAGGTCCCACTTCCTGTTTATCTGTGAGATACCACTTCCTGTTTGACCATGAGGTCCTACTTCCTGTATATACCACGTTCGACCGACAGGCAAATCAAAACCATATACACTGCCTGGGAGGCAGAACACTCCCCGCATTAAACGTGTACGCTATAGTACACATTAACTTAACTTCAGTCCTCTTTAGGCAAAAGAAGCACAATTTCTGAAACGGGTCTCAGGAATGTCTTTGGACTTCCTTCAGCTGTGGTCTTTACTTCGACCTTACGCACCTTTCCGTCCTGGCTTGGGAAGGTGGAAGTGGAAGGTGGAAATTACCAGTGCCACAGGCCACTCGTTCCTTGCAGCTTGGCTGTCTTTCAACGGCACAACGTCGCCTTCCTGTAAGTTGCGGTGATCTTCGACCCACTTGCGACGACTCTGCAGTGTCGGGAGGTACTCATGTCTCCAGCGGGTCCAGAATGTGCTGGCAAGGGCTTGCACCTGTCTCCATTGGCTTCAGTGGAGGTCCTTGTCTGAGAAATCTCCAGGTTTCCTGTTGAAGGTTCAACACAGTGAAGTAGGGCGATTGAGTGCCTGCTTGCGGTTGTTTGGGAGTCGTCTTCGTGGCATCTTGAAGGGTAGTGGGGGAACCCAGCTGTTCCTCTCATCCCTGTACGTCTCTGATAATATAATAATAACCATAATATTTAAAGTGACGGTATCTTCTATGGATAAGGCAAGCCTGTTGTCGTTAGCAGTTGTTTGGCACACACTGCGACCCAGGTTATCCTCTGTAACTCTCTCCGAGTTGGATTTGTGTGCACTGATCAGGCCGTTCTGTTGCTCCCCGCCGTGCCGCGTTCTCTCTTTCAGGTCTGTGAAGTTGGAAGGGTGTCCTGAAGCAGGGGAGGGGGAGTGTCCTGAGACAGCAGGGGCATGTCCGGGGACGGCAGGGGAGTGTCCGGAGACGACAGGGGCATGTCCGGAGACAGTAGGGGAGTGTCCGGAGACAGCAGGGGAGTGTCCGGAGATGGCAGGGGCGTGTCCGGAGACAGCAGGGTAGTGTCCGGGGACAGCAGGGGCGTGTCCGGAGACAGCAGGGGAGTGTCCGGGGACAGCAGGGGAGTGTCCGGAGACGGCATGGTCGTGTTCGGAGACAGCAGGGGAGTGTCCGGAGACAGCAGGGGCGTGTCCGGAGACAGCATGGGCGTGTCCGGAGACAGCAGGGGAGTGTCCGGGGACAGCAGGGGCGTGTCCGGAGACAGCAGGGGAGTGTCCGGAGACAGCAGGGGCGTGTCCGGAGACAGCAGGGGCGTGTCCGGAGACGGCAGGGGAGTGTCCGGAGACAGCAGGGGCGTGTCTCCGGAGACAGCAGGGGCGCGTCCGGAGACGGCAGGGGCGTGTCCTGAGACGGCATGGGCGTGTCCTGAGACGGCAGGGACGTGTCCTGAGACGGCAGAGGCGTGTCCTGAGACATCAGGGGCGTGTCCTGAGACAGCGGGGGCATGTCCTGAGACAGCGGGGGGGTGTCCTGAGACGGTGGGGGCGTGTCCTGAGACAGCGGGGGGGTGTCCTGAGACGGCGGGGGGGGTGTCCTGAGACGACAGGGGCTTGTCCTGAGACGACAGAGGCGTGTCCTGAGACGACAGGGGTGTGTCCTGAGACGGCAGGCGTGTGTCCTGAGACGACAGGGGTGTGTCCTGAGACGGCAGGGGCGTGTCCTGAGACAGCGGGGACGTGTCCTGAGACGGCGGGGGCGTGTCCTGAGACGGTGGGGACGTGTCCTGAGACGGTGGGGGCGTGTCTTGAGACGGTGGGGGCGTGTCCTGAGACTGTGGGGGCGTGTCCTGATACAGTGGGGGCATGTCCTGAGACAGCAGGGGTGTGTCCTGAGACAGCAGGGACGTGTCCTGAGACAGCAGGGGCGTGTCCTGAGACAGCGTGGATGTGTCTTTGCATTGTCATGGCATTCTCCCATGAAAGGGAGGATATGTAGTGGAAAATACACATCACATGCCTATATATACATGCAATATATCCGTAGTCGCTGTACTTGGACGGTGCACTGTGTCCTGAGACAGCAGGGGCGTGTCCTGAGACGGCAGGGACGTGTCCTGAGACGGCAGGGGCGTGTCCTGAGACGGCGGGGACGTGTCCTGAGACGGCGGGGGTGTGTCCTGGGACAGCAGGGGTGTGTCCTCAGACAGCGGGGACGTGTCCTTAGACAGCAGGGGTGTGTCCTGAGACAGCAGGGGCGTATCCTGAGACAGCGGGGGGGTGTCCTGAGACGGCGGGGGGTGTCCTGAGATGGCAGGGGCGTGTCCTGAGACGGTGGGGGCGTGTCCTGAGAAGGCAGGGGCGTGTCCTGAGATGATGGAGGCGTGTCCTGAGACGACAGGGGTGAGTCCTGAGACGGCCGGGGTGTGTCCTGAGACGACAGGGGCGTGTCCTGAGACGACAGGGGTGTGTCATGAGACGGCAGGGGTGTGTCCTGAGACGACAGGGGCGTGTCCTGATACGACAGGGGTGTGTCCTGATATGGCAGGGGCGTGTCCTGATACAGCGGGGATGTGTCCTGAGACAGCTGGGGGCGTGTCCTGAGACGGCGGGACGTGTCCTGAGACGGTGGGAGCGTGTCCTTAGACGGTGGGGGCGTGTCCTGAGACGACGGGGGCGTGTCCTGATACAGTGGGGGCATGTCCTGAGACAGCAGGGGCGTGTCCTGAGACAGCAGGGGCGTGTCCTGAGACAGCGTGGACGTGTCTTTGCATTGTCATGGCATTCTGCTATGAAAGGGAGGATATGTAGTGGAAAATACACATCACATGCCTATATATACATGCAATATATCCGTAGTAGCTGTACTTGGACGGTGCACTGTGTCCTGAGACAGCAGGGGCGTGTCCTGAGACGGCAGGGACGTGTCCTGAGACGGCAGGGGAGTGTCCTGAGACGGCAGGGACGTGTCCTGAGACGGCGGTGGCATGTCCTGAGACAGCGGGGACGTGTCCTGAGACGGCGGGGGTGTGTCCTGAGACGACAGGGGCGTGTCCTGGGATGGTGGGGACGTGTCCTGAGACAGCAGGGGTGTTAGGTTGCAAATCCCCATGTGCAGTTCCCCATTCGATTAGACTGCCATCAGGTCGAATAGGCAAAGGGGCAGGGACATCATGATGCAAGGTTTTTATGTGACTCATTCTGTGGTTTTACATAGGCACTTGTGCGATCATCAATGTCTCTCCTTAAGGACGTCTTCCTGCCTTTGCGTAGCGGTGTTCTACCCTGCTGTTCGGCTGCCTCCAATACCTCTGCCTGTGCTATAGTGGCGGCTGTCTCTCTTTGGATGGCCAAAGCTTCGGCGTCCAGTCTCGCCTGGGCATCCTCCATTCTTTGTCTCGCTTCCCTCTTGGCCAGCTCATATTTTAAGTTAGCCTCTTCCACTGCGAATGATACACGTACACGTGCTGCCTCTGCCCTTACACGTGCTGCCTCTGCCCTTGCAGGCAAAAGAAGCACGATTTCTGAAACGGGTCTCAGGAATGTCTTTGGACTTCCTTGAGCTGTGGTCTTTACTTCGACCTTACGCACCTTTCCGTCCTGGCTTGGGAAGGTGGAAGTGGAAGGTGGAAATTACCAGTGCCACAGGCCACTCGTTCCTTGCAGCTTGGCTGTCTTTCAACGGCACAACATCGCCTTCCTGTAAGTTGCGGTGATCTTCGACCCACTTGCGACGACTCTGCAGTGTCGGGAGGTACTCATGTCTCCAGCGGGTCCAAAATGTGCTGGCAAGGGCTTGCACCTGTCTCCATTGGCTTCGGTGGAGGTCCTTGTCTGAAAAATCTCCAGGTTTCCTTTCGAAGGTTCGACACAGTGAAGTAGGGCGATTGAGTGCCTGCTTGCGGTTGTTTGGGAGTCGTCTTCGTGGCATCTTGAAGGGTAGTGGGGGAACCCAGCTGTTCCTCTCATCCCTGTACGTCTCTGATAATATAATAATAACCATAATATTTAAAGTGACGGTATCTTCTATGGATAAGGCAAGCCTGTTGTCGTTAGCAGTTGTTTGGCACACACTGCGACCCAGGTTATCCTCTGTAACTCTCTCCGAGTTGGATTTGTGTGCACTGATCAGGCCGTTCTGTTGCTCCCCGCCGTGCCGCGTTCTCTCTTTCAGGTCTGTGAAGTTGGAAGGGTGTCCTGAAGCAGGGGAGGGGGAGTGTCCTGAGACAGCAGAGGCGTGTCCGGGGACGGCAGGGCAGTGTCCGGAGACAACAGGGGCATGTCCGGAGACAGCAGGGGAGTGTCCGGAGACAGCAGGGGAGTGTCCGGAGAAGGCAGGGGCGTGTCCGGAGACAGCAGGGGAGTGTCCGGGGACAGCAGCGGCGTGTACGGAGACAGCAGGGGAGTGTCCGGGGACAGCAGGGGAGTGTCCGGAGACGGCAGGGGCGTGTCCGGAGACAGCAGGGGAGTGTCCGGAGACAGCAGGGGCGTGTCCGGAGACGGCAGGGGAGTGTCTGGAGACAGCAGGGGCATGTCCAGAGACAGCAGGGGCATATCCGGAGACGGCAGGGGAGTGTCCGGAGACAGCGGGGGCGTGTCCGGAGACAGCAGGGGCGTGTCCGGAGACGGCAGGGGAGTGTCCGAAGACAGCAGGGGCGTGTCCGGAGACAGCAGGGGAGCGCGTCCGGAGACGGCAGGGGCGTGTCCGGAGACGGCAGGGGCGTGTCCTGAGATACCGGGGGCGTGTCCTGATACAGCAGGGGCGTGTCCGGAGACGGCAGGGGAGTGTCCGAAGACAGCGGGGGCGTGTCCGGAGACAGCAGGGGAGCGCTTCCGGAGACGGCAGGGGCGTGTCCGGAGACCGCAGGGGCGTGTCCTGAGATAGCGGGGGCGTGTCCTGATACAGCAGGGGGGTGTCCTGAGACGGCAGGGGCGTGTCCTGAGACGGCAGGGACGTGTCCTGAGACGGCAGGGGCGTGTCCTGAGACGGCAGGGGCGTGTCCTGAGACAGCGGGGGCGTGTCCTGAGACAGCGGGGGGGGGTCCTGAGACGGTGGGGGCGTGTCCTGAGACGGCAGGGGCGTGTCCTGAGACAGCATGGGCGTGTCCTGAGACAGCGGGGGGGTGTCCTGAGATGGCGGGGGTGTCCTGAGACTGCAGGGGCTTGTCCTGAGACGTGGGGGCGTGTCCTGGGACAGCAGGGGCGTGTCCTGAGACGACAGGGGCGTGTCCTGAGATGGTGGGGGCGTGTCCTGAGACGACGGGGGCATGTCCTGATACAGCGGGGGCATGTCCTGAGACAGCAGGGGCGTGTCCTGAGACAGCAGGGACGTGTCCTGAGAACGCAGGGGCGTGTCCTGAGACAGCGTGGACGTGTCTTTGCATTGTTATGGCATTCTGCCATGAAAGGGAGGATATGTAGTGGAAAATACACATCACATGCCTATATATACATGCAATATATCCGTAGTAGCTGTACTTGGACAGTGCACTGTGTCCTGAGACAGCAGGGGCGTGTCCTGAGATGGCAGGGACGTGTCCTGAGACGGCAGGGGCGTGTCCTGAGACGGCAGGGACGTGTCCTGAGACGGCGGGGGCGTGTCCTGAGACAGCGGGGACGTGTCCTGAGATGGCGGGGGCGTGTCCTGAGATGACAGGGGCGTGTCCTGGGACGGTGGGGACGTGTCCTGAGACAGCAGGGGTGTTAGGTTGCAAATCCCCATGTGCAGTTCCCCATTCGATTAGACTGCCATCAGGTCGAATAGGCAAAGGGGCAGGGACATCATGATGCAAGGTTTTTATGTGACTCATTCTGTGGTTTTACATAGGCACTTGTGCGATCATCAATGTCTCTCCTTAAGGACGTCTTCCTGCCTTTGCGTAGCGGTGTTCTACCCTGCTGTTCGGCTGCCTCCAATACCTCTGCCTGTGCTATAGTGGCGGCTGTCTCTCTTTGGATGGCCAAAGCTTCGGCGTCCAGTCTCGCCTGGGCATCCTCCATTCTTTGTCTCGCTTCCCTCTTGGCCAGCTCATATTTTAAGTTAGCCTCTTCCACTGCGAATGATACACGTACAAGTGCTGCCTCTGCCCTTACACGTGCTGCCTCTGCCCTTGCACGGCTGTAGGCTGAATATGTAGGTGTGCCGTCGCTGCTTGCGCCGACCCGAGATGCCCTGCCGCTCTCCCTGGCAGGGTCCGTCATGCTGTTTTACATGCTGAGGTTGATCTTTTGAAGGGTGGCATTGCACCAGCTGGTCGCTTGTCTTTTTACTGTGCTGTCCTCCCAATGATGTTTTTAATCAAAGGTAGACGGCCAGCCAAACTCTTCAATAAGCAACACAAGAGTCAAACATAGCTTCCTTGTTTAATGTAGTTCTTGTTGACATGTTGCTAGGATAGGAGTAAAACTGAAACAGAATGAAGTGCATAGTGTTACTACTAGTGCATGTAAAAATTATAGATATACAGTAAGTTTACTAAATGACTATATGTAGACATGTTGTACTAAACATTCCAAGTATTATGAACATCTACTGTATCGGCCATTAGCATGTATCATAGGTAATAGAATACGAACATAACAGCGTTCCATCGACGACAATATACTTCAAAACTGAAAGATAACCTTAATAACTACAGACAATGCTTACGATGGGGCAAATCAAAGGATTACATCAGATAAGAACAGCATGTTGTTCATAATGAGAACTCTCTTCTAAGGAGCTGCAGGTCCCACTTCCTGTTTATCTGTGAGATACCACTTCCTGTTTGACCATGAGGTCCTACTTCCTGTATATACCACGTTCGACCAACAGGTGGTGCCAAAGCAAATCAAAACCATATACACTGCCTGGGAGGCAGAACACCCACCAAGAACAAGAGTGGGAAATCAGCTGCAGAGCGTATCTTTAATGACTTTATACCCAAATTCGGTTATCCCTCGAAACTACATCATGACCAGGGTCGAGAATTTGAGAATAAACTGTTCCAAGCACTGCAACGGCTGTCTGGGGTCCGCCACTCTAGAACATCACCCTATCACCCACAGAGCAACCCAGCGGAGCGGCTCAATCGGACCATACTCCAGATGTTGAGGACATTGACTGAAAATTAGAAATTGCGGTGGAAGGATCACCTCCCGCATGTGTTACACGCGTACAACTGTACCAAACATGAATCGACTGGTTACTCACCCTTTTTCCTCCTCTACGGTTGTCATCCACACCTCCCCGTTGAACTGTTGTTTGGGTTAATGAAGAAAGCGGAACCGCACTCACCCAGAGGATACGCGGAGCAATGGGCTGAGAAGATGTCTGAAGCCTACCGGATTGCTTGTGAGCATAGCAAAAAGTCCAGTGCAAAGGGAAAAGTGGCGTATGACAAGAAAACAAAAGGAGTAGTACTGCAGTCAGGAGACAGAGTTCTGGTGAGAAACCTCAGTCAGCGTGGAGGACCAGGCAAGTTGAGGTCGTACTGGGAGAAGGCGATCTACGTGGTCAAAAGCCAGCTCGCTGAGAGTCCAGTATACATTGTCTGCCCTGAACACGGAGACCAGAAGAAGACCAGAACATTACACCGCAATCTCTTATTGCTGGTAAATGATTTACCTGTGGAAATGGTTCCACCGCCAGCCAGAACTGTCCCTGTGAAGAAAACGAATGACAGACCAGGACAAGGAAGAATGTCAGACACACAAAGACAAGTAGAGACAAGGGACAGCACTGACAGTGATTCGGATGATGACAGTAACAGAGGATACTAGCTAAGGATACCTGTTGAAAGGACAGAGGAAAGATTACTTGACACCGTGAACGACGACCTGAAGTCGTGCCAGGCCTGTGCCCTGAGAGTGAAGACGACAGGGGAGGAAACACGGATGGAAACTTACCTGTCTTGGCCAGACCTGATGAAGATATTAGCGAATCTGAGGAAGAAGAGGAAAGGGAGGCCCCCCAAGCTCACTCTTCGATAACCCAACCCCATCCCCAAGCTCACTCTCCAATAACCCAACCCCATCCCCAAGCTCACTCTCCAATAACCCAACCCCATCCCCAAGCTCACTCCCGCGTAGCCCAGCTCAATCTCCGAACCCCTCCACTCTCCCCGGTGGAGCAGGTCCAGTCAGAGGTTAGGAGGTCTGCCCGTGACAGAAGGCCTAGACAATGTCTCACATATGATATGCTAGGTGAACCGTCAGTGCAGAACAAGGTGACCGTGAATTCAGCAGTAGGATACACAGTACAATGGCCACCGATAGTGCCACAGTCCACTACCACATCTATTGATACCCTTCGTAATGCCATGGTTGCATTCAATTTTTTACAGCCTTCCACAACATGCCCAGTATGCTTACCGTCCAACCGACACCCACGGTCCACCCACATTGGGAGTTTGTTAGGGGTTCAAGCCTGAGGGTGAAATTGAATGGTTGTGTTTGGTGATTTTCGGAAATGTCAGGAGCAATTTTTTTTGGTCAGGGAGTGTGTGATGCCCACTAGAAGTGGTATCACGTTAATATTAGGGCTGTCAGTTTATCGCGTTAATTAGATTAATTAATTACACAGCAAATTATCGCGTTATGAAAATTAACTCAAAATTAATTACAAAAAAAAAGATTTTTTTTTTTTTTTTAATAACTTTTTTTTTTTTTTTCTCATTCATTCCATAAGAACGTAGAATACACATTACAGACTTTTTTTATATGGTCCATTTGCATGTTCTTGGTATCTGATTCTAGGGACATCTATGGATCTCAGGAAATGTATTCCCAGTGTCAGAAATACTGTGTCTGTTACTAGGCTTGAGTAAATTGTAATGAACCAAATGAGAATATTTACATTTACATTTACATTTAGTCATTTAGCTGACGCTTTTATCCAAAGCGACTTACAAGTTCTGTACGACAAGCCATCAGGAAGAGCACAACTCTATCAGCTGAGTAACAATGTTCATCAAAGTGTTGAGTGCTACAGTGTAGGTTAGTTTATTAGGACAAGTGCATGACAGTATGGTTAGTTAGGGTTAGATTTTTTTTTTTTTTTTTTTTTTTTTTTTTTTTTTAATTCAGATAATGGTTGAAGAAGTGAGTCTTTAGTCGACGGCGAAAGATTGGACGTGTTTCGGCTGTCCTAACTGGGGTGGGTAGTTCATTCCACCATTGTGGGGCAAGGACTGAGAATAGGCGACTTCTCTTTGATGACCCTCCCGGAGCTTGGATAGGAGTAGGTCTGAGGCGGCCAGAAGATGCAGAGCGTAGGGGTCTTGAGGGTGTGTAGTTAGAGACCATTGACCGGAGGTAGGCGGGAGCAGTTCCCTTTGCCGCATGGTATGCTAGGTCAAGGGCCTTGAAGCGGATTCGTGCAGCAATGGGGAGCCAGTGCAGGTCCCTAAGAAGTGGGGTGACATGGGCCGACTTCGGTAGGTTTGAGATCAGGCGGGCCGCTGCGTTCTGAATGAGTTGAAGAGGCTTAGTGGCAGTGGCCGGGAGGCCAGCGAGCAGTGCGTTGCAGTAGTCGAGGCGGGAGATGACTGTTGATTGGACGAGGAGTTGGGTGGTTTCTTTTGTCAGGAAGGGGCGTATCCTTCTGACGTTGCTCAGGAGGAATCGGCAGGTTCTGGTTGTCGCTGCGATGTGAGCAGAGAAGTTCAACTGGTCGTCGAGGACAACACCAAGGTTCTTGGCGGTCGGGGACGCGGTCACAGCTGCATTCTCGACTGTGATGGAAAGGTCGGTCAGGGGGGAGGATTTGGCCGGCAGGTGGAGCAATTCTGTTTTGCTTAGGTTCAGTTTGAGGTGGTTGGTCGTCATCCAGGCGGAGATGTCGGACAGACAGGCCGAGATCCGCTCAGAGACGTGGATATCTGAGGGAGGGAAGGAGAGGAAGAGTTGAGTATCGTCGGCATAACAGTGGTAGGAGAAGCCATGAGACGTGATAATGTTACCCAGTGATTTAGTGTAGAGGGAGAAGAGAAGGGGTCCTAAAACCGAGCCCTGGGGGACACCCGTCCGCAGGGGGCGGGTGGCCGACAGGGTCCCTCTCCATGACACTTGGTAGGAGCGGTCATTGAGGTATGATGACAACCATGTCAGCGCAGAGCCAGCCACTCCCATTCCTGCGAGGGCCGCGAGGAGGATCTGGTGGTTATCAATATCAATAATTTTTTTTTTATCTTTGACTGTGAATAACACTATGCTCAAATTGACCAGACCTGAAAAATCTAAGCAAATTAATAGATGGAAGATGATTAAACAGAAGGTTTTGTAGATACAGTACTGAATTCTGCCATTAGGACACATGCAATTTGAAATATGATTATAGAATATAGAATATCAGGCATAAAATGGTTATGCGATTAAAATGCGATTAATTAGATTAATTAATTACAAATCCTGTAATTAATTAGATTAATTTTTTTAATCGCCTGACAGCACTAGTTAATATCATTAGATTATGTTTCAAAACGGTGTGAACATACTGGTACAGGATTACCTCCATCAGTAACAAGGTAGAACAGTCATGTTATATTTAATGTGAGACATTCACATAATTTGGCAGTATAGGACTTGTGTTCAGTGGCTTCGCCTTCTAGGGAACCGTACTTTGCTACCTACGGGCACACGAGGCGAGCTGAGCCTCACAACCGAGAGGACTCAGAACCAGTAACACCATGTCTGCGCCTTCCTTCGTCCAATGACTAACTACAACCTGTTTCATAGGTGGGTAATACATTACAAAACACACATAAAGGTTAACAAGGATACAGGCAATGTCGAGGGCCCAATGAGGTGATGTTTGAGTCAAGTTTAAGAAGTTTAAGATGACAAGTAACGTGATTTAGAAGTTGACCGTCTATTGATGGCGCCGTGTCTCGTGGTACATTAAAATAGAGTGTTGAAATACAATTGCCCATTTAATCATTAACATGTCAGAGTTAAGTATCTCCAAGGGGATTATAACGGTTTATGTTTTGAAATACATACTGTTTGGGTTGAATTGCTGTAAGTAAATGTATATATTGTGTACAAGTGTTAAAGACTGTTAGAGGGAAATTACTTTAGCTCACACTAGCTAGACGTTAGCTAGACACCGGAGCTGTCCCACGTGCTCTTTCTCTCTCTCTCTCTCTCTCTCTCTCTCTCTCTCTCTCTCTCTCTCTCTCTCTCTCTCTCTCTCTCTCTCTCTCTCTCTCTCTCTCTCTCTCTCTCTCTCTCTCTCTCTCTCTATCTCTATCCCGCTCTCCGTTAAATTTAAATATAAATCTATTCCCTTGGGTTACACCATGGTCACGGTTTAGCAAATTCATGGTAAGGCTGAGATCGGCCAGATACATATATATATATATATATATAAATGCACCTTCTATGCACATTTGAGGTTCAACCGAACTTGAGCTGGAACACAAATATGAGTGACACCGAGGTGTTGAGGTATTCCTGTACACTAGAGAATAGTGGATATGACTGATGATAAACGAATGATGATAAAGGTAACAGCTATTGATGATGTAAGGAATTGTTTGACAGACAATTAGAATGACAGTGTTGTTAAAAGAAGACATACAATGTTCTCTTCCAATATGCCTAGACAGAGGTTAACAGGAGAATGCTTCCTTTCCACATGCTTATACTTAAGACGTCAAATATGTATAAAGACATAATTAATTACAATGTACAGTATATAATGCTGGATAACTACATTTGAAAGGAAATGCTATTGAAGTGAACCAGGGTATCCTAAAAGGGTAGAATGTGTGTTGCAATGATGAATATGTTTTTGAATTGATGACAAGAATGGAACTATAATTGAATGTATTAAAAGTAATGTAAATAATTGAACTAAATGATGGTATAATGTTATGATGATGATTGATTGAAGATTCTCATGAATAAACAAATGCTGTTGTAATAAACAACCGAGCGGACTCAGAACCAGTAACACCATGTCTGCGCCTTCCTTTGTCCAATGACTAACTACAACCTGTTTCATAGGTTAAACATATCTCTGCTATCAGGTGCCATATCCTGGTGTAACAAGCTTGATAATAATAAACAAACTGTTCAGCTATAAAGAAATGAGAGTACTGGAACAGTGTTAAATTCAAAGTGTTGTATTAACCAAAAGAAGATCAAAATAAATGGGGCACCCCATAGCAACGTATGGTACAACAAAAATCATCTCAAACCAATACGAACGGTCCCGTCAGCTTTACAGTCCATTAGCCCCAACATAAATGTTTACCATGTCTAATGTACCGTATGTTACCATGTCTAATGTAACCATGTTAATGTTACCATGTCTAATGCAACCATGTTATAATGTTACCATGTCTAATGTAACCATGTTAATGTTACCATGTCTAATGCAACCATGTTATTATGTTACCATGTCTAATGTAACCATGTTAATGTTACCATGTCTAGTGCAACCATGTTATAATGTTACCATGTCTAATGCAACCATGTTAATGTTACCATGTCTAATGCAACCATGTTATAATGTTACCATGTCTAATGCAACCATGTTATAATGTTACCATGTCTAATGCAACCATGTTAATGTTACCATGTCTAATGCAACCATGTTATAATGTTACCATGTCTAATGCAACCATGTTATAATGTTACCATGTCTAATGCAACCATGTTATAATGTTACCATCTAATGCAACCATGTTATAATGTTCAGGCCTACCCGACCATGCAGCCTGCATGGTAGAGCTAGTATTGTCCAGCAACACTCAAACCTTTGAGTGTCCAAAAGGTGATAAGTCCTGGGTTGATCCACATCTTAGAAAAAGGAAAGGCAAAAATAGTAATCCACTGGGAAGCACCACTGCAGCTGACCTGTCCTTGGTTACTGAAGAATGTTTTTGGAGGCCTGGCAAAATCCCCCCTTCCTCTCACAATAGCAGTAGCAAACAAAACTCCATGAGGCCATGATTCCAATCCAAGATGGCCCCCTGATGGTTAGGACCGCCCCTAACCACACCCATACCTGGAATCTTAAAGGTCAAGTGACCCAAATATGCTGACATTGGCACATCCTCACATATTGGGCCCACACTTCACTTATCAACACATTGACATCTTCTTCATAAAGTAACGCATGTTACACTGGTACCTGTAACACTAGCGCGACCACGCGGCTCTCTAGGGTGGAAGAAAGGATGGCAGAGGTGGTGGTCATAGCTGAAACCAACTCCACGAGATCTCGGCGATTAAAGACAAGTTCCTTTTTTACGAAAATAAAATGTCTGACCTAGACGACCGGAATAGAAGGTGCACCGTCAGAATATACGGCTTGCCCGAAAACATTGAAAACGATGCGCCGATTCAGTATCTCGAAAAGATGATTCCACAGTGGTTTCCGACCGTCTCTAAACCAGAGATTGAGCGGGCGCATATAATATTGAGGAGCGGTCCCCCGGAGAACGGCGAACGTCCACGCGCCTTTATATTTTGCTGCCTGCAGTTCCCTATACGTCAGGCTATTCTCCAAGAGGCCAGGAAAGACCCTCCAGAAGTGGGTAATTATACCCTCAGATTCGCTGTTGATTTCAGCGACTACACCGCCATACGTCACAGGGCCTTTTCTAAGGCTATGGGAGTTGCTCGGGAGAAGGGCATAGAAGTCTACATATTATACCCTGCGACTCTGAAGATCAAGATGGGCCGCAGAGTTGTCTCCTTCAACCGCCTGTTCACGTCGGCGTCCGAGGCGGAGAGTTTCCTTCAAAGCGGCACGGCGGCCCCCCCGGCCGAGGATGGAGAGCCGGCCCCGGCGGAGCAAGCAACGGGCACCGGGGAGTAACAGGCCTCGGAGCCTTGGTATGCTAAGCGCAAGCTATGCTAACTTTCCTGCTCTCCAAGCTAACACTAACGTTACCACTCGCCTACCGCGGCTTTTCGGACCAACAGAACGGTAACACTCAAGATTTATCTACACTGTATATTTCCAGAAATGGGTATGCACACTGACTATTTTCAAGTATAATTCAGACGACTTGTGCTTTTTAACGCATTTGCCTTTTATTGTCTGAACATTGAACTTCGCACTGAACTTCGCATTGACTGTTATGCATATTGTCTTTTTTCAAGTTTGCATTTGGACGAACTGTGCTTCACAGGTTTCACTCAAACAAACTATGTTCTAACGTATCTGCCGGTCGAGGGGGATGGTCCTCTCTCGGCGGAGCTACTTACGTGAATCAGGATATAACAGGCCTTGAGCCCGATTAAACTAAGCTCGGGGCGTGCTGGTTGCCCAGCTCTCCTAGCTAACATGGCAGTTGCCACATGTCTACTATGACTTTTTTGCTCCAGCTGAATGATAACGCTCAAGGTTTGTATCCACTGTGTTATCTCAATGACGGGTACGCATGTTGCCCTTTTCTTCAAGTTTAACTCAGACGAGCTGTGTTTTAATGCACCTGTTTTTATTGTCTGTACTTTGAACTTCGCATTGAACTCTGCATAGATTTCTTCTCTCAATTGAGTGAAGTGGGTTCCTTGTTTCTAAATTGTTATAATATACCTTACAAGTTATTGGTATGGTTAAGATACATAATGTTGTTGTGGTTGCTGTGCTCGGTCAAGGGTGACCAACTGATGTTTGATCGATACCGGACAAGTATTCTGATGTGGGTGAGGGGGGAGGGAATGGGGGATTGTGTTGTTTTTAGTTTTTCTTTCCAGTCGACTCGCTCTGTTTTATTTTTGTTTTCACGCTCACGCTCGGAACTCAATAGGACCTTAACAAGTGGATATGTATCTATTATGGTGTTCTCCTCTAAACGAATTACATTCAGTCATACTGCAGCCTTTTTAGACTATGGCTAATTTGAACATATTGATCTGGAATACAGGGGGTCTCAATATACCGCATAAACGCACAAGTGTACTAACGTGGCTAAAAAGAAAGGAAGTAGACCTTGCTTTACTGAGTGAAACGCACCTTTTATTGGTGGATAACGCAAGACTGGCAAATAAATGTTACCATAACATAAGTTCTTCTTCTTTTAGCACCAAGGCCCGTGGGGTAGCCATAATAGCGAAGCGAAATTTGAATATTAAACTGTTAGATGTGTGGTCTGATGCAGATGGTCGAATTACTATTGCTAAAATAGAATGTTCTAACCAGAAAATTGCGCTGATTTCTGCATATGTCCCTAATTTGTATGACGCTAACTTTTATGCTGTACTCACTGCAGCTATGTTGAAACTACCTGATTACTCATTAATAGTAGGAGCTGATTCTAATGCAGTTTGGGATCCATTGATTTATAGGTCCAATCACGCTGAGACCTCTGATCAGAAGCAAGCTACCACAGCCCTACAGGCCTGGTGTAAGGACACACGGGTAATCGATATGTGGCGATCGCTCAACACATCTGCGAGAGATTACTCCTTCTTCTCGTCGAGACATAAGACCTTTTCCAGGATTGATTATATTTTTTCTTCCCCATGTCTATTTGATAGCTTTGCTGTTGACTAATTGCCCATAGCACTTTCAGGCCACAAAGGTATCCTCCTCAAGGGTTCACTCAGTAAAATAACATCCCACGCCCCTAGATGTCACTTTAACTAAACACTACTGAAAAACGGAAAGTTTAACTTTAAATTAAATTTAATGCTGGCTCGGTACATAACCCCAGAATTCTATGGGATTCGGTTAAGGGTTTTATCAGAAGTAACGCTACTCTCTTTGCATCTAATCTCCGCAAGGGACGTCTCTCTAAGCTGGGGGAATTGGAAAAGCTTCATGCCACGTTGATCTCTTCATTGCAGCACAACTAGTCTAGTCGACTGGAGCTTCAAATTAAGGTAGTGAAAAAATAGATGAACTCCATTCTAAGACAACAATCTGAATTTCAGATGCACAGAACAAGACAGCACTACTACTTTCACGGCTCCAGGCCTAGTCACCTACTAGCTATGAAGATACGTGCCAGTGAGCAATTTGCGGATATCCCTTCCATCAAGAACCAACAGGGGGAGGTAACCACCAACCCCAAAAATATGAATGATACATTTCGCTCTTTTTATTACAACCTGTACAAGTCAGAGGTGGTCTTTGATCATACCAAGCTGGAGGATTTTCTTGATCAAATCAACCTACCACAGATCTCGGAAGATAGTGCTAAGCTGTTAGCTGCACCTATCACGCTAGTTGAACTTAGAGAGGCGATTGCGGATATACAACAGAGCAAGGCTCCCGGATGGGACGGCATTCCACCGGAACTCTATCTCGCATTCTGGGATGTACTCTGTCCCTTATTACTCTCAATGATTTTACACTCAATCAAAGAGGGCAATTTTTCCAGAGACGTCAATATGGCGCTTATATCTGTTTTACTCAAGAAGGATAAGGACCCCACCGAATGTGGCAGCTACAGGCCCCTAAGTCTCCTCGGAGCCGACCTAAAGCTATATGCCAAGGTTCTAGCCAACCGACTTCAAAAGCATATGACATCTCTAGTTCACCCTGATCAGACCGGCTTCATAAGGGGCGGCCTGGTTACGGATAGCATCAGACGGTTACTGCACGTGATTGATGCCAGCAAGGATGTTGCAGTCCCTACAGCGGTCATGTCCTTGGACGCAATGAAGGCATTTGACAGATTGGAGTGGTCTTATTTGTGGGCAGTTCTTAGAAGGATGGGGTTGGGTGAGGGTTTCATTCATATGATCAAAGTTCTCTACACAGGGCATCCGGCCATGATCTTAACGGGGAAGTTCTGCTCGCCACTCTTTTCTGTCTCGTGCTCTTCTAGACAGGGTTGTCCTCTTAGTCCCGTACTTTTCGCCTTATCCCTCAAACCTCTAGCTCAATACATAAGACAATCCCAAATTATATCTTCTTTTTCAATTCAGGGCACACATCACCATATCAGCTTATACGCAGATGATGTACTCCTGTTTATGCAGAATCCCTCCGTCTCTCTGCCTCATCTGCTCAGAGTGATAGATGAATTTGGCAGCCTGTCCGGCTTTAAGATCAACTGACCCAAATCTGCTTTTCTTCCACTTAACGAGCCTGCGAAGGCTACCATCCTACCTGCAAACATACTTATGGTGGAGCACTTTAAATGTCTCGGGATTGAAATATTCCCCACTATTAGCCAGACGGTAAGGTATAATTACTCCAGCTTGGGTGACAGGATTACGAATGACTTCAACAGATGGTCCAAATAAAAAAATGCATTACAGGCCCATGCGTCAATAATTAAAATGAATATTTGACCCAGAATTTACTTTATCAGCTCCATGCTCCCGTTACCTCCTCCTGTTGGTTACTGGCAGAAATTGCACTCCGCCTCATATAAATTAGTTTTGAACAATAAACGTCCGCGCTTGAAGAAATCAACTGCCCAAAGGAGTAAACTCAATGGGGGCTTAGCATTTCCAGACTTTAACCTGTTAAGCCCGTAGGGCTTTTCTTTATCATAAATCGATCAATAGAGACCGTATTAGATCCTCAATTATCATATCATGGGGTATCATTGGAAAGCCACACTCATTGGCTACAATCCTGTCAAAGAAATTCTAGATCAAATGATTGACGGAGCTAGAGCCCCCGGAGGTCGGGGGTGGTAATGTGTACTTTGGCGCACGCCTCACATATCGGCATGTAACTCGAGAACCGCTGAACAGATTTTGTCACCTGAAAGGGCAATTGACAGGCAACAAATAGGGCTTTAATTCTATCTATATATTGTATTAAAATAAATGCACACCCAAGCCGCTAGAGGTCGGCAAAGTGGCACATCGCAAATCATCCTCATGAGGACCCACATGTGGGCCCTTGGATGTTAAGAGGTTCTGTTTTTTTTTTACACTTTTTTTTGTAGCCAAGAGTAAATACCATAACCCTATCAAAACAGTAGTCAACGTGTATATTTTCATTTTTACTGATGTTTTATACGATTTACCGAAATTACGAATTTTTTGGAAAAATGCTAATTATATCTCTTTTATCGTAAAACCGCAAGGAAATGACTAAATCCAGATTCAACCCTGCCATTGGAAAGAGGAGCCTTTTCCATATCCATAGATGTATGATTTGGCCATAATAAGGTCAAGGTCAAGTTCAAGGTCAAATATGATTATTGTAGCTGAGGGGTACAATTCCCTGACTGTATTGTTAGATATGATATTTAATACCACTACCTCATGTACTTTAACTTCTGGCCACCCAGTACAAGATATAAGTATGATGAACACTTTCCCACCTGATGAAACGAACCAACACAAATGGACCAAATCGAATATTTAATACAGCAAAGGGTGTATACAACATTCACTTAATTACATTTATGATTTGAAATGTTAAGTATGCACTTTTATGGCAAATGAGTATTCGTAGGTAAATCAACATTGAATGTCCAATCTCTGGTTGCGCAGGGAGTAAGTATACAACCTGGAATATTTAGGAAACGATAGCGATAGTACTTAAATGATTATAGCTGGATACACTAAGGGGGGGGGGGGTCCCGCTGGTTGTAAGACAGTAAGAGGGGGGGGTTAGAGAAGTCGCTGGCGGTATCCCATCTGGCCGACGGTGTCTTGGGAGAATCCAAAGTCTTAGACCCAGTGCCCACAGAACCTCGGGCCGTAGACGAACACAGCTGGACCCTCTGTGGAACGGTATCTGCCGGTCCACAACGGAGAGACGTGGTGCGACCTCACGTGTAGAGCGCCGCCTCACCTGTAGTCCTCTCCGGGGGGTAATTCCAACACTCGACAGTGTTGGCCTTTATCCATGGAATAATCAAAGCACATAAAGCATAATCCAAGAGCCGTGGAAGGCTCGCCGTCGTCGGGTAGAGTAATCCAATATACAGGTCCAGTCGCTCTTGACCCGGAGCTCCTCGGATGCAATCACCACTAGGGGTCTGACCAGCCTGGATAAGCGTCCAGATAACGTCAGGAACGATGGGGGTACTGATAACTGTAGAACTCGAACCGAACGATGCACCATACATAAATAGACTATTATTAGCTTAATAGAATACGTCCAACTCGACGGTATGGTGCCAAACTATGACCATTCAACTATCAATCTACACGATATCTCAATGCCTATTCTGGGCCAAGTAGGCCCTACTACACCGCACGTGCTTCGTGGGGAGGCTTTTGCGTCTGTCACTCTGTTGGAGGGTAAAGAACTGGACTAAAAGAAAGTTCTACTTTACGAGCGCCATATATATATGCGCTATGAACAAATAGTACCACACGTATTTCGCCCGGCATATTACTGCGCGGAACCGGGGGTTGCCTCGACATGTTAGGCGGCACGATTGAACTTGAACCTAGGGGTATGGCAACCTGGCGCCAGGTTCTCGTCCAATGGTAGAATGAAACTATTATGGGCTGTTTAGTAGAAACGGGGATATTCAATGCATATTGTACAAGGAATATACAGGGGATATCAAACGATATACAAATACAATTAAATATATATATATAAATAAATATACATATTCGGTTTAATCTGATCCTTCACAACAGCCGCCCCCTAATTAGTCCCACCTAATTAGCTAAGCAGAGACAGATTAACCGCACTGTCTTCCACTCAAAGTCCGCTGTAAGGTCAGTCAACTCACAAAGTCATAGGGTCATGGTCATCATCGATAGTATCTGGGAGTCGGGGCAGTTCTATGAGCCTCGCCACGGGCCGTGTGTAGGTGCGCCCTTGGACGAGTACTTCAGCTGCTCGGACCTTGCCATCGGCACCGGTGATCACTTTGCTTACGCGGCCAGCCGGCCACATAGCTCTGGGGAGTGACTGGTCAACTATCATGACGACTGTTCCTTCTGTCAAATTGTCTCTCTCTTTTACCCACTTCTGGCGGGTCTGTAGAGACGGTAGGTAGTGAAGTAGGAAGCTGCTCCAAAACTTGTCAGCTAGTACTTGGCTGTACCTCCACATTCTTCGGCCGTTCGCTTCTTCGGGCCTGTACATTGTCTGGGGTAGCGCGGGGTCCAGCCGCCCCATTAGGAGTGTGTTGGGGGTGACTGGGTCGACATCTGCTACATCACTGGAGACGTAACCGAGGGGCTTGGAGTTCAATACTCCCTCGATCTCCGTGAGGACTGTCATTAGGACTTCCTCTGCCACAGTCTGGGCTCCGAGTACGGCATACAGGGCTGTCTTTATAGAGCGTACTTCTCGTTCCCAGGTTCCACCGAAGTGGGGTGCGTTCGGGGGATTAAACTGGAAGTCAACCTGGGCTGGAGCGAGGTGGGTCTTAAGTTCTGGGCCCATAGCTTGGAAGCTCTCTCTCAGCTCTCTTTCTCCGCCTTTGAAGTTGGTCCCGTGATCAGACAACAATGTAGACGGTTGTCCTTTCCGTGATATGAATCTCCGGAAGGCCATAAGGAATGAGTCTGTGCTCATGGTCGGAAGGAGCTCGATATGTATCGCTCTGGTGGTCATGCATTTGAATACAATACCCCACCGCTTCTCGGTGCCTCTTCCTCTCTTTATATACAACGGGCCAAAACAGTCCATGCCTGTGGAGTGGAATGGCTTGTCGCCGATTCGGAGGCGACAGGGGGGTAGGTCAGCCATCCGTGGTATGCTGGGCTGCGCGCGCCACTTACGGCAGTCTAGACAGGTTCGCTGGAAGCGCCGTACTGCTTCTCTCCCTTGTAATATCCAATAACGACGTCTGATCTCCGCGAAGACTCTCTCTGCTCCGGCGTGGTGCACATCCTCGTCGTATTTCTTTATGATCAGCTCTGTGACCTTGTGTCGGCTGTTCAAGACGATCGGGTGCTTAATGTCATCTGGTAGATCGGGGGCTCTCCGCAGGCGACCACCCACTCTGATGAGATTATGTGCGTCACTCTCTGGTGCCAGGTGAATCAGTCTGCTGTCTGATGGGACGGGGTTTCCTCCCTGTAGACAGTCTAGCTCATCGGGGAACGAGTCTCTCTGGGCTCGTTGTAGTAGAAGAAGTTCTGCTTCTTCGTAGTCAGCTGCTGACATGTCAGTGGTGGACTGAATCTCTGGGTGGTGCCGCAGGAATGTCCTTTGTTGCGCACTCTCTAGGGTAATGCAGTCATCTATGTTCGGGTCTGTGTAGGCGACAGTGCTCAGTCCACAGAACATAGGCTTCTTGTTCTCAGCCTCCTCGCTACTTGCTTCCCTCGGGGTGGGCGTAGGCCAATCTCCTTCCGGGAGCTGGAGGAATGCTGGTCCGTCACTGTAGATGTTGCGACGGGTTAGGTCATCCAGGGACATTCCCCGGGTGATGACGTCAGCTGGGTTGTGTTTGGTATCCACATATCTCCAGCTTGCTTCTTCTGTGTATCTGCATGAATCAGACTTAATCCATGTGAGTACTGTCGTGGAATCTGACCACAAGATTGTTCTATGCACCGGAATGGTGAGTTCACGTTGGATTAACGTGGCTAGATGCGCTCCTGCGAGGGCTGCGCAGAGCTCTAGACGTGGGATAGATTGTTGCTTACGTGGGGCTATCCTTGAGCGGGCCAGTATGAAAGCAGTGTGTATCTCTCCTCCCATCTCTTGGGCACGCAAATAAGCAACCGATCCGTAGGCTACTTCGGAGGCATCGCTGAAGACGTGTAGCTCAATCTCGCATGTCTCTGGCCTCACTGTGGATGGGAAGTAGCTGCGGCATATATTGACACCTGGGAGTGAGCGGAGTTCCGTCTCCCACTCTCTCCATGTTGAGGCAAGGTGTGCGGGTATTGGGTCGTCCCAGCCCTGGTCCTTGTCCCATAGTGCTCGTACAATCATCTTTGCCCTGGTGGTGTAAGGTAGAATACATCCCAGCGGGTCATATTGCCTGGCGAGTGTTCTGTACACACTCCGTCTGGTGGTCGGTATCGCCGCCGACCTTCCTTGCTCTGGAGCCAAGGGTTTGTGTCTATAGTGGAGCGAGTCTGTTTTGAAGCGCCAGACTAATCCTAGTGTCATTTCTTGGGCTTCTCCTGGGATTGTCGCCATCCAGGTCTCGCTGCTGGCAGCCTTGTCTGCGGAGGAGAGGCTGCGCAATACGTGCAGGTCACTGCTGGCCCACTGCCTGAGATCAAAGCCTCCTTTGATTAGGGAGGCGCGTAACTTGATTAGGAGAGCCTCGGCTTCTTCTTGAGTCGAGACGCTTTGTAGACAGTTGTCTACGTAGAAACTGTTCTTCACACTGTGTTGGACCTCTTCATCTGCTGCTGGGTCCTCTGTGACGTGTTTCTGTAGTGCAAATGTAGCACAGCACGGGCTGCACGTGGTTCCGAAGGGGAGTACTTCCCACTGGTAGATGGATGGGTTCTCATCTCCGATCTTCTCTCTCCATAGGAACCGTAGCAGAGGCTTGTCCTCCTCTACTAGTCTCACTTGCAAGAACATCCATTTGATATCCCCGCTTATAGCCACCTTGTCCTGGCGGAAGCGCAGTAGCACGCCTAGTAGGGAGGGGCCGAGTGTGGGGCCGGGCAAGAGCTCTTTATTCAGATTTTGGGATCCGATCTGGTAGCTGCAGTTAAACACAATGCGATCCTTGCCATTGTGATGGACCTTGTGATGCGGCACGTACCATGATTCGGTCATCTGATCTGCCTCTTTAATGTCAATCTTTGTTACGTGTCCCGCTGTGATTAGCTTCTCAATCTCAGCTCGGTACACACTCTGTTGAGCGGGGTCTTTGGCTAGGCGCCGCTCTGTGTTCAGTAGATAGCGCTCCGTGGCGTCTTTCTTTGCGTGAAAGGGGGGCATTCCCTCTCGCCTCAGGAGTGGAGTTGCGTATCTCATCACTCCGCCGACTGTGACTCTCTTTGTCCCCTGCTCGAGTAGGTGGATGGCGTAAATGTCTTCTTTAGAGCGAATGTCTTTCTTTTCGTTCTTAAAGGGCATTGTCTCTAGGGTCCATAGCCTCTCGACATGCTGCAGGAGAGTGGTGTCTTCTTCTGTCGTTCGGGAGTGGAAGCAGCTAGTGGCTGCGGTTCGGTTGAGAGATTTAGCGAGGGGGCCTTGTAATGTCCATCCTAGGCGGGTCTCGACGGCTGCAGGACAGCCTCGGGGACCGGTATGGACCCGGTCAATCGGGACTATGAGTTCTGCATGGTCGGAGCCTATCAACAGGGTCGGGGTAGCGCCGTTTATGAGCGGGATAGGTAATTGGCGCAGGTGCACATATTTATCCATCAACTTGGTGACAGGGTAGGTGTACTGCGAGAGTCCTATTTCTTGGCTGGTGAAAGCATTTGTGATCTTGTACCGTCGCTCTGGCTGCCCGTTGGCTGCGATAGTGAAGGAGACATTCTCGCCCTTTATCGTCTTTAAATCTCTTCTTATTGTCCGAATCGTCATTTCGTTCTTGCTCCCCCGCAGTCCCAGTTGAGTCGCAGCGGAGGCGAGCAGAAGGGTCTTCTCTGACCCGTCATCAAGGACGGCGTAAGTGTCCATGACTTTATCCTGGTAGCTCAATGTCACACGGACTACCTTTAAGAGCACTTGAGCTCCGTTGCTGCTGGCGGGGTCAATGTACATGACACTTGCCTTGGTGCCGCTCCGTGGTGCAGGTGTAGGCCGTCTTCCGTTACTATCGTGTAGTATATCTAGATGGGCTCCATCGCACCGGCTGCACCTTTTCTTTAGGCGGCATTCGGCTGCCATGTGGGGCCGCGCACATCGATAACAGCGCCGGTTGGACTTTATCCATTGGCTCACTTCTTCTGCATTCATCTTTGTGAATGAGTCACATTGTGACAGCCAGTGTTCTTTCTCACAGTAGGGACACGCTATCTTCCACTTCTCCTTTCTCGAGGGGGTGCTGTGACTCTTACTGCTCGGTACTGACTCTGATTGGTGCATGACAGTCACCGATCTTCTTCCATCACTTATTCTCCTGGGTCCCTCTCTGGAGCTTGGCGTGCTCCGCCCGAAGGTGTCCAGTCGTAAGCTGCTGACCTCTCTCGCCAAGAAGTCGGCCAGATCAAGGAGGGATGGCTCGGGGCCGTCGGGATCTCGGTAGTCCCTCTGCCGCCGAAAGCGCTCCTGTCTTGCGGGTGGCAGCTTCTCCAAAATCCTCTCAACGTTAGAGTTGGCGTACAGCTCATGCCTGCCCTTCTCCCGTTGAGCTCCCAGCATCCCCACCAGGGACTGCACTTTGATTGACAGGTCATCCAGTGAGCGATTGTCTGTGGCTGGGGGTAGGCGGTCAATATGCCTTATCTCCTGGATTACGTAATCCCATATACGTCCATATCTTTGATCCAGCGCTGCAAGGGCCGCTGTGTATGGGGTCGAGGAGGTAGCATAGGCTAGCGCTATATTGTGTGCTCGCGGTACTTTCAGGTGCTTCAATAATATTGCATACTTGTGGCGTTCATTAATGACATCCACCAGCATTGTCTCTAAGCACATCCGGAGCTCCGTGTACTGTGCTCGACTCTCATAGGCGAAGTCTGGGATTGACGGCGTGGCGTTGTATGCAGTGGCGGCTCTACCACTAGGGGCGCTAGGGCGCCGACCCACCTGCTGGCCAGCTGCTGTTAAATCAGAGAAGAAGAGAATAAAACTTTTTCGTTTTTGTGTTTTATAGCCCTATAAATAATATAAACATGTTTAAAATTAATAATATTTACTCATTTTAAGTATGTTTGTATTTCCAATGCACAATATAACGTTATTATCTAAATTAAAAAAACACCGTTTTCCAGAGCAGGAAGTGACATCACTTTTTTAATTTTTTTTATTTTTTCGTATTTCTCGGGGGCAATACGCGATAGCGCTCTGCGTGCGCGTCACAGTTTGATCGCTGTCTCCGTCACAGCCAATCAGTGCATACGGCGTTGTGCGTTGAAATATGACTATTATGTTGGAATCCGAGCGCGATTTGAAGCGGTCTAGCCAGCAGCGTGAACTTCCGTGAAGGATTTTCCATAGCCGCATTTCGCGGAGACGCTCTCTGATTGGCCGACGCCAGTATTTCTTTCCATGGCAGAATTTCACAGAGACGATCTCTGATTGGCCGAATCCAATTTCTAGCTTCTAGCTTGGTTGAGATAGTTGTGTTGTTGTGAGATGCATGCAGCTGTTTGTCTTAGAGCGTGCCGTGCCGTGACTGCAAGTTCTTAAGCTTAGGCACTCTTTCAAAGTTGGTTAAGGTTAGAGTTTGTCTTAGAGCATGGCGATAGAACGCCAGGTAGTTTTGCAGTCTGTTCGAGCGGAAATGGACAAGGGAATGTACTTGTTGAGTGTTGTGGCAACGAGCTCAGCTGAGCTAACACTTGGCTAACTGCTAACTTGGCCCTGGACGTTCAACTAAACAGTGAGTCTCTCTCTCTCTCTCTCTCTCTCTCTCTGTATCTGTATCAATCTTGGATGCAATAATAACGTTACTTACCACACTGACTATCTCGATGGCTCATTGATTTAACTACTGCAGCTCTCTCGGATTGAAAATACGTGGATTATGGCTTGTTCAATATCGTCTATGTTTGAATGAATGAATGAATGAATGAGAACTTTATTAACAGTTTGCAGAATGGGTACAATACAGTATGGCTCAATACACACAATTGTTAAGGGGATGCAGACCAGAGAAAGACGTTTGTCTTGTTTACATCAGGGTCCCAGATTTTCGATTCATATCGATAGTTTAATAGCTAGCCTTGGCTCGTTTAACAATATGCAAAATATGTGTACAGCCCTGTACTCATACTGAAGTTATTCTTGGTATATAATAGGTCTGATTGTGTAACGAATCGATTCCACGTCGCGCTGTGTGTGAGAGAGAGAAGGAGAGAGGGAGAGATCTGCCTGTGTTTGTAGACGGGCGAGTTTTGTTTCTAACTTTTCTATTTATATATTGTGTTTCAAGTTGTGAATTAGAGTCTAGACTATACTTTATTTGACTGGTTGTGTGTTGTTGTAGTAACAGCTGAGCGACTCGTTCATAAGAGCCGATTCATTGCCGTGAGCGTGAGTCGAATCGCTCACGTCTGGCAATGAGTGTTGCGTGGTACTGTACTATGTTTGCATTTTGCAAAATGTTTGGTATAGCGCCCCCTAGTGGCGAAACCCACCGGCCGCCACTGGTTGTATGACGCCGTGGATGGCGAATACATCGGCGAGCGTTGGGGGAGAGACCTCCTGGGCGAGTCCCCTCTTGCGCCTCGCTGTGGGCCGGTACTGGCAGGGTACCATGGCCCGCTGGTCCAGGTACTGTTCCTCGGGGCTGGTCGTGCGTCGTGCTCACCCGTAAATATAGTCGGGGGTCTGTAGCGCAGCGCCGCGGGGGTATAGCCTGGACTGTATGGGACCTCCTGGTCCGGTGGAGTACTGTGCTGTCGTCGGGCTTGGTTCTCCTCTTCTCCCTCTTCTTCTTCTATCAAATCTTCCAGATCTTGTAATCGTTTATTTAGCTTCTCCACAGTGTAGGCCGCTCCTTCCAAGTTTCAAGTTTCTTTAATAGTTGTCATACAGAAGTACAGAATACTTTTGTACAAAATGCTTCTTACTGTTGCGCTCCAGAGACTGTGCATGACAAGATAAGTATGAAATAAAAACATAGTAAAAATTAGAAGTAAAAAAAGAGGTCACAGTGTTCAGTTTAGACATATGTACAATGTTCGTAGACGTAGTTACCATACAATATACAATACTGTGCAGTGTACTAATATACAATACTATATAGTGCAAGGCATAAATGGACGAGGTGCAGTTTAGGTACAATTCACAGTAGGTGTACGAGTTGTAGTGCAAATCCTTTATCAATAAATATAAAGTGTAAGTGTGTTTGTGTGATCTAAAGTGTGGAGAGTGGGTGCTGCAGTGTGTTGTTTGTTTGAGTGAGTGTGTGCGTGTGGGTGTGTGTGCTGTGTGCATTTGATGGTTGTTGCATAGTGATTATTGTTCGTTTAGCGATTATTGTTCGTTTAGCAGCCTGATGGCCTGGGGATAGAAGCTCCTTCTGAGTCTTTCTGTGCTCGCCATAAGACTCCGGTATCGCTTGCCTGACGGCAGCAGTTCAAAGAGGCAGTTGTTCGGGTGGCTCGAGTCCTTAATAATTCTCTTAGCCTTCCCCTTGCACCGCTTGTTGTAAATGTTCTGGAGGGTGGGAAGCCCCCCTCTAATTGTGCGTTCGGCTGAACGTGTCACTCTTTGTAGTCTGCTACGGTCTTGTGCAGTGCTATTCCCAAACCAGGAGGTGATGTTGCCGGTCAGGATGCTCTCTATTGTACATGAGTAGAAGTTCCTAAGGATCTTCTGACTGACTTGGAACTTCCTTAGGCGCCTGAGGAAGTAGAGGCGTTGTCGTGCCTTCTTCACAACACTGTCAATGTGTGTGGTCCATGTCAAGTCCTCGGATATGTGGGCTCCGAGGTACTTGAAACTGTTCACTCTCTCAACTGGTGCCCCGTCGATGCTGAGGGGGCTGTAGTCCTTGACCCCCGACCTCCTGAAGTCCACAATCATCTCTTTTGTTTTGCTGACGTTCAGGGAGAGGCAGTTCTCCTGACACCACTGTGACAGGTTCTCTACCTCTTCCAGGTAGGCCCTTTCGTCGTTGGCAGAGATCAGGCCCACCACTACTGTGTCATCAGCAAATTTGATGATGGTGTTGTTGTTCCGCTGTGCTACGCAGTCATGTGTGTACAGGGAGTAGAGGAGGGGGCTCAGAACACAGCCCTGGGGGGCCCCTATGTTGAGCGTGATGGATGAGGAGGTGCAGTTGCCGGCTCTTACCACCTGGGGTCTGCCCGTCAGGAAGTCCAGGACCCACTGGCACAGGTCATAGTTCAAGCCCAGGTCCCTGAGCTTGGCTATGAGTTTGGAGGGGACTATGGTATTGAATGCTGAGCTGTAGTCGATGAACAGCATTCTCACATAGTTCCCCTGCCTCTTGTCCAGATGTGATGCTGCTGTGTGCAGCACATGGGCTATGGCGTCCTCCGTGGACCTGTTGGGGCGATATGCAAATTGCAGAGGGTCCAGGTTGATGGGGAGGGAGGAACAGATGTAGCCCTTCACTAGCTTCTCAAAGCACTTCATGGCTATGGAGGTGAGGGCTACAGGGCGGTAGTCGTTGAGGCAAGCGGGCGTAGATTTTTTGGGTACAGGGATGATGGTGGACTTCTTCAGACAGGTGGGGATGACGGCCTGTTCCAAGGACAGGTTGAAGATGTCAGTGAATACCGGGGCCAGTTGGTCGGCACAGACTTTTAGGACGCGGCCGGGGATGCCGTCCGGTCCTGCTGCCTTCCTGATATCCACTTTTTTAAAGATCCGTCTCACCTCATGCTCTGTTACCCTGAACACTGAGTCTCCATCAGCAGACCCCCCCCCCCCCCATTGCCGTGGCTTGTAGGCTGGTGTTGTTATTCACAGCCTCAAACCTCGCATAGAAGGAGTAGCTGGGTCTCGCTTGGACCGGTATGGGAAGGGGGTCTGCGGGGGGTCTAGACTCGGTCTGTTGGTCAAGTTCAGGGTCGCTTGCTCGTTGCGGTGACGCTGCTCTTGACTGCTGTCTCGACGAGTTCCTTGAGCCCCTGGCGGAGGGAGAGGGAGTTGTCCTTTTGATCAGCTGCTCTATCAGTTGCGCTTGTAGTCTGTCGCGCTCTGCGTCTCTTTGGGCACCGGCAGCGGTGCGCTGGGCGTCGGCGCGGCCTCTTGCCATATTCTCTTCCATCTGGAAGCGTCTCATCTCCAGACTTGTGCGCTGTTCTTCGCTCCGTTGCTGTGCTTGGAGGTGTTCGCGCTCGCTGGTCGCCTGGGCTTGGAGACGTTCGCGCTCGCTAAGCGTCTGTGCTTGGAGCCGATCGCGTTCGGTAGAGGCTGTCAGGCTGACGAGGAACGCCTGTTGTAGTATCCTCTCCGCTTCGCTGGGGGAAGGTGGTAGTGGAGGTGAGCCGCTCCTGCGTGAACCGCTCCTGGGGGTACTCGTTGGGGAGTCCTGGAGCTCTAGTTCCTCGGCGCTCTCCTCTTCTTCTTCCGTGCAGAGTTCTCTCTCTGTAGGGTTGTCTTCCTCCCGGGGCGTGTCGGGGACTACTTCTTTAGTAGTGGCGGGGGGTAAAGGCATGTCAATTCCCTCCTGGTCTCCACCGTGGGCTTGGTCAGTTACATTAGGACCTACTAGGGCCTCTGTGGTCGGGGAAACCTGGTCGTTAAGGTCAGACATAATTTTACTTTCTACTTTTACCACGTTTACCGTTTGTCGAAGGCTAGGTAGTTGACTGACAGTGTAAGCATCTAAGTACTGAGGTGTCTGTCGTCTGCGCCGCGGGCGTTCTAGGTTAGGAGGATCGTTTCGTGGAGTGTTCATCATAGGCCATTTTGATATTAATAACACTATATTAATATTACACTAGTTACCCTCCGGCTCGAAGGACCAATTGTAGCTGAGGGGTACAATTCCCTGACTGTATTGTTAGATATGATATTTAATACCACTACCTCATGTACTTTAACTTCTGTCCACCCAGTACAAGATATAAGTATGATGAACACTTTCCCACCTGATGAAACGAACCAACACAAATGGACCAAATCGAATATTTAATACAGCAAAGGGTGTATACAACATTCACTTAATTACATTTATGATTTGAAATGTTAAGTATGCACTTTTATGGCAAATGAGTATTCGTAGGTAAATCAACATTGAATGTCCAATCTCTGGTTGCGCAGGGAGTAAGTATACAACCTGGAATATTTAGGAAACAATAGCGATAGTACTTAAATGATTATAGCTGGATACACTAAGGGGGGGGGGGGGGGGTCCCGCTGGTTGTAAGACAGTAGGAGGGGGGGGTTAGAGAAGTCGCTGGCGGTATCCCATCTGGCCGACGGTGTCTTGGGAGAATCCAAAGTCTTAGACCCAGTGCCCACAGAACCTCGGGCCGTAGACGAACACAGCTGGACCCTCTGTGGAACGGTATCTGCCGGTCCACAACGGAGAGACGTGGTGCGACCTCACGTGTAGAGCGCCGCCTCACCTGTAGTCCTCTCCGGGGGGTAATTCCAACACTCGACAGTGTTGGCCTTTATCCATGGAATAATCAAAGCACATAAAGCATAATCCAAGAGCCGTGGAAGGCTCGCCGTCGTCGGGTAGAGTAATCCAATATACAGGTCCAGTCGCTCTTGACCCGGAGCTCCTCGGATGCAATCACCACTAGGGGTCTGACCAGCCTGGATAAGCGTCCAGATAACGTCAGGAACGATGGGGGTACTGATAACTGTAGAACTCGAACCGAACGATGCACCATACATAAATAGACTATTATTAGCTTAATAGAATACGTCCAACTCGACGGTATGGTGCCAAACTATGACCATTCAACTATCAATCTACACGATATCTCAATGCCTATTCTGGGCCAAGTAGGCCCTACTACACCGCACGTGCTTCGTGGGGAGGCTTTTGCGTCTGTCACTCTGTTGGAGGGTAAAGAACTGGACTAAAAGAAAGTTCTACTTTACGAGCGCCATATATATATGCGCTATGAACAAATAGTACCACACGTATTTCGCCCGGCATATTACTGTGCGGAACCGGGGGTTGCCTCGACATGTTAGGCGGCACGATTGAACTTGAACCTAGGGGTATGGCAACCTGGCGCCAGGTTCTCGTCCAATGGTAGAATGAAACTATTATGGGCTGTTTAGTAGAAACGGGGATATTCAATGCATATTGTACAAGGAATATACAGGGGATATCAAACGATATACAAATACAATTAAATATATATATATAAATAAATATACATATTCGGTTTAATCTGATCCTTCACAACAATTATCATTTATTACTGTATCTACAAATCCTTCTGTTTAATCATCTTCCCTTTATTCATTTCCTTAGATTTCTTTTGCACTTGATCTCAAGAAGGTGCTGAATGAGCTCAGTGAGCGAGCTCGGCTTGCTCACAATTGTAACTTGGTGTTATTCACCGGCACAGATGCAAAAATAAATTATAATTTATATTCTCCCTTTTTTCATTACAATTTACTCAAGCCTAGTAACAGACACAATATTTCTGACACTGGAAATCCATACCCCCAGGTCCATAGATGTTCCTAGATACCAAGAACAGGGCAAATTGGCCTTGTAGAAGTGGAGCAATCTTCCATTTACTTAGGCATGTACCTTTAGGCGAGATTTCTGAAAATAGGGATACAGCTTAACAGGTTTTAAGTATTATTTTCAAGCTTTCTCTCTGAGACCTCTGATCACTTGGTTTGATGCTCAAGCAGCCGCGTCTTGGCGACCATTGGAGGAGAAGATGGTGTTCCCATATAGACTTCATGATATTGTGTACACCAACATATCAATTAAGTAATGCAAATTACGATTTGGCCCTATTATCACACATGTGATCCAGACTTGGCGTGACACCCAGAAAGTAGATACTAACCGCTTTGGCACACGCATTCCCCTCTATTCAATAACAATCTCCTCCTTATTGGACAACAACCTATTAGGTACCCTAGATGGGAAAGGCATCCACACGTTGGGGGATATCTTCGATAACTCTGGTCTCCGATCTATCCAGGATCTATCCAACGGATATGATCTCCCCGGTACCTCCTTTTTCTTTTATTTACAAATAAGAGCAGCTCTGAAGGCTCATGGCGTTCCATGGGACGTTCCATTAGTGCATAAACGTTTTCACAAATTATTTTATGACAAAGAGACATCGAGAGGCTTCGTTTCTGACTTTTATCGCCATTTACTAATGTCCTCGTATAAAGACCTCCCCCTGGATACGATTTGGAGAAAGGATGTCCCGGAGTTGGATGTAGATTTTGATTGGGATGCAGTCTGGGAAAATGTTCGGTTATCCTCACGCAACCCAGATCACCAACAGATTCATAAAAATGTTGTTCACAGGACTTATTTAACCCCTAGACGATTGAATCGAATGGGTCTCAGACCTGACTCTCGATGTACCTTGCGTCCAAACGGTGCCATTTATGCATATGTACTGGGGATGCCCTCCTGTTGAGATTTTTTGGGGAAATGTTACCTCTCAGCTCTCAGATATTTTCTCTCTGACCATACCTGTCCCTACTGCTGTATTGTTATTGAATGATGTCTCTCAGTTACCAACCTCTACACATGTGAAAAGGCTCATTTTAGCCGGCCTCACAGCCGCCAAAAAATGTATTGCCTCACGTTGGATTCACCCAGATAAACTCTGTCCAAAGGTATGGATTCTCACCTATCTTGATGTGTTCTATCTGGATATATCCACTGCACGTGTTATAGGGGTGAATTAATCTAATATAGCAATTTGGTAGGCGGCTGTGGAAAAGTTAAAAGAACGCATATACATTTGGAAATTTTTTATTACTGAATAGTGCATTGTGTATGTGGCTCACGTTGAGGTCCTGGGGTGAGCGGGGGGGGGGGGGGGGGGGAGCGAGCGAGTATCCATGTATATCGGTTTTAGTTTTTTGGTGTTCTTGTATAATTGGTTATGTATGTGTTCTGGGCCACTTTGGCTTTGGGTCGGAGGGTCACGGGGTGGGAAGGGGCCCTGGTTCGGGGCCTCGGCGAGTCGTGGTGTTAAAGAGGCATGATGCTTTGACTTGCTGGGGTGCCGGACTCGGGGCCCTCGAGGGTTGGGGATTGTGGCTGCGGTGGGTGGTGATGGAGGGGGCTCGGGATGATAACTGTATGGTCTGTCTCAATTATTGTCTAGTCATTGTTGTGTTAAGTTAATGTCTTGGGATGTCTTTTTATGTATTATTATTATTATTATTATTATTATTATTATTATTATTATTATTATTATTATTATTATTATTATTATTATTATTATTATTATTATTATTATTATTATTATTATTATTATTATTATTATTATTATTATTATTATTATTATTATTATTATTATTATTATTATTATTATTATTATTATTATTATTATTATTATTATTATTATTATTATTATTATTATTATTATTATTATTATTATTATTATTATTATTATTATTATCATTATTATCATTATTATCATTATTATTATTATTATTATTATTATTATTATTATTATTATTATTATTATTATTATTATTATTATTATTATTATTATTATTATTATTATTATTATTATTATTATTATTATTATTATTATTATTATTATTATTATTATTATTATTATTATTATTATTATTATTATTATTATTATTATTATTATTATTATTATTATTATTATTATTATTGTGTTGTTTCATGTTTGAAAATAAAATAAAAAAGATTTGACCAAAAAAAGTTTTTAAAAGGAACAATGCCATTCATATGTAAGGCCCTGTCACAGGGCTGTCAGGCTCTGTCACAGGGATGGCAGGCCCTGTCACACAAGGCTGTGACAGGGCCTGACGTGACAGCGCCATTTTAACTGCCATTGCTTAGCCTGTAGTCGACCACATGGCAAAACTGTTAGCAATGCAAGCAAGGAATTTCAGAAACCTTTTTAGACATGCTTTGGATTTACAACAATTTCATTATCTTCTGGGATATTTTATCGTGACAGGGCTTGGTGCTTTAGCTCGTCCTCCTCAGAAAAACATGCAAAAAAAATTCAAATCATACAATTCAAGGACAGAACTTACCCTTGATCAGCGTCCTGACGTCTCCGCTGTCAAATTATGTCATTTCCTCTGAGTCATAACCTTAAAGGTGTATTGCACACTTTTTATGTAGTATTTTATGTAAAGGACTGACCAAAAACATGGGGACAGTTGTAAAATACTATTTATTTGTAGAATTTATGTAGAATTTCATGTTTTTAATCAATTGATGTGAATGATAACAACTTACATTTGCTATTAATGGTGTTTTTTTTTTCTAAATGACCGCTTTTAGCATAACAAAACTGAAAGATACGTAGCTCCAATTTGGCTGGACAGGCAATTTTTTAGGATTTGTAATTTTCACAAGTGTTTTTAATAAAAATAAAAACACCTGAGAACATAGGGAAAGACATAATTATTACAGAACAACTCCCAGAAATCAACCATCTAGTCAGTTTCATAAATTTTTGTATTATACAAGTTTTATTCACTGTAACAATTCCAGGACAGATAATGTACGTTTCTGGTGGAATGACCCTAATACTTACGCATAGATATTGGTATTAGGGGTGTAACGATACACAAAAACCACGGTACGTTACGTACCTCGGTTTTGAAGTCAAGGTTGTTCGGTAAGGGTTTTCGGTATACAGTGGGGGAAAGTTTGGCTCTCCATGTTCCACTCAGGGGTGATGTAGTAGTGTGCAGTAACTAATTGTACTTGTAGGGCTGTAAACAAATATTCTATATTGAAATTAATATCGACTTTAAATAATTTAAATAATAATTATATTAGATTGTGAAAAAAACAGCCCCTGTTGGGCGGTCATTAGTGGTTAACATACCGTTGTATTCGTTTGGTACACCGTTCGGTATGGTACAGTACACACTGAAGCGGTTCGGTTCGGTACGGATACGTGCACATTTACAGTAGACTGCACAGGATCTGAGGACTTGAATAGACATTTTAATATCATATTTTAGTCTATTGGATTGTAAAAAATGTTGGACAATTTGTTGAGTGTGTGTGTGTGTGTGTGTGTGTGTGTGTGTGTGTGTGTGTGTGTGTGTGTGTGTGTGTGTGTGTGTGTGTGTGTGTGTGTGTGTGTGTGTGTGTGTGTGTGTGTGTGTGTGTGTGTGTGTGTGCGTGTGCGTGCGTGCGCCAGTTCTTTGCTGGTGAAAATGATGAGTCCAGAAAAGTAAAGGCCAGAGGGTAGAATTGTAGCCTCATATCTGCACATGGACATCCTGAAGCTTGTCCTCAGGTGATTTTTATCCCCATCAATTGATGTTACCGATGTTAATGTTACTGTTTACCTTCCTTTTCACTCTTGTGCTTATCTGCATATGCAAAATAAAATCAATAGTAGTTTCTGAGCTGCGGCCTGATGCTTCAAAGCCAGTGAAGAGGAGCATATAAATGTTTCTGAGATTATTTACAATTACAATTATTGCAGTCAACAATGTCACCACTGACCAAAGAGGATGATCGCCTTGCAGAAGAAGGAGGCTGGCAAAAGCAGAGGCCCGCGCTAGCATGCAGCGTAGAAAACAAGCTTCTTCAGGATAACAACGCCTGATAGACATGGAGTTAATGCTGATCGCCTTTAAGGACTAAGCTTTCCTTAGCAGTAAACGTCTCAACTTTCATTTCATTTAATTTCAAACGTTTATTTAAACTTGATAGGCAACTGAGGTGTCCCTCATTAAAGTCATGTTGAGTGTACATAGAGCAAAAAAAGGCATTAAAAATCACACAGCATATAAAATCACAATAATAAGTCAAGTAAGGATAGCAATCAATTAAAACATGTGAGACTCTAGCGCAGAGAGAGAGCAGACAATTGGACAGGTTACAAGGGTGTTTAATATCAAAAAGGGAGAGTAGTTGGACAAGCATAAGGTCAAAGACGAGCGGGTTCTCAGATGGTGCGTGGGATGATCCGGAGAATCGTAGTCCGCGCAGGGAGGTTCTTGGACAAGGCGGGCAACACAGACAGTTCACAGGGAGATCCAGGAGCAGGGTAGTCCGACAAGCGAGGTCATACACAGGATACAGGATGAGCGCTGTGAGGGGAGCCAGGTATGAATGAATGAATGAAAACTTTATTTAACAGATTGCAGAATGGGTACAATACAGTACGGCTCAATACACACAATTGTTAAGGGGATGCAGACCAGAGAAAGAGTTTGTCTAGTTTACATCAGGGTCCCCCATTTTCAATTCATATTGACATTTATGACATACTCAACATACATGATATGTATGGCATAGGGACATACAGGTATTTAGTACTGTTACATTTGTGACATATATGATATTCAAATATACAGTACTGTTACCCATAGATCCTGACAGAGAATATATTATGATGCGAAGGGGACTGTACATTAGGACGGGTGGGTGGGTGGGTGGAGAGCAATATACATATGGTGGGGAGGAGACTGTACATTTGGAGGGAGCGGGTGGGTGGAGAGAATATACATACAGCGGGGAGAGAATATATACATGCGGGAGGAGACTGTCTATTAGGAGGGGTGGGGGTGGGGGGTTTGGGTATTTACGGTGGCCAGATTCGAATTGCAGCCTCCCGTAGGTGCTCTTTAAGAGCGGTTTTGAATGTGTGAGGGATTCATATTCCTTTACCCCTTTGGGTAGGGCGTTCACATTGATGTGGCATAATTACGAAACGTGTTTAGTCACTTGTTTGAGCCGAATCGGGTTTAACATGATTTGTTGAGCTTCCTCTGGTGTTGTGGTCGTGGTATTCACTGACCTTTGGGAAGTATTTTGACATGCAAATCGGTACTTTAGTCGTATAGTGTATCTTGTAGACCAGGCCCATTGCAAGTTGCTGTACTCTGTCGTCTACTCTAAGCCATCCTAGGTTGTCAAAGTTGGCAGGGGTGAGGTGGGTTCTCGGGGTAAGGTCAAGTAGAAGCAGGGCCGCCTGGGAGAAATGCGAGGCCCTGTGCGAGATTTAACGCGAGCCCCCCCCCCCCCCCCCCCCCCCCCAAAGGTAAAAAAAATAATAATAATATATATAATATATATATAAAAAAAAAATGTATACAGTCAACATATTCTTAAATAATAGCGCTGCTCGAGGCTGGGCATGATACAGTCACATATAGCAAGAGAGAGAGCGAGAGAGAGCTCCCGTTCTACAGTCAATATACAGTGTACAGAGAGAGAGAGAGAGAGAGAGACACATTGGAAAGAAATTGAAATGCTATTTGGCCCTAACAGAGAGTACACAGTGGCAGATACCTGAGCACTGTGACTGAAGATCCTTGACTAGGTACAGACTCAGCGAGCACAGCCTAGCCATCGAGAAAGGCCGCAGACTGTGTGTGTTAGAAAGAGAGAGAGAGAGAGAGAGAGAGAGAGAGCATGTGTGTTTGTCATGTGTGTGTGTTAGAGAGAGCATGTATGAGAGAGATAAGCAAAGATGACCCCCTAAAGAATATTCAACTTTTAATGAAAGAACAAAACAGAAGGAAAAGATAACTTCACAAAGGCAACATGAATATACATAGATCCAAAAGGACAAAGATCAACACTTAAATCCAAAGAGAAGAGGGTCTATACCAGAGAAAACAAAGCAGCAAGGAGCCAATGGCCGACATCAGCTAAATAGGCTAGCCAGGTAGGCTACTGACACCAGGCCACACACAGCTTTGGCCAACGGCCCAACGCTACCCAAGCTACACAAACGACCAAGACAATTCACACAGCACATGTCGTATCTCCAAATGTTGTGAAGTAACATGTGTTATGCTGGAAAAAACATTGTTATTAACAAAACATTCGGGAGGGAAGGAAGGAAGAGTGGGGTAATGTCATGACATTTTCATTCATCTTACCTGCACCAAGGAACGCAGGGCGAAAGGCCGCAACACAGGTCTCCACGTTGACGAAAGGCCTCTCGCTGGCGGCACAAAAGAAGCTATGGCCGGGGCCTTGTCATGGTGCAGGCCCGACTACATCTTCTGTCAAAGATGATGTCGTAGTCAGAGTGCCAGAACCCCCTGCTATTCTCACGGCTAATGTCAATGGTCGTAGCACAAGCTAACAGCTAACTCTAGGCTAACTGATAGCATCAAGCTAACGTTCCCAGCCGAGCGCAGCCGGCAGCTAACGTCGTAGCTAAACAGCTAACTGGCTAACAGTTAGCTCAACCCGGCTATCGCTAACCATTAGCTAACGCAGAAGCAAGCTATGCGGCTACCACTGAAAAACTGTACAATGTGAGAAAAGCAATACAGGTGCTGACACCAGGCCACACACCGTTAGCTACTAGTACTACAACAGCTAGTCGGCCAGTTTGGCTCCAGAGAGAGAGAGAGAGAGAGAGAGAGAGAGAGAGAGAGAGAGAGATCCACGGCGGGAATAGAATAGAGTTAATAGAATAGGTTAAAAACTCACCAAACGTCCAAGAGGATGGAGACAACCACGTGGAGTTGACGAAGTTCATCTGCCAAACGACCATCCTCTTCATCTTGGCTGCATGCGCTGTCTCTAGGTTAGCTAACGCTAGTTAGCCTTTAGCTAAGCTAGCTACTAGCCGACATCATCATGGCTATATCCCAACTGCACCATGACAAGGCTCCGGCCATTTGTCCCGCCAGCGAGAGGCCTTTCGTCAACGTTCCTTGGTGACCGACCGACTGATAATGACCGACCTCTTCGTCTTGGCTGGCATAACTAAGCATAACCTCCAAAGCTGCACGCGCGAAATAGTCAAACGCAGCTGACGCACGCCGGCGTACACATGATGTAACCACTCCCTTCGTTGAAACCAATAGTATGTCTGCTGCAGAGCCCCAGAGCTCCAATAGTGAG
This sequence comes from Notolepis coatsorum, assembly GCF_963971535.1. Classification (NCBI taxonomy): domain Eukaryota; kingdom Metazoa; phylum Chordata; class Actinopteri; order Aulopiformes; family Paralepididae; genus Notolepis; species Notolepis coatsorum. The sequence goes on from NC_140176.1 coordinate 61,363,600, forward strand.
TATGTCTCCTGCAGAGCCGCAGACCCAGGAACAAGTCAGACACATTCTACAAACGTGTCTAATGTGAAATATATAAGCATATAAGCAAAACTAGATTTTAGGTCTGTGATGAAAAAGGGCCTCGCGGGAAGGGGGGCCTCGCAAAAAATAAAAATAAAAATAAAAAAAATAATAAATAAAAGATTTTTTTCTTTTTTTTTTTTTTTTTGCGATGCCCCCCTTCCCGCGAGGCCCTGTGCGACCGCACTGCTCGCACACCCCCTGAGGCGGCCCTGAGTAGAAGTGACCAGTTTGTTTTGTGATGTTTGTAATCTTGTTTTTAGCGCCTTTGAGGTGCTTTGGTACCATGAGGTGCAAGCATAGTCGTAGTACCCTTGAATGAGTGCTCCTGCCAGAGTCTTCAGGGTATTTTTGTTTACCAGAGAGGAGATCCGGTACAAGAATCTAGTTCATTGGTTGACTTTTTTTATTACATTGGATGCCATTTTGTCACAGGAAAGATTTGCCTCTAGGATGGAACCCAGGTAGGTAATTTCATCTTTCCTTGTGACAATATTGTCACCCACTGTAACTGAGAAGCCGTCGGTCTTGCTGAGTTTGTTATTTGAACCGAAGAGAATGGACTCTGTTTTGCCCATGTGTAATGATAGTTTGTTATCAGCGAGCCATATGCAGATTTTGCCTAGTTCCGAGCTGAGGGGTTTTTCAACCTGCAACTTGTTCTTGTGAGAGACCAGCAGGGCTGAGTCGTCCGCAAACAGGAACAAGTTGCAGTCACAAGCTGACGACATGTCGTTTGCATAAATTAGGAACAGTAGCGGTCCTAGTATGCTTCCTTGTGGAACACCACAGCTCACTGTGAGGGGGGGGGGGCGGGATAGAGTACCGTTTACCTCCAGTGGATGGGTGGATGGAGTGGATGGATTAGCTTTTAGCTGAGAATACAATCTGACGCTGTCTTGCAGTACGCTATGGGCTGGGTACTAGTAGTTAGTTGATTGTAGATCGCCAGCAGCTATGGATGCCTCAGGGACCTTAACACTTTGAGTGCCACGCCGGGTTTTCCTTTTTACCCCCTTGGTGCCACGGTCCACTTCAATGTTAACGTTAATATCGCCTAATCTATGTTTTAAATTATGGCTATGTGTCTAATCTGCCCGTCACTTATCAAAGAATCATTTTCCAGTCAGTGCTGTCATGGCAGATTGGTTTTTTATCGCTTCATTTCCGTTTCAGAGCATTTTGAAAAGCACCCGTTTTGAAATAAAAAACAGTTCATTCTAGACCATTCTGTGATAATCGTCTTTTACTGGAATATTCCAGAACGCTGATATTCGTCGGCCTATTTATGAATCGTTTTCAAATAAACGCTAGATGATCAATATTATATGTGCGCGCAAGCACATTCGCGCCACGCACGGATAATCGGCGCGTTCATTTCCTCATGGATTTTTTCAGTAAAACCGAAAGAGCCCATTTCACATAACAGCCTATATCTAGATCAAAATGTGTCTGATTATCCTGACACTGATAACATAGATTCCTTACCTGACATCAGATGGTATCCAACTGGTATATTCCATTTCCTGATCACCAATTCGAAAAAATCGATAAGTGTATGGATCCAACGTGATACAGTAGTACACATGATTCCACGGGGCTGAGAGGCTCCAGAATGAACTGTGGTAACTCCGGTTGGATCAGTGGACTGGAAAATGTGGAGTACCGGATTTTTTTCCCCATCCATTTTCATTGAGTCCATTCCAAAATCCCTTATGTCATCTGGGAGACGATAGGGGGCGCTTTTTTCCACATATGATCACCGGCGGCGCTCGTGTATACTCGGGTAGGCTTGCGTGATGCAATATGATTTCAGATCGCTAAAAAAAAAAAAATACGAGAAATCTCGTGAGTGGCTTTCAACATAACTATCGGAAACCCGAGGTATCTCGTGTGTGGCAGTTAAAGTGTTAAGGACCAGCCAGTCACTAGAACGGGTAACATAGGTACCAAAATTCCATTCCAATAATGATGTAGTATAAGGAGGTATAGCTTACCAACAAGGGCCTTTAAAAAAAACAAATACCAGTGTACCAAATACCAACCAACCTTCTCATAAAGAACACAGGGATAAGTGTTGTATCTATCATTATGTGTTTAGACTGTACAATACAAATACAACATTATCTGACCCCTGGAAACTGTCTTTATTGTGCTTTATTGTGTCTTTATTGTGCTTTATTGTTCCTTTATTGTACCTTATATTGCTATTACAGGCAAAATAAAGTTCCCTCCAATACAAATAGGTGCCAAATTATATTATGCTGATACTTTCACAAGGAACATGTGTTTCTTGCAATGGGTCCCAACAGTGCAAGTATCACACAGTATGGTGTTCATTGTATCCTATGCAACACGTATGCAACTCAACATGCTGGACGACATTGACCATTCCATTTGACTGAAGTATTTAAGCTTCCAGTATAAATGATCAGTACATTTATACAGCCCCTCGGCACAAATCGCTATGGTCAATCATCCAAGTGAAGAAATGAAATGGGATGAATAAGAACATTATCAGGCAAATGTGGGACTTTTTATGAATTTTTTATTTATTTATTTTACATTCTACTCTACGTGGCACCCACTTTTTTATGTTACAACCAGAATGGGTGGGTTGGGATCACTGATAACCTTTCCTGTATGTGCCCTCATCGTTTCCCAATAAATCTCAGATGACTGACGGGGTCATTGGCCGGTGGCTCTCTATAGCTGCAGTTTGCCCTTGTCCTTGCTAGATCCAACTCCAAACCAGACAGTTATGGATGAGAAGACGGTGGACTGACTGATGGACCATTATTGACTGTCACGCGTCTTCCTGCCGCTATAGGAGTCTGCCGGTGTTCTCATCCCATTCGATATCAGGGAGCGTTCTCCGAGAGCATGGCATAGACATGCTGTGGCCTGTAATGTACTGTATGGAGTGTGACAGGGAACTTCTAACATGAGGACACCTGTCTCACACGGAGTGATGGATGAAGTGGGATATTTGTCGGACATGTGCGTTTCACTCAAAGGCATGGCTACAAGGATTTCTACTTCGATGTATCGTTGTGAATTCAGTGTCCATACCTTGGCAGACGGATGAGAATGAAAGATGATTGACGGGTCCGCGACGAGTCTGTTAATATCTGTTTTTTTTCATATTGATTGGTTGTGTGCAATCGGGTCGGATCCACAGCTGGAAGCCTTTCCACACTAAACTTGCTTTATTGACAAAAATAACTCCACATTCACGGTTAGCACAGGCTGTTCACCCTCTTCACTCGTCATGCAAACAAATCCCGTTCTGGAAGGGTGGGAACCAATAACAAAATGTCCTTCCAACAGGAAGTGAGGCGGTTTATGGGAAATGTGGTCTTCTCGTGAGAATTAGGCTACCAATTGTTTAGTCAATGGTCTCATTCATTCATTATACCATGATATATTTTGTTGAAAATTATCCTTGTAGTAGCTTTAATTACCTCACAAAAAGCCCCTATCTATATATAAGATTGTATTTGTCAACTTAAACTTAAACTAAACTATCTCTACCTACTGTACTATGCTTAATCAGATTCATAGCTCACATACTCTGGCTGCATTATGGAAATCAAAACAACTTAATCTGTGAGGCTTTATCTGCTTTATTCCAGGATAAAGTGTTTAATGTCACGTAATGAGTATCATATTAAGCTGTACTGTACTGTATATTTTCAGTAATAGTAGCTACATTGTAAGGGTTCAGTGTTTCCTGGCCAGACTTTGCCTGCTGCTCCCCCCTCCCCTCCTTTCCATCCTCGTCAACAGCCCCCACCCTTGCACAGACTTTCCACTACTCATCAATAGCCCCCACCTTTGCACAGACTTTTCCCAGCTCCTCACTCTGTACCTCCCCCTGCTGGATTTTTGTTGTCACTACTCCTCCTTCACTTGCACTTCATCAAGTTATCTGTAATTATGTGTTTTCTCCCCTTAGTGTTAAACCTTCTGCTGTGTCTGTTACCCTGTGTGCTCCCGTACTTTTGTTAAATGTTTATTCTTGTCTTTATTGTTGTCTCCATTGTGTTTTAACCTTGTGTTATCTTTTGTCCTGTTCCCCTGTGTGTTGTGTCTGTTTCCTCCCAGGTGCGTCTCGTTCCCAATCACCCTCATGTGTCAATTAGTGTGTGTATATCTGTCTCGTCTGCCAGCCTCCCTGTGTCGGTTCTTTGCTTGTGTTTGGTGCTTGTGTTTGCTGTTGCTGTTTTGATATCCTTGTTTCGGTTCCATGTCTCCATGTTCTCTGTGCTGTAACTTGTTTCTCCCGTGAGCCTACTCCCTTTCCACCATCTTTGTTTTCGTGTAAAGTTTGTCTCGTTTTGTTAGTGTTTATTTGTAGTCAGCTTGTTCTATTTTTCCTTGCCTGCCTTGCAGTGTTTTTTTTGTTGTGCCTTTGGTACATGCTCTCATTTATGAGTTATTCTTTATTTGGTTGCTGCTGCCCTTTTTTAAGTAAAGTCGTTTTGATACAGTTCACCCCTGGCTCCACGTCTTCTTATCTGTCTATTCTCTCCTCGTCCTGTTCTGCGCTTGGGTCCTCCACCAACACATCCCTAACAGAATTTAGAATGATCATCATTGTCAGTGGTACAGTTGGACCATTTTTGTAAGGTTTTTTTTCTCTCTCACTTTTACCCTCTCACCCGTACCCTGCAGGACGATGTGACCAAAATATATCACAATATTTATCCTTGTTTTGACGGAATAACGGTATTTGATGGTATTTCGTTTTCCAGTACAAATTACAATGTGATGTAACATATTTGTCTGTTATCTTGTAATACAATGTCATTCACATTGTCTATTTTCTTTAACTTTTTTTTTATACTGCTGCAAGGAACAATTATTCAATTAAGTATGTATATTTTCACTAGGTATATTGTGGGTGATGGTATAGTAAAAGCCTTTGCGTATACCTCCCTGCCCTAACCGTTACTGTTGTGAGTAATTTCATTTGGTTTTACCTTTATTTACCAGGGTAGGTTCTGTTTATAACCTATTTACCAGGGTAGGTTCTGTGTATAACCTTTATTTGCCAGGGTAGGTTCTTTTTATAACCTGTATTTACCAGGGTCGGTTCTGTTTATAACCTGCATTTACCAGGGTAGGTTCTGTTTATAACCTGTATTTACCAGGGTAGGTTCTGTTTATAACCTGTATTTAGTTTCAAGTTTCAAGTTTCTTTAATAGTTGTCATACAGAAGTACAGAATACTTTTGTACAAAATGCTTCTTACTGTTGCGCTCCAGAGACTGTGCATGACAAGATAAGTATGAAATAAAGACATAGTAAAAATTAGAAGTAAAAAAAGAGGTCACAGTGTTCAGTTTAGACATATGTACAATGTTCGTAGACGTAGTTACCATACAATATACAATACTGTGCAGTGTACTAATATACAATACTATATAGTGCAAGGCATAAATGGACGAGGTGCAGTTTACCAGGGTAGGTTCTGTTTATAACGTTAGGTTATGACTATAACCAAGTTCTGTTAGTTAGGGGCGATGCTTGGCTTCGCCTTCTGCACTATCTCGCGTACGTGCACGCGTACTGAATAAACCACAAATGTACCTCTAATACCAGTATTAGTCTGACCACACCCCTCATCAGCTTACCTTCATAAGCAGGTGTGTGGTCACCTGCTCTCCTCCTTCCCAAGCTTTCACCACAAGGTGAGGTCAAGGGCTGCAGCGGCCGTCCGAAGCCAAGCATCGCCCCTAACTAACAGAACTTGGTTATAGTCATAACCTAACGTTCTGTATCGTTAGTGGCTTAGCTTGGCTTCGCCTTCTGCACAAGGGAGGCCAAGCGGAGCCACTTGGCTGACAAATACACCCCGCTGACAGCCCCCCAAAACCATCAGAACAGGGAGGGCCGAGCCCCCCCGACCCCCCCTAATGGAGGGTAGCCCCCCTATTAGGGACGTCACGGGAGGGCGACGGACCCGACCGTGCGAAGAGGCACTCAAGCAACTCAACGCACAGGGTGAGCAGACCGTGGCTTGACCCACGACTACACACACGCACAACCCGCATGCCACCCGGGAACGAACGGAGGAACAACCTCGTTACTGCCCCCAGAATCACGGGGTCAAGGGCAAACCCAACCCCGTGGCAAGGCCGTAGCAGCGGAGCACGAAGGAAGACCCAGACCCACCAAAAGGACTGGACTCCCTGGAATGGGGGCCCGGAGAAGTCCATGATGCCAGCATCAAGACCCCACCAGGTGGGCACGTAGTGCCCCGCCCCCCACATCGCCAGCGTATTCGGACAAAGGCCCCTCAGTTACTGCACCTGGTATTCCCAGGCGGAACCAACCAGGCCAGTAAGCCGAGCGGGCCCCGTCCCCCCAATAGTACACCGCCTGGCACACTGACCCTGCAGAATAGGCAGTCAGCATGGCCGTAAGCACACAAAAAAAAAGGTTAACCAACGGAAGCAGGCAGCGCACCGGGGAAAAAACCAGGCAACAGGCTGTTAACCCTAGCCTGGAGACTGCGGACGAGACAGGCGCCAGAGGGGACAGCTGAACACAGCCGCCCCGGCGGAAGGAGCGTAAGCTGGCGGTGTTGCATGACCAAGCCTCCATTTAACAACCCCCACCCAGAGGGGTCGAGGCAGAGAAGGCTGACACGATTGGCAGACGTCATGAACGTGCAGGGGCACCCTCAACCGGTGAACCCGGGAGTTGACACTGCTCCAACACACCAGGGAACCAACCACCTCGGTGTTACCCAATGCGGTGGTTGTTCCTATAACCCCTCAAGAAAAAACTCCAAAACACACCTGCGGGTATACACCGGCTATACCGCAGTACAAGTGTTTCAGTTTCCAAAAAGGGTTAACCCAGGCCTACGGGTCGCAAACATCACTTCGGACCGGGCCTGGCGGTACGGGAAGCACAGGGTCACCAGAGGAGGTCAAAAAACCACCCCCACAGGCCCCTCTTCGCCATGCGTGAGAGAGGAGCGAAAAACAATGGAGAACCAGCCCCTAAGCACACCGTACCTGGTATTCCCCGGCGGTCTCCCAACCAAGTACTAACCAGGACCAACCTGTGTAGCGGCCGAGATCCGACGAGATCGAGCGCGTACAGAATGGCATGGCTGTAAGCCATGACGACAGTGCTGAGTAAAAACATACCCAACCAGGGTCTCCATAGCGCTTAACCCTGTGACACCCAGACCGACCTGGCATTTTTCCCCCTGAAAAAAGCCCAAGTCCCTCAGGGTACCAGAACAGCAGATCTGCATCCCCGGCGGACAACGGGTTCAACTGATCTGGACCAGCGTGACCAGAACCAGTCCCGTGCCCTAACCACGCCGACATGCCCCAGGAAAAGGGCAGATATGCGTGTTGATCTTAACATGAAAAGAAGGCGCCACCCAGACGTCGGGACGAACCGCGCCTGGTGGCCCACCCCAAGGGCGTGAGACCCCACTACATATGTTCAGATCCATCCCGTCATCATCCCCCAGACATGAACGAGGATCCGTCGACAACCCACCCAGGTCATGGGATGTGGTCGCCGGAAGAGGAAAAACCCCCATCTCAGTTGCTTTATAAAAACGCTGTTTCAACCACAAGCAACTAAGGCGTGCCAGTCAATCGCCTGTTTACAGCGAGCTAGCACTATACGTGCGTCGGGACACACCCCCATCAATGAACAGGCTATTTAGACCTGCCATTGAATCCCCAAGGCGCCCAGGGGAACGACAAGAGGGGTGTGACACTCCCTAACTCCAACACTTCTGGAATAGAAAGAAGGAAGCATCAACAGTATGTATCCCAGTCTACACAGCCGGGGTAAAAAATGTTCACATTTTTACATCCCACCACCCTCCCATAGGAAAGAGACGGGGATCCCCAGAGAGACTTCCCACGCGAGCTGTACAGATTGAAAAGAATATATTGCACCTTGAGCCATGTAAAAAACTGGTTTTAGGGCCTCCGGGGAAGAGGCACCGAACCCATACACACTCAATAAACGAATTGAATCGAATATACATACAATAGAAAAGGACCCTTCTAGAGGGTCCACTCACTTTGACAATCTGAGGAGGAAGGCTCTGTACTCTGATGGAGGCTTCCTCACATGGATCACATGGAAGAAGGAGTCCGAACTCACAGAAGGCCTGAGTAGGCGCTTGGTGAGGAGGAGCCCTGACCACCCCCCCTGAAAACAGATCCATCACATGGACCTGAACAGCACACGGAAGTCCTACCAACAGAGACGCGCACGGTGACGTACTCTATGGCGGGGGAATTCCTGCGGTGCACACGCCCAATATACCAGGCCGTGGGACCAGGAACTCCCTCCCCCCCCCCCCCCCCCCCCCCGTAACGTGCCGAACCGCCACGTGACGGGAACCTTGAAGGACAGGGGGTGTACCCCTGACCGACAGAACAACGGGGAGAGGAAAGGTTACCAGTTCACCCCTTTACGACCCCACACCCATGATACGACGTAACGACAAAAAGAGAATATGACACAGTCATAGTCAACCCTATGAAGCGTTTCACAGCTCCACACAGCGCACAAGCTAACCTGCTATCTGATTTTTACTAAGGAAAAACACAGAATAGAGAGGGCTCTAAGAACCCCGGTCCAACATACACATGTGCTTCTGTGGTCAGTACAACCCAGTTGCAGGTCACATGACACACACAACCCATCATCATCACAATGAGAGAATACATCATTCTTGATTAGTATCGACCACAGGCCTTGCTAAGCACACATGACAGCAACCAAACCAATTTCCCTTTAGGAAATAAGTTTCTCCAGCAGATTTAGCACAACCTCAGCAATCAAGCTGAGAGTTACATCGTATCCCTACCACACAAAAGACACAATTAATGCACAACATGTCTGATAGGAGGTGATAAAGTCCCCAGGGAACCGGGGGGGGAAAAACACAATCCTCCTATTTTACCCTCAATACGGCCAGTTAAAACAGGAAAACCTGTTAATGTGTGAACTCACTGTCCATTGTCATTACAGTCTGAGAAAGAACATTCTTTTACTCACTCGTCACCAAGCATAGCTTCATAGGTTAGTTGCCTTAGTAGTGAGTACACGGTACACATAAACACCATGATGTTTCTCACACAACAACCAGATCAATACATCACGACCTGCACAGAGAAGCTACTGCCAGTGACAAAAACAGCTCACACACAACCCGCAACGTATCTCAAATGCATTGCAACAACACACGTTTTGGGAAAAAACACCGTCATTCACAATACATTTAGCAAGGTAAAACCAGAAGACGTGTTATGAGGGTCTGGCCAACCCCGTACCTGCCCGGAACGCAGATCAGCGAAGTGCAGTCATAAGCCACCGTAGAACACAGCCCTCTTTGTTGACGCAATCCCCGTCTAGGCTCAGGCAGGGTTGACGAACATCCCCTGTCAAAGATGACGTCGTGGTCAAGAGTGTAAAACATGTTAAAAATCAAAGCACGTTCAACAGAATAGCATCAAGCTAACGGCTGCTCCAACCGTTCTGGTGCTATCGCTTCCGCTCGCGAGACGCCGATCTACGACGCACGCGATCAGGAGCGAGCTCCCGGCGGCGCGCGAGAAGCCTAAGCTACCCCGCGCCAGGCCACCGACCGGCTAACCGTAAGCTATGAACATGTAAACAATGACATAACACTCACCCAGACAGGCCGCCGTTCTGAACCCTCCTCACTTTTTAAGAGAAAAGAGAAAACAAGACGTCAACACCGCTTCACAACGGTGACATTAACACGTCCGGCGGAATCAGCACAGTACCAACTGGCCTGTATAGCTGACTTTGAACATGAATCTGCCGCTATCGCACATTACATGCACATATCCCCTCGTGAAGGAATACTCTCATTTGGATATGAAAGATGGGGTCTTAACACGGTGACAGAGAGAATCCACTCGTCCAGAACACACAGGGATCACCAGTGTCAATGGTCGCGGCCCACTAGTTAAAACTATAATGGTCGCCAGACCAAGGCCTTCTGTCGCCTAGACGGCTAAACAAAGGACCCTAGCCTGGGGCCGGTTTCCATAAACTTTGTCTAGTAGCCCCCATAGCACTAACAGACAAGTGGAGCCCGCCAGCAAACACTACTCACCCAACCTGGAACGCACCGCTCCTCACAACAGCGGCATGTCCGACAGTTCAGCTGTGGCCTGACAGGTTTCACCCCAACAAACACAGCAAGGAACTGCAGTTGAGAAGCATGCAGCGGCGTGCTCCCAATACGAAAACCGGTGGAGGGTTTGTAGAATGATCATCATCTTCTAGACACTCCAGTACGAAGACAATATCGCCGTATTTTCTCGAAAATAGTGAGAGAGAAAATAAAGATATGATGTCAACGTATCCTTGTTTCCCAAGCTGTTCCTAATCCAATTTCTTCCATCATGGTGTCAAGTGTGGGGATCTACCGAGGCACCTCTTCCTTGTGGTGAAAGCGAGAAGGAGGAGAGCAGGTGACCACACACCTGCTTATGAAGGTAAGCTGATGAGGGGTGTGGTCAGACTAATACTGGTATTAGAGGTACATTTGTGGTTTATTCAGTACGCGTGCACGTACGCGAGATAGTGCAGAAGGCGAAGCCAAGCTAAGCCACTAACGATACAGAACCTTTATTTACCAGGGTAGGTTCTGTTTATAACCTGTATTTACCAGGGTAGGTTCTGTTTATAACCTGTATTTACCAGGGTAGGTTCTGTTTATAACCTGCATTTACCAAGGTAGGTTCTGTGTATAACCTTTATTTACCAGGGTAGGTTATTTTTATAACCTTTATTTACCAGGGTAGGTTCTGTTTATAACCTGTATTTACCAGGGTAGGTTCTCTGAGCAGTCTGACACTTTTGGCCACTGATCAACTCTACTGGAACAGTTGGGGGTTGCGTGCCTTGCTCAAGGGCACTTCAGCGGTTGGTATTGAGAGGCCCCTCCCGACTTCTCTAACCTTTGGGCCTCCACTGCCCCATTGACAGAATAAAATCAAATAAATTATGTAAACTTAAAATTCAATGTTCACTCTTCTATTTAATTGATATAACTCTGATTTAGTTTATTCAACTAAAAACAACTTGTAATACAATTATTTTATATTTAATTATATTTTGTTAACTGCTATAATGTCTATGAAGTGTATGCTGGAAAAGGTAGTTTTATTAGCCTCAAATCTCCCAAGATAAAATGTTTCTCTCTCTTGAGGAAGAGTTCTTGCTACATAGACCCTTGATACGTTTCTTGTGTGTATTTGCTCAAGGTAATTGAAAACACACATTTCACCTTTGTAGCCACAGAGTTGGCCTGCCTGAACTGTAGATTTGAGACGCCTCTCCAGCCATGCTCCAGAGATTACTGAGGGCATTTTAATACACCACTCCACAACTAAACACTTTGTACACAAGCATGCAAGAGTACACTCATGCACATACGTACGTACACACATGCACAGACACACACACACACACACACACACACACACACACACACACACACACACACACACACACACACACACACACACACACACACACACACACACACACACACACACACACACACACACACACACACACACACACACACACACACACACACACACACAGTAAGCACCAGTAAATAAGGAAAGCAATTATCAAAAATACATGCCCTCATGACTACTGTATAATTTAGCCTATTCCTTGCTGTCAAGTTTAGGTTAAATATACTGCATCTCTAATATTGTGTGGTTAATGTTGACAGCCATGTAGCAAATTATTGGCAGATAGCACCTGAGGCATGCAGTATATAAACACTAATAGTAATACTGTACTAATATATACATATTATATATCATACTGCTCTATCAATTGTTTGATTGAGGGCATCTAAGTAAAAAGAAAATGAAGTATACCTAAGTATTCTGCAAGTATAGTTTGTATACTATAGTATACTTTTGATTAAATTGAAACCACTTAAGTACTGTTACAAGTTGTAATTAAGACATGTTTAATATTGAAATTATACATGTTATGTATTTCTGGTTAATTTTGCTTACCAAAACAATATACTAAAGTACATCTTAAGTTTGTTAAGGCTGGGTACTACATGGTACCACAGAGTACTACTTGGTACTGCATGGCATTACAGGGTACTACATGGCTTACATAGCTCTACATGGCACTACATGGAACTACATGGCACTACGGGGTACTACATGGTACCACAAGGCACCACAGGGTACTACATGGCACTACAGGGTACTACAGGATACTACGGGGTACTACATGGCACTATGGGGTACTATAGGGTACTACATGGCACTACGGGGTACTACATGGCACTACAGGGTACTACATGTCTGCTCCTTTGCAGCACCACAAACATGGGAACTCTCTAACTCTTCCCCCCCCCCCCCTCTCCCCCCCCCCCCCCCCTCCCTCCCCCTTCTCTCTGAGTACCCGTCTCCTGGCGCTGACCAAGGTGATGGATGCCTCGGGGTCTTGGCCAAGCTTGTAGTGACTGCTCTACATGCACCTCCGAGGCCTTGGATCAGTTATTCACCGCCGTCTGTCCGTGGTCCTGTCAACTGATTAACAGACTGTTAACAGATTAACAGTCAACGCGGTTTCATTGCTGGGTTAAGTACTTCTATTCTATTCACATAATACGCTTACTTCATATATCTACTCCATTCACATATATGCCTACCACTTGTATCTATTGCTATGTCCGCCTACTACAATCTCATGAGCTGTCTAACGCCTGTCCCGTCTCCCTGTCTTCCTATGACTTGCTGTCCTGGAGTGTTGACCGGAGTGTTGGACGTCCCGTGACGAAGGCCGGGAGATTGCGACCCCCTCTGCGTGCCCCCCTGTCTCCGGAGGTCTCGTAGTGGTGACCGGAGTGCCGGATGTCCCGCGATGATGTCGGGGAGTTCGCGACCCTCTCTGCGCCACCCCCCTTCCCCCTGTCTCCGGCTGTCCCTGAGCAACGACCGGAGTGTTGAATGTCCCGTGACTAAGACGGGGAGGACGTGACCCTCTTGCGCCGCCCCTGTGCCTCAAATAGATCCGCTATCAACTCTATCTTTAATCTTTCAAAATGTTCAGTTGCTATCGCTATTAGCTCTATCTTTAATTTTTCAAAATGTACAGTTGCTATTGCATGCACTCATCTGTGTTTCACCACACACATGAGTGCATGCTTACCAACTGTCCGTCTGCAACACTACTATCACCGACATCTAAGAAGGGAGATCCCCCCTTGAACGGCCCTTCTAAGGTTTCTCTCCTCCACATTGCCTGTGGAGCTTTTTTTCCCTATTGTTAGGTTTTAGTGAGTTTTTCCTTACCTTCGTGTGGGGTATGTCTGGGAGTGCTTGCATTCTTTCATTTATTTGCATTCATCTAAAAAAAATTTGGACCCTATGGTGTTCTTGTTCTGTTCTTGACTTATTGTTATGTTGTCTTCTTGACTTGTTTAAAGAAGACCTGTACGGCCCATGGGGACATTAACGTGTGTTGTCGGGCCCTATAAATAAATTTGATTTGATTTGATTTGTTCCCTCACAGCAAGATGGTCCTATATGGTCCTACTGCTATATTGCAATAAGGGGTAGGACCTGATACGCATATTGTTTCTTCATATTCTTTTTATTAAATCATTTCATAGCATGCATTTATAAGAAGTCGTTGACTTCTGTTTTCTCGATTGACAGCAAGTTCATACTGTCACCTCTATTTGGATTTTTTATTTTTTTGCAATTCCATTTTGACATCAGATAAGGGGTAAACAAGGCTCATTAGCATCGCTCTAATTAGATCGCTGCCATGACTCTGTAATTAGTTCACAAAAAGGGCTTCTCAGATCTCCCGAGTTACATCAAAAGGAAAACTGAACTTCATTAGAATTCAGAATCCTGTGCAATTCTCCCTTTGTTTACCTTGGCTGGGTAACAATTTACATACTTCATACAATTTAACAAACTCTATACATACCATCTCCATATTTTTCAAGAATATATATAAAAAATTAAATACTAAAATACCGGTACATGAACCCATGTTTCCATTTTTATTTTAAGTGGACAAGATACAGAATCAAAGACAGTTTCAGACAGTTGCACTTGTTTTTTTGACCTGCCAATTAGTACTCAAGAATAGGAAATACATTAATAAATATATATTTCAAACGATGGTTAGGTACTGCCTGCAGCCAAGTTTGACTGCTAGATAGGGTCAAACATCTGTGATTATGACTTCAGCGCTTGTTTTTCCTACTAATATTGACACTTTTTGTTGCTGATTGAAGCATCAGCGTATTTAGACCACTATCACTGGGGCACGTGCCCCAGTGTTGATCAGCTGTGCCCCAGTGATCAAAAATAATAATAATAATAATTATTATTATTTTTACTTCGCTTTGAAATATTATAGTGAAATATTTTGCACTGTTGTCGCATTTATCTTGTTGAAATCCTCCAACAGGCTCTTTTTTGTAAGTTGACTGGTTTGCACACCCCTATGACAGCTAATACATGGTACATCCCAGCAGTCAGCTGGCCTCGCGCAGTTCACAGGTAATTTTGCGGGAATGCGGAAGTGGAAGTGTGCGCAGACCAGATGGATGTGATGTTGTGAACCGGGCTGGGAGCGAACAAACTTTCTTCGGGAGCTTCTGTGAATATAGCGGGGTCGGTGTAGAAGTCCTAGTTGTTTGATGACAGAGATGCATGTTGGAATTGTGCAGTTGTTCAGTTCAGTTGCGGGGCGAGATAATGTAGCATGTCAACACAGCCGTGGTGCTGGATGGACGGGAGTATCTGGGTGATGTCTCGCTGACGACGGGAGCTTGAGCAGATGTGCCGGTGTTGGAGGAGATGGAAGCAGGTAGGTACACTACAGACAACCACCAGTTCAATGGAGTCCGACTTGGTAGCTCAAAAAAAGAGAACCACAACTGTAAACAGCATGCATAAAAGCTCAATAGTATAATACTACAGTTAGTTTCAAGTAAACATGATAAATATGAAGCAAAAAGGTTCACTGTGTACCTTCACTGTCTGCCACACCTTGTTTCATTCATACTGTTTTACATTTCTTATCACACAAAAAAAATAGCACTTGTATTTATAAATGTGATCTTACTTACTTACTTACTTATCCTCTTCGTCCCGGTTGGGGCATAAGGCCGCAATCATACACTGCCACTGAATCCTGTCTCGTGCTTTGGCCTGCGCTTCGTCCCAGGAAAGACCCATCTCCTTCAGCTCCATCATCACTGTTCTTCGCCAGGTGTTCTTTGGTCTACCCCTCTTTCTTTTCCCAACTGGGGTCCATCTCAAGGCAACTTTGGGTAACCTTTCATTGGGCATCCTCAATACATGGCCGAGCCATCTTAACCTCCGTCTCCTTATCTCAAGGGACATATGCAAGCTGCCTGTCTTCTTATAAAGTTCCTCATTCGAGATTCTATTTGGCCAAAAAATGTTGCAGATCCTACGTAAGCAGCTATTGTGGAAGACGTCAACCTTTCTCATATCCTGTTTTGTTACTCTCCAGCACTCAGAGCCATATAGCAGGACTTAACATTGCTGTTGTAGAGCCTGAGTTTGGTTTTAAGGCTATATTGTTTAGACTTCCAGATGTTGCGAAGTTGGCTGAAAGAACCTCTTGCTTTGTTGAGACGCGTCTTGATGTCTTTTTGCGTTCCACTTTCACTGCTTATGAGGCTTCCGAGGTATGTAAAGTCGTCTACACATTCCAACGCCTCTCCATCGATGGTGATTGGAGGTGCTGTTGGGACATTGATGCACATCACCTGGGTCTTTTTCTGGTTGATGTAGAGACCAGTTCGCTTTGCATAATTGCTTAGCCGGTCATAAATGTGATCTAGCTGATATAAATGGCTAATATTAACCATACTGTTTATGCTGTCTATATTGGTTGTAATTGAGATAACAGTTTGTATTATGTTAAGTATTAAGTATTTTTACATAAATGGTTATGGCTTTATTGTTTTAAAATCCCAATAATGTTGTGGGTTCACCAGACACACACATATTGGGTGAGTAACCAAAATGCGTACACCACACAAGTATGAATATTACTTGTATGACATGTATCAGCATGTACACATCAAATTAAAACTAATAAAGAACTGGCTAAAAATTAAATAGTTACAAAATCCGCCCATTTTTGCCCAAAAAACGTCCAAAAAAATATTTGGCATCCCTGAGTGCCCCCCTGTGCCCTAGTAGAGTGCTTGGTCTAGATACGCCCCTGGATTGAAGGGTTATGTTTAGATTAGATTAAATTCAAATGTATTGTCATCGTACAGCACAAGTACAGTACAACAGAAATATACAGATATAGATATGGTATATGTGTGTGGATATAAACAGGAATATATATATATATATATATACTTTTATATATATATATATATATATAAACAGGAATATATGCAGATATAGATAAATATATATCGTATATAGTGTTATTGTACATGGCTATCACACTCATAAACTGAATATAGGCAACAGAATTCAGAGTTTGTACAGTATGGGCAACAGCCTTGAGTATAGTGATGCACATAATGTTTGATGTCAACAGTAGCATAGTTAGCATTTACAAAAAACGGGACCATTATGTGTGACCTATTCAATATGTAGACTATAGGCTTCAGAGCGTTCCTAGCAGTCTACCACTTCACGTTATTTGTGAAGATAATGGCCACATTTGCCTGCATCACATCGAGCCGGCGCCTCTTTGCCTCAGTTCACGCCGTGAAGCCGTGTCTGTCTCACTCCGCTGACTCCTCGTTGAATTTGCATGCATTTGTGCCGCCTCTAAATGTCTCTTCACGGTCTATCTGTACATACCTTACGAGAGATGCATGCAAAGCTCTGAGAACAAGATAAACAAGGAGTCT
This sequence comes from Notolepis coatsorum, assembly GCF_963971535.1. Taxonomy (NCBI): domain Eukaryota; kingdom Metazoa; phylum Chordata; class Actinopteri; order Aulopiformes; family Paralepididae; genus Notolepis; species Notolepis coatsorum. Next base: position 61,380,611 of record NC_140176.1, read on the forward strand.
GGTTCATAGCTTAGTTTAGAACATGCAGGCTTCTTCAGGTTCAGTATGATCCGACTAAGGCTGCCCTAATGCATGTGAGCAGTGAACTAATGTTACTGCTGAGGCTTTTATGTAACAATGAAGTGACTGAATAAACACGAAATATAAAACAATATTTATGATAGACCTTCACCACATTATACATACATTATAAACCCCCCATGGAGAATGATTGTGTTGTAAGAGCCTCACTTTTAGCTTTTAGCTATTAAAAAAAAGTCTGGAAATGTTTATTTTATATTTTTTGAACACATTTACATAGTGAATGGGTCCTGTTGTTCAGCCTCACAATGCTATTGGATAGTACATGTGTTTATAGGTCCCACATGCTGGCCTCTGAAGTTGATGTCAATTTAATTTGGGCCTCACAGGGTTAGAAAATGTAATAAAAAAAATAATTACCTTGAATGAATGAATGAATGAATGAATGAATGAATGAATGAATTAATTAATGAATGAATGAATGAATGAATGAATGAATGAATGAATGAATGCATGAATGAATGAATGAATGAATGAATGAAAACTTTATTTAACAGATTGCAGAATGGGTACAATACAGTACGGCTCAATACACACAATTGTTAAGGGGATGCAGACCTGAGAAAGATGTGTTAGTCTTGTTTCCATCAGGGTCCCCCATTTTCAATTCATATAGAACCTTGAGGTTGTACTTGACAAGCCCCCCTTAATGACTTCATTAGCTTGTTTCTTTTGGTGGTCAGTAACTCTGTGACCTACTAACAATTAGCCTCCTTGTTTTAATAACCACTTGCTTCATTAAGCAAGTTTTTAATTCTTGCTACAACATTATGTGACGACAGGGGCGACAGTGGCTCAGGAGGAAGAGCGGTTGTCTGGTAATCTGAAGGTTCCCCGTTCGATTTCAGCTCATCCCGGCAGCGTGTTGAGTGTCCTTGAGCAAGACACTTAACCCCCTATCTGCTCCTCATGAGCAGGTCGGCACCTTGCATGGTCGCCTCTGCCGTCGGTGTGTGAATGTGTGACTGAATGGGGGAATGAGAGGCATAAGTTGTAAAGCGTTTTGGATAAAAACTATACAATATAAATGCAGTCCAAAATCATCCGTCAACATTCACCAAGTAACACAGTGATAAGAGGCGACTAAGGTGATAGTCTCAATGACCGCTCCTACCAAGTGTCATGGAGAGGGACCCTGTCGGCCACCAGCCCCCTGCGGACGGGTGTCCCCCAGGGCTCGGTTCTAGGACCCCTTCTCTTCTCCCTCTACACTAAATTACTGGGTAACATTATCACGTCTCATAGCTTCTTGTATCATTGTTATGCCGATGATACTCAACTCTTCCTCTCCTTCCCTCCCTCAGATATCCACGTCTCTTAGCGGATCTCGGCCTGTCTGTCCGACATCTCCGCCTGGATGACGACCAACCACCTCAAACTAAACCTACTGTAAGCAAAACAGAATTGCTCCACCTGCCGGGCAAATCCTCCCCCCTGACCGACCTTTCCATCACAGTCGAGAATGCAGCTCTGCCGACCGCCAAGAACCTTGGTGTTGTCCTCAACGACCAGCTGAACTTCTCTGCTCACATCGCAGCGACAACCAGAACCTGCAGATTCCTCCTGAGCAACGTCAGAAGGATCCGCCCCTTCCTGACAAAAGAAGCCACCCAACTCCTCGTCCAATCAACAGTCATCTCCCGCCTCGACTACTGCAACGCACTGCTTGCTGGCCTCGCGGCCACTGCCACCAAGCCTCTTCAACTCATTCAGAACGCAGCGGCCCGCCTGATCTCAAACCTACAGAAGTCGGCCCATGTCACCCCACTTCTTAGGGACCTGCACTGGCTCCCCATTGCTGCACGTATCCGCTTCAAGGCCCTCGACCTAGCATACCGTGCGGCAAAGGGAACCGCTCCCGCCTACCTCCGGTCAATGGTCTCTAACTACACACCCTCAAGACCCCTACGCTCTGCATCTTCTGGCCGCCTCAGACCTACCAAGCCCCAGGAGGGTCATCAAAGAGATGCCGCCTATTCTCAGTCCTTGCCCCACAATGGTGGAATGAACTACCCACCCCAGTTAGGACAGCCGAAACCTGTCCAATCTTCCGTCTATCCGTCGACTTAAGACGCATTTCTTCAACCATTATCTGAAATAATAATATTAATAAAAAAAATTAAAAATTAAAAATCTAACCCTAACTAACCTTACTGTCATGCACATTGTTAAAGTTAGAGGTTCTGTGTAGGATTGTTAGTAACTGTCTAACTGCATATATAACTGTTTCCACTAGAGGGCGCTCTATGCGGAGCCACTCATGATACCACCAGGTGGCGAGTATAAAAAGAGATGTCTCCTCCCCCTCTACCTCTTTCTCCACCAGCCTCTCAGTGAGAGGAGAACTCTAGAACTGCTGTCCTACCATGTGAATGAATAAACCACGCCAAAGGCTAAAGATAGAAACCATCCCTCTTGACCACATTATTGTCGCCCCATAGCCAGATTCTGTCAACACACATGTCCTAATAAACTAACCTACACTGTAACACGCAACACTTTGATGAACATTGTTACTCAGCTGATAGAGTTGTACCCTTCCTGATGACTTGTCGTACAGAACTTGTAAGTCGATTTGGATAAAAGTATCAGCTAAATGACTAAATGTAAATGTAAATGTAGATGATAGAACGATCGATAGATAGATAAAATGTGTCAAATAATCAGATAACGATTAATACCGTGTACATCTGTAAGCAATGCTCATCTGGGACCACTGGAAGGCCACCGGCCACGATGATGTTCTTTAAGAATTAATCACTCGGTTGATGGGATAATCACTCCCTACAGCTAGTTATTTCACATTGATTTTCTATACTGTATGTGTGGGCTTGCTCATTTACGTGTAAATTGTACAAGTTGATTGACGTGTGAAAGCCTGAAGGACAGAGGATCTGGGAGTGACCTGTTCGATTAACAAGAGAATTATTCTGTCACTCATTCAGCCAGGGCTATCCTTGCCTTTTTCACACAGACATAGTTTTAACACCGCTCTCCCAGGGCAAACACACTAAACCTGTCACAAAATGATTTGCTGAGAGAGGCAGGCTTAAATATGAAGTCCCCTAGTATATTTAAGGGGAGTGGAGCATGCCAGTCCACCACATGTCAGCCAAAGTTGAGCCTTGCAGGACTTGACACTTGTTGGCAGGTCATTATGTGATTCCTGTATCCTGCCAAGGCAATACTACACTTGGCTTCATTGTAGCAAACGGTCATTCCATAACAATGTTCATTATAGCCAGACTGTTAGCACATTCTTCGGGCGGGCCTGATAAAGTATCTAAAATAACAATAGCCGTGGACTGGGCATCTGAAGCATGAGGGTAATTGGGCTGATGGTAGGAGTGAATCACCAGAGGCCCCACGATATGTTATTATCACGATACTAGAGTCACAATATTGTAATATCACAATATTACGATATATTGCGATTTATTAGCTTTTTTCAACTGCAAATTATGTCCCCAATGGAAAAATGGGGAAAGAAATCTGCAATACAAATATATAAATCATCTGTTTTATCTAATAAGATCACATTTTCAATCCGTTCACCTCATTCCAAATATTTTATTATTTATTTGAATAATTATTATTATTAAAAAAGAATTGATACTTGGCAACACTGTATCGAACATCGGCACGCAAGATATCACAATATATTGCAATAAATTCACCACTATACCAACAATACACTACCCCAATATGACTACATTATATACCACCAACTCCCCTTCTGCCATCAACCACCAATTCATTTTTCAAAGGTTTGGGGTCGGAAAATAAATAAATGCATAGAGCAGCAATACTACCAGGGTATTGGCTGCACACTTGCCATTGAATGCTTGGTTTGTTGGGCCAGGTGACAACATTAGCTCTTACCAATCAGTAAAGCTTGGTGTGCATCGCACTGTGGGACGGGCTGGAAGAGACAAATTATATTGATCTAGGACGCTGCCATGTATGCCTTTCATGCACTGGGCCCATCGCTTTCGGTTCTGGTACATATATTATTAATGTTGCTATGAACAATCACTCTGCCCCTCTTGAGCCATCCAAGTAGGGAGCTGGCTCGGCCTGGGAAAGGATTTCAGAATTTCCATGGAAACAGAGACTGAAAGAAAAGCAGACAAGTAAAATTTGATTAAGCCTTGATTAACCTTGAGGGCTCTAAATATACTAATTGTCGAATGCATTGTGACAGCAACTGATGTGCAACTTACTCATAGATCACACCATTTTCTGATAGAGTAGCCATTTTGACGAGATGTAACTAATAACATTAAAACGTCAATGTGTAATTGTGGGTGTTTGTCTGCAGACTTTCTGCAGAGTTTCTGGCATTGTGAGAAGGCTGACTGGTAGATAATGCTGACTGGGGGGAGTTACACACAGAAGGGGACTTTATTGTGGAGCAGTGCAGTGAACAGCCAAGCATTGTTGTGAGTGCATGGTTTCCTACAGTGTGAGATAATAACAAATACAGATGGTAAGAATAACACCGTTACTAACCATAGTTACTAATCACTAACCGTATAGTATACTAACCTTAGTTACTAACCGTAGTTACTAACCTTAGTTACTAACCTTATTTACAAACCTTGTTACTAACCTTATTTACTAACTGGTCACAGCAGAGCATTTGAGGCTAGAGCAGCAAAAGTGAGTGGTGTGTTGAAGCACCGGTGATCTCAATGTGCACGCTCTTAATTATTTAATAGGGAAAAAAATACACGTTGTCGCTTTAATTATGGTTCCGTTAGGTGTGCCAGGGCAGGGTGCATGCTGGCTCCCTGGAATTGGTCTGGCACACCAAAATGGAACAGAACCATAATTAATGTTACACCTGTGCCTTTTTTAACCCATTTCCCAGGAACATATAAATAAGAAAATATGTGTTGACAGAATCCGGCTATAGGGCGACAATAATGTGGTCAAGAGGCATAGTTTCTATCTTTAGCCTTTAAGCGGCGTGGTTTATAAATTCACATGGTATGAGCAGCAGTACATGAGGTCTCCTCTCACTGAGAGGAGACATCTCTATTTATACTCGCCACCTGGTGGTGTCTTGAGTGGCTCCGCCTAGAGCGCCCTCTAGTGGAAACAGTTATATATGCAGTTAGACAGTTACTAACAATCCTACATAGAACCTCTGACTTCAACTATATGAATTTACAATTCACCCAAAAGCTATCTTGAAATACCCCCTCTGTGTTGCGAGATCTGACAAATGTATGTGATAGAGCATTAAGCTAGGTAGGCCTACAGTATATGCTAAAGGCAGGAAAACACTAGCACTGTGGAATCCTGCTAGAAATCGTGTCCATTATCAAGGAGGTAAAAAAATAACATGAAATATTGACTAATTCACATTTCAAGTTGGCCTAATATTGCAATAATAATAATAATACTAACAATAATACTAATAATTGTATTGACTATATATACCACCTGACTGGATGTAGACAAGGAAGACCCAGAATAAATAATTTAAAATATGAAATGTACAGTGCAAAGTAGAGCTGTTCCCGAAGCCTGTTTTTGGGATTCAAACTGTGCCAAAACATAATTTTTAATCATGCAGAAAATGTGCTCCTAAATGTTTTTTCTGGTTTAGTACTGTCGAGTCTTGACTTTAGGCACATTTACGCATATAACGTAGAAAATATGCGCATATTGCTGTGGTTATTAAAAGTAGTAGTACCTACTTACTGGTCATGGGAGGCTTCACTAACGTTTGGTGTAACACTTCCTCCGGTCCTGGCCCTGTGGGACCAGGACTCAGACAATCATATTATTCACAAGTACCTCCCATTAACAATAACCCTCAGTCTACATTTCCACCCGGTGGGCTGATGCCAATCTGGCATCAGCTCACACACCAACTTATTGTTATTTATTGTCAGTTGTGTTTGTTGTGTTTATTATCTGTTGTCTCCACTTTGTTAGTCTTGTGTTCCCCTGTCTGTGGTTTGTAATTATGTTTTAGTCTGGTTGTTTGTTATTGTTTTCCCAGTACTCTGTGCTCTATTGTTTCTGTCTACCACACCTGTGTCTTGTTTGTAAATTACCCTCTGTGTCTTGTCAATTAGTCTTGTGTATATAGTCCTGTCTGTCCTGCCCTGCTGGGCGCGGTCATTGTTAAATGTTACCTGTGTCGTGTATGTACCTTGTGTGTTAGTAAACTGTTCATCGTCACGCTCTGTCTCCGGTCTCATCTATACTCTGCCATCTGGGTCCATCTGTCCATCATGCCAAAGAAGCGTAGGACTAATCGTAACAGAATGACCTCGCCGAACTTGGACCCGGCAGAGAGGAGAGACGGAGCCAGCTTCGCGCTCGGGATCCTGGGCGCTTCCGTCCTGCGTGCCGACCAGGCGACCGCTCTGGGTCTGGCACCATGGGACGCAGTGGCTCGGCCAGCGGCACCGATGATATCGGGTGCTTGCGCCGCGGCCACCCCGGTGCTGGATCCCTGGGTGGGAAGTCGCCTGGTCCGCAGGGGAGCGTCGGGGACGGGGCGCGGATCCCGACGCCACAGCCCCAGGGGAAGGGGTTTCCAGGACCGCAGGTCTTCCTCGCCGGCCTGGTCGAGGTCTCCTCCGCCCTGGGAGGTTCCAGAAGACGAGCCACCACCATGGCAGACCTGGAGGAAGACGTCGGATTCCGCTGCCGGAGGGACCCCGGTTGGGGGTCCTGCACCACGTCCTGTCGCCAGGGAGCCTCCGGTTCGGGGTTCGGCGGGGGGTCTCGCCACCGTGGAGACCCCAGCCCCAGGTCGCGCTCCGGAGCCGTCGTCTCTTCCCCCCATCCTTCCCTGCTCCAGCCCTCCTCGTCAGCCCCCTCCCCCCGTTCCTGTTCCCGCAGGCCCCGTCCCTCGAACCCCCATCCTCCCCCCTCCTCTTTTCGCCGATGCGGCTTCCGTCCCCCCCACCCTCCCCGTTCCCGGGGGGCCTGTTGGGTCGCCTGGGAGTCGACCTTCGAGGGCGGGGTACTGTAACACTTCCTCCGGTCCTGGCCCTGTGGGACCAGGACTCAGACAATCATATTATTCACAAGTACCTCCCATTAACAATAACCCTCAGTCTACATTTCCACCCGGTGGGCTGATGCCAATCTGGCATCAGCTCACACACCAACTTATTGTTATTTATTGTCAGTTGTGTTTGTTGTGTTTATTATCTGTTGTCTCCACTTTGTTAGTCTTGTGTTCCCCTGTCTGTGGTTTGTAATTATGTTTTAGTCTGGTTGTTTGTTATTGTTTTCCCAGTACTCTGTGCTCTATTGTTTCTGTCTACCACACCTGTGTCTTGTTTGTAAATTACCCTCTGTGTCTTGTCAATTAGTCTTGTGTATATAGTCCTGTCTGTCCTGCCCTGCTGGGCGCGGTCATTGTTAAATGTTACCTGTGTCGTGTATGTACCTTGTGTGTTAGTAAACTGTTCATCGTCACGCTCTGTCTCCGGTCTCATCTATACTCTGCCATCTGGGTCCATCTGTCCATCATGCCAAAGAAGCGTAGGACTAATCGTAACAGTTTGGATGGTAATCCATTTTGTGAATACATTTGTTGAAACATCTTTGTTGGCCGACGGCTCCTGCTATCTTAACGTTAGCAAGCTAAACGTGCATAGCTTAACGTGAATAACATACCTGTGTAACTTGTGTTCCACTGGGAAAGTTCAGAATCACTGCATTAACTTGGTTTAATCCAAACGTCCATTCGGAAACATTGTATTATGAAATAAAACGGGTGAGTGTGAGTCACTAAACTCTCTTTTTTGCATGATTGATTCATTTCCTGAAAATGTATGATGGACGGTGACCCTTTCTCATCTCGACTAGTCTGTGTTGTGTCTGTGTTCGTGCGTGACTTTCGAATGATTGTAAACACATTCTGATATATATTTTTCGTGTAATTAAGATTAGAGTGTCAACGTAACGAACAAAGGTCCGAACCTTCGAATGTTTTGAGCTCAGCCCTAGTGAAAAGGGTTTTATATTGTAAACGAGCAAATATACTGTAATCGCACTGGGAACAGAGAAAAAACAGAGGTATAAAAGTGAGACAAAGGGTTCAGCACTCCTAAACATGAATTTACATTAACTGGCAGAGTGTACGCTTGTCCTAGTGAACGTTGACTAAACTTAGAAGTTGGCGTCTTTGTGCTGTTGTTTGAGTTGTTGTTTGACTCAATGCATGGGCCTACCTACCTACTGCTTTCTGGTGTCTATAACTGCCCTACACTGTAATCATAGTAATCATAATAATCTGAACTACCCTCCTCATACTAGTCTTACCTATATACTCTGTATGACAGCATGTACAACAGTACTTATATTCTATATTCTATATTTACCGCATACATATCCATTTGTCTGAATATAACTGCATATAACCCCTCTACTTACGTAATACACCTGGAAATAACCATTAGCTCTGTATGATAGCATGTGCAAATGCTATACATTATATATATATATATATATATATATATATATATATATATATATATATATATATATATATATATATATATATATATATATATATATATATATATATATATATATATATATAATATATATATTCTCACCACATATACCTATCCACACCTGTCTGTATTTACCTGCACAACACATTTTACATATCTGTAGATTCTATATCTGTACATATCCTACTCTTACTAGTTATGCTGCTTTACTACGACTAGTTACGCTGTCTTTACACCTGTATCACTGTACATATTATACTACAACTCTGTACACATCTGATTAGCACTACACTCAATAGTACTAATTTGTATTTCTGTACCCAGTTTAATATCCTGTACATTGTATATTGCTGTTGCACTTTACTGCTACATTTTCCAAACTTATTTTCATTGTACTGTACTTGTACTGTATAATGACAATGTATTCTAATCTAAACTAATCTAATATTGGGTTTATTATAGTTAGAGCACAAACAATGCTACTGTAGAACATGATAAATAATAATAATAATAATAATAATAATAATAATAATAATAATAATAATAATAATAATAATAATAATAATAATAATAATAATAATAATAATAATAATAATAATAATAATAATAATAATAATAATAATAATAATAATAATAATAATAATAATAATAATAATAATAATAATAATAATAATAATAATAATAATAATAATAATAATAATAATAATAATAATAATAATAATAATAATAATAATAATAATAATAATAGATTTAATTTATATAGCACACTTTAAACTCAGTGAGCTCTCAAGGTGCTTCACAGCAGAAGGACAATTTAATTAAAAATAGAATAAAAAGGTTTAAAACAAGAAAACATTTAAAATGAATAAAATAAAATAAAATAAACAAAACATAGGAGCAGAAAAACAGGCCCTATTGTAAGGCAGAGCATAACACATGGGTTTTAAGGATGGCCTTGAAGGCAGCAATGGAGACTGAGGCCTTGATAGACCCCGGCAGCTGATTCCACAGCGCACGGCCCCAGTGCGGAAAAAGCACGGTGCCCCATGGTCGACAGCCTAGTGCGTGGGATGGCGAGGAGATTTTGGCTGCCAGACCTGAGTGACCTGACGCAGGTTGAGGGGAGAGGAGGTCCTGGAGATGGTATAACCTCATGTGAGTGTAACTGATTGGTTTATGCTACATTCACCCTGCAGGTGAATCAGATTTTTTTGTCAGATTACTCAGATCTGTTTTTCCCCCCAACATTGTGAACAGCACAAATCACTTTGAATCTGATCGAAATCAGATACAGGTCAGATTTTTTGCAATGTGTCGTATCATAATTCATTCATGACTTTTACGTCACTCTAGCCAATTCTGCGCTGGCGAGAGTCACTCTGTGAATACAAACATGGAAGACAGCTGTGATGGAGGTGGTCAGTGGAAGGACCGTGAGGTGTTTAGCTTGTAAGTAAAAAAAATAAGAAATGTCTCTCTTTCACCTCCTCCTCGCCCCCATGATCATCTGCCCACAAATTAGCTGGCCTCCACTGCACATCAACTTATAAATCAAACCATAAACTGTGACTTCAGTGTCCTCCATGTTTACTTCCATGCGTTATTGTTCATTTGCACATGCAGGTCAGTTCAGGAGCGTGACCAGTTCACATTGGAATCTGATATTGGCCACATTTAAAAAATAATGTGAACAACCAAACTAACAAAATCGGATCTGAGCAATACATCAATAAATGTAGCACTAAAAGGCTTGCAGTGTGAACGTATTGTCTGTATCAGCCGAGCAACAAGGAAGTCGATCCCCCTTACGAGGCACTAGACCAGAGAGACGGACTGCTGAGGTGCAGCACCACGACCCAGTACTTACTGGCCGTCTTACTTACCCAAGCGAGGCTGCTCATACACTTGTCATACAGTTGTCGATACCCGGTATTGAACTCAGAACCTTGTGATTATCTCTACTAACTGAGCTACCCCGATACACAGGAGGCCTGTGTTGAAAGCTGATGGCAGCATCCACCAAGGGACCAAAGGACTGCTACTGTGACTATAATAGCTCTCACTGTCAGTCTACTCGCTGCTGGAGAACGCAGATTTCTTTTTGCAAGTGTATGATGGGCTTATAACACAAAGCTGTCCAAATGTTTACTGGCCTGGCACAATATGCATAGTCTTCAGAGTAAAACAAGTGCATAATGGTCTTCCCCATACAAAATCAGACCAGGTTGACACAGGAAAACTGGAAAGCCAGTCCATCATGTTTTTTTTTTTTTTTTACCATCATAGCGACATTAACATGTCCAATATAGGCCTACACATTGCAAAGAGCTGCCATATGTGAATAGGAACAAATGAACAAGGACATCAATGCGCAGCGCCGCATTCTTTAAGCCAGGAGCCACGGTCCGTGTTGTACTGTGAATAGTGTGAGGAGACCCTCCCTTTGCCTGTTTAGTAGACCCTGACAGCATGCTCCCTGGTTAGAGGGAGGACATCCTCATGGGGGGAGTTACACACAGAAGGGGACTTTATTGTGGATCAGTGCAGTGGACAGCGATACAGCCAAACATTTAGGAGTCCATGATTTCCTACAGTGTGAGATAAACACAAATGCAGATGGTAAGAATAACACCGTTACTAACCATAGTTACTAACCTTATTTACTAACCATAGTTACTAACCTTATTTACTAAACGTATTTACTAACATTATTTACTAACCTTATTTACTAACCTTAGTTATAACCTTATTTAATAACCTTAGTTACTAACCTTATTCCTACTAACCTTATTTATTAACCTTAGTTACTAACCTTTACTAATCATATGTATTAACCTTAGTTACTAACCTTTACTAACCTTATTTATTAACCTTAGTTACTAACCTTTACTAACCTTATTTATTAACATTAGTTACTATACTACCCTTTACTAACCTTATTTATTAACCTTAGTTACTTACCTTTACTAACCTTGTTTATTAACCTTAGTTACTAACCGTATTTATTAACCTTAGTTACTTACCTGCACTGCCCCAAGTAGTGAGTGCGCTTTGTCAGGTAATCCAGGGTGTTGCTCTTTCCGCCCACTAGTAACACAATCAAATAAGCCTTCTCTACTTTTACATTTATATTTAGTTTGGCTTTTATCCAAAGCGACTTAGAAATTGTGAACAACAAGTTAGCAGGAAGGGTACATCTCTGGCAGTTAATTATTTCCCCAGAACTGGTGAAGTAGGCAGGTTCACATCTAGACATAGGCTATGTTCTGAAGGGCCAGATTAACACTGAGAATCTACGTTTATTATTTTGTATAACTTGTATATTGTTTATATATATAAGCTATATACCTTTAAGCTTCCGTTTGAATCATAGTATTATTCGCTCGCCCCATTGGGCACCGCCCTTTTTTTTTTTTTTTTTTATTAATAGTTTGAAACACAAAACAGCTCAACATAAATACAGTACCATACAGACAAAACTAAACTCACAAACAATAAACAATACAATACAGTACAATACAGACTAAACAAAACTCACAAACGGTACAATACAGACAAAACATACTAACAAAATGGGGGGGGGTGGGTGGGGTGCAGATCAAACACTCCTGCTTTCAGTCATAAGTATTCTCCAAATATGTCCTTATATAGATCCAGGGACCGTCCTCTCCATGGTCATGTTCAGCGAGCGTTGAGGCTGCTCGTTCCATTGTCAATAGGTCCATGAAATCCCTCATCCAGGTGTCCATGCAGAAACAATTTGGCTTTTGGATCTTCCAGTTCATCATGATAGTACGCTTAACTGACATATGTGCTAGTGTAATGATGCGTTGCGTAAGTGCTGATTGTATACCAACTACCCCTATGCCCAAGAGGCAGACTTTTGGACATAAGGGTATCTTAACACTGAGAATAGAGGATAGTCTTAAAATGACCTTGTGCCAAAAACTCTTCACTGTGGGGCAATGCCACAACATGTGGATGAGTGTTCCTACCTCCCCACATCCATGCCAGCACAAATCTGAGATGGCTTGATCCATTTTTTTAATTTTACATGGTGTAATATAAGCTCGATGAACTACCTTTAATTGTATCATTTTATATCTTACACATTTTGATGATGTTGTTGTATTTTTTAAAACCGTCTCCCATTGTGGAGCAGTCAAGGAGACCTTCAAATCCCTCTCCCACTGCTGTTTAATGGAGGCCAGGCCATCTGATGAGCTAAGTGACAGTAACCTATAGATCTTAGATACTGACCTCCTTTCTGAAGCGATCCTTCTTAGTCTGTCATCCAAATCCTTATGTATCCCCATATCTCTATTTTTCATGGATACTGATCTTACTACAGATCTCAACTGAAAGTACCACATGAATTCACTATCTCTTAAATTATACAGATCTTTCAATTCATTAAAAGGTATCGTCTCTCCATCCTTCACAATCTGTCCTAGTTGATGTATTCCTTTACCCTGCCATGAAGTATTTACTAGTGTGCTGCCCCCAGCCATTAACAGGGGGTTAGACCATATGGGGCATGAAGGTAAAGAGATCCCTTTGAAGGCTAGCCGTTTCTGTAGGGTTTTGATTATCTCACATGAAAATCTTATTATCGGGTTATCCATTTTAAAGTTAGGTTTGGGGTGAAACCATAATGATACCAAGGATACCGTCTTACTAAGTTCTGATAAAATATTCTCCTCAATCCATTTCCAACTGCCTATTTCGGTCTTGCATATGTAACCCCATGACAAGGGGAATCTGGCATTATAAGAGAGATAGTATGAGTAAACATCCGGAATACTAAGTCCACCGCTATTTCTTGGTCTCATCAATTTCTTGTAGCTGATTCTAGGTGTCTTCTCCCTCCATAAGAAACCTGTAAATAGCTTATTTATCTCTTTAAACCAATACGAGGGGAATTTGAGTGGAACAGCTGATATTAGAAATGATATTCTAGGTAAAATATTCATTTTTATTATCTCTGCTCTACCCCATAATGAAATGGGTAACACTGTCCATCTCTTAATATCCTCCCTAATTGTCTTCAAGAGGTGTGGACCATTAGAATAAAAAATCGTGTCTATAGGTGTCCGGATGTTTATTCCGAGGTATCTCATACCTTGTGATCTCCACTGTAAGGGGGCAGAACCAATATGTGAAGGATGGGTCAGGTTATTCAGAGGAATAGCTTCACTCTTATTAAAGTTCACCTTATATCCTGAAAACTCCCCAAATGCTTTAATCAGCTTCATCACCTGTGGGATTGATTGACAGGGTTGTGTTAGTGTTAATAGTACATCATCTGCATACAGATTAGCTTTAAAGTCATGCCCCCCAATATTGATGCCCGTGATTTTCTCCTCTGCTCGTATGGCACATGCCAGCGGTTCGAGGGCGAGGATGAAGAGTGATGGAGAAACCGGACAACCCTGTCGGGTGGACCTGAATAGCTGAAACGGTTGAGATATAATGCCATTTGTTTTAATTGAAGCTAGTGGTTTGTTGTAGAGCGCCATCACCCAATGTATGACCGTGGGTCCAAAACCGAATCTGGTAAGAACATAAAACAGATAGTGCCATTCTATTCTGTCGAAAGCTTTCTCAGCATCCAAGGATAAAGCTACCGCTGGTTGTTGTAGGTTGCCCGCTTTTGACATGACATGAAATAGTCTCCTCATATTATTAGAAACGTGGCGGCCTTTAATAAACCCTACTTGATCAAGGTGGATCAGTGAAGGCATGACTGTCTCTATGCGCATGGCCAGGATTTTAGCAAATAGCTTATAATCGCTGTTCAATAAACTTAAGGGACGATAATTACCCATTTGTGAGTGATCTTTATCAGGTTTAGGTAACAAAGAGATAGTAGCCTGGCACATACTCTGAGGCATGGATTGATGAACTATTATGTCATTGAATACTAGTGTAAGCAGTGGGGTTAGCCTGTGTTGAAACTGTTTGTAAAACTCTAAGGTGTATCCATCACTCCCTGGTGCTTTCCCTGTTGAAAGGAGGTTCATGGCAGATATGATTTCTGATTCTCTGATAGGACCCTCTAAATGCTCCCTTTCTACCTCTTGTAATGTGGGTAAGGATATGTCCTTAAAAAATATATCCATGTCTTCCTGTTTTTTAGATCCTTCTGACTGATAGAGTTTACTATAAAAATCACTGAAAGCTTTATTAATTTCTGTTTGTTCATAAATAACTGCACCTGTACTATCACATATAAATGGTATTGATTGGCGATTTTCTAATTGTTTTAATCTTAGTGCTAGCATCTTACCGGCTTTATCTCCTGATTCAAAATATTTCCTACTGAGTCTGAAAAGAGCAAACGCTGTCTCCTCATGTATAATTGATTGCAACTCTGTCTTAAGAATCAACATAGTATTTTTCAGTTGTATATTTCCAGGGTTAAGCATGTGTTGTGTTTCTACAGCCTTAAGTTCTAATATTAAGTTGTTTTTCTTCATTATCATTTTCTTCTTTCTGGCTGTAGAATAGCTAATAATCCACCCTCTGCAAGTTGCTTTGAATGCTTCCCACACCATTTGTATTGACAGATTTCAGATTAATATTTATAAATTCAGTTATTCTCTCATTTATCAAAGATACAAACTCTTGATCTTTTAGCAAAGAGTTGTTAAATCTCCATTGTTTACTTTTGTGATTGTTTACAGAGAGAGCTAAGCGCACTGACATGGGGGCATGATCTGAGATTATAATATTATGGATGTTGCACTCTATCACATTCTCAACTGTACATTGTGAAAAAAGAAAGTAATCAAACCTTGAGTACGAATTATGAGCGTGTGAATAGAAAGTATATTCTCGGGCAAGAGAGTTTACTACCCGCCATATGTCTGTCAAAGCCAGAGATACCTGCAACTCATTGAGCGCTGCTGACAATGCACCATCTGATATGAGTGGGTGGCCCGATCTATCCACTGCCGGGTCACTAACTAGGTTGAGATCACCTCCTAAATAAATATGGTCTGCCGCAAAATGAGATAATGCCACACTCAATTTGGATAGAAATTCGGCCTGACCAATATTGGGTGCATAGACATTTACTAACGTGCATTTAGTATTTTGTAAAAAACCTGATAGAATGATAAACCTGCCATCCTTGTCAATCATTTTTTGAGATAGTCTAAACGTCAGTCGTTTTGCTATTAAAATACTGACGCCCCTAGATGCCCCGGTACCTGGTGCTGAGTAGGCCTGGCCTACCCATCTCTGTTTCAACTTAATAGAGTCCTCATCCTTCAAATGTGTCTCCTGCAACATCGCAACATCACAGTCCAGGGATTTCAAATGACTAATGACTTTATATCTCTTTGTTTTATTTGAAACCCCGTTTACATTCCAACTAATCATGTTAATTATGGCCATCAAAAATTATATTGCGCTTTAGCTTGTTGAAAAGGTTGGATAAAAAGGAAAATACTGAATATATGTTGAAGTTATCAATGGTCTGCACCAACAAGGGGAAATACACACAAAACACATAACAAACCATACAAGAAGTGCCAATAAAAGGGCACACACATAATATAAGGGAGATAGAACCTGTGTCCATCCCCTGTCCGTGAACAAACTGATAAACACAGTTATCCGCACGCAGTGATCAGACCATGTCCTTAATTAAATGCATGATCCGTGCATCCGAAATTATTACTATAGGGGCAGTGCAATACATAACCTCAGAAAACAAAATAATATATATATACCTACATATACACACATATATATATATATATATATATATATATATATATATATATATATATATATATATATATACATACATACACACAAACCAAAAAAAAATTATTATAATAATACAGTATAATGAAAGAGGCTGCCCTTAATGTTCATTGCATACCTTGCACGGGATCTTGCTCAAGTCATCACCCACACTAAATAACTCAGTTGTCATGTCTACTGTCAACTGTCAACTGTCAGTGAGTGGTGGGCGTGTCATACCTCTATGCTCTGTCCATTAGCCAAAAATATTAGGAAGCTTGATCTTCAATCCTTTCGCTGCATCCGTGGGGTTATTATAGATGGATGTTTCGCCGTCGATGGTGACTATCAGCCTCGCAGGGTACAGTATACCATTACGGACATCCGCGTCCCACAATTTCTTCTTGATGTCGGTATAACCGGCGCGCTGCTTTTTAATTTCCACGGGTAGATCTTGCAATGCGTGAAGCGGCCTTCCTCCCCATGTCAGCTTCTTTTTCTTCCCCGCGGCTCTCAAGATGTCCTGCCTGTCGTTCCATCTCAGCAGCCGTATAATGTACGGGCGAGGAGGTGCCGATGGGTCTGGTCTGGGTCGGAGAGTCCGATGGTGCCTTTCTACCTCTGGTACCTGGTCAGTGTCTTTTAAATCCAGGATGTATCTCAGAATGCCATTAATCATATTATTCGGGTCACCGGCTTCCTCTCCCTCTTTCAAGCCGACCAATACGATGTTATTTCTCTTGCTCTGCGCTTCCATGTAGGTTAATTTGGTTTTCAAGTAGTCCACGTCTCCCGTCAGGTCTTTCAAAGTTTTGCCGTCTACGGCCATCTGGTCTTCTACCGCTCCGATACGGTTCTCCGCGTTGGATATTCTTTGCAGAATAGCCCGTGTGTCCTTCTTTACTCCGTTGATCGATTCACTGAGCTCATCAAACCTTAGCTGGAATGAATCTTTGATGATAGATACCTCCGCAATTAGGTGCGACGCCCAAGCAGGGGTGTCTTTGTCTGACATAATTTGTTTGGCAGAACGCCAATCGATTTCACGTTTCTTAGACAACAGTCTTGTCTCTGCACGGTTGCCAGGACGTGTCATTCACACATCTAGTGTATTGAAACCTTTTCCTGAAGTTGCGCGGATTTTTCTTTCTTTAGAGGTGAAATAATAACTTAATTGGTCTGTCACTTACGAGAGCGAACTACCGTGCCATACCGCCGTAGTCACGTGACCGCCCTTGACATTGGAGGCGCCAGCAGACGCGCCCCTCAGACAAGTTCAAAGACGTGTCCGGGCAAGTTCAGACATGCCCTTAGCAGGCGCATTGATTCCGGACAAGTAATTCGGTTGCGCTCTAGAAATCACTCTGAGTATATATATTGTAGAAGGCGCAAGCAGCCGCAGGTGAAGTGTGAAGTGAAAGCAGAGAAACGAGAAGTAACCTAACCTAACAACAGAACGAGTGAACATGTGAGCAGTGGAAGCCTACCCGCGGTGTATCGTTACGGATAGCTAGTAGCTACTTAGATACGACCCTAATATTGTAGAGCCATTATTGGTGCAGTATAGTGACTTGTGTAAGCGAAGTAACGTGGAGAAGCGCATAGTTAAGACCATCAGCGTTTGGATCTAACTACCCCCTGAAGACCGTCATCGGGCTAGCTTCTAGTACAAACGAAGCTAGCTAGCTACCATCACTGCCATCGGGCTTTGGATTAAGAGCTATTAACCCTGCCATCGGGCACTTGGATTACAAGGACTGGATCCGTACGAGACCCCCTTTTCTTCAGTGACCGCAGGAGTATCCGACTATTCTTCAATTCCTCTGGAGCTTACAACTCCGTGGGGGAAATCATCGTCTCCAGCTATCCCCCTCGCTTTGCCCTGTATCGCCTTCTCCCACTCCATGCAGAGCTCCGGTCGAGTATTATTAACCTAGGAATTATTCATTCCCCTTGACATTGATACTCTGACATTCTACTATCATTCCACTATTAAAGAGCAACATGATAATTCAGTTGTATATTGATTACTATTAAAATACTGTAAACTTGATATCCTTGTCCCCGTGCCGTCAATTGAGTGTCTGCCATATTTACCTAACTGTACTGTCTGGCAAGTAATAATATTTAGTAGTGGTTTAATCTAAACAATCTTTAATACAGTCCGGGTTTTGTAGCCCCTCAGCTACAATTGGTCCTTCGAGCCGGAGGGTATCAGTAATAATAATCATATTAATAATAATATGGCCAGCGGCAGACACTCTCCAATCGGCTCTCCCCCACTAGAGCGCCCTAGGCGCCAGCGTCAGCCCCCTCCACACTTGGAGAACTACGCTGTAGATCTACCCCCTAGCTTATCTAAAAAGACATTAAGCAAGGATAAAATTAGTAGCTTAAGTATGCCCAACCTTATCGACCTGTCATCCCCACCGGTAGAGACCCAAGCTAGTTTAAGTGAAACTGACTTAGCTCACGGGGGGGGACAAGCGGGACATGACTTGACTATGCCCATAGACCACCGCGCCCCCGAGATGGACCTCGGAGCGCAAGAAGATAAAGACCGCGCCTCCGAGATGGACCTCGGAGCGCAAGAAGGTACAGAACGCGCCCCCGAGATGGACCTCGGAGCGCAAGAGGATAAAGAATGCGCCCCCGAGATGGACCTCGGCGCGCACCAAAGAAAAGAGCACCGCGCCCCCGAGATGGACCTCGGAGCGCGGGAGAAGACAAAGTACAGCACCCCCGAGATGGACCTCGGAGCGCGTAAGGAGACAAGGTCACCGCCAAGCCCTGCCAACTCCAGATCACCATCATCAGCGTCATCCCCAAGCGAGGCCGACCAGAGGCTAGCGCAAGTCCTGATCGCCACGCTGACCGCTTCAGCGGAAAGAGACCGCCTCCAGGCTCAACGAGAGAGTGAGCGTGAACATTCCAGACTGGAAGAGAGGCGCCTCCAGGCTCAAGAAACCATGGAGCGAGACCGCGCCAATGCACAGCGCGACGCCGCCAATGCACAGCGCGAGGCGGAACGAGACCGTTTACAAGCACAAATGATGGAGCAAGCTCTCCAGAGGGTGACTCCCCACTCTTCCACCCGGAGCTCCCGGAGATCATCACGACAAGGGTCGAGGGCACCTTCCCCTCCCCGACCAAGCTACACGGGACCCAGCCTACGGGAAGAACCTGCTTATGTTGCAGAGAAACTAACCAAGTGACTACAAAGCCTAGCGGAGGACGAGGGAGGACAGGAAGCCCACACGCATGAACCCATCTCAGACCAGGAGGAACAGTGCAGCCCCGATCTCAGCCCCGACACGCTGCGTTATGAACCCCCAACCCGTCCCAGTGGGGAGTTTGAGCAACAGACAGCACCGAGGAATAGTGCCTGGGGGCCCAGTCTCTGGTTCCCACCCAGCACGAACCCACGACCCCACGTACGGGGAGACTCGCCAAGGAGGCCTCTCCCCCTACGCGCATCAGTGTCACAGCCATCCATGGCATCCTACATTGGGACACCCACATTCCCAGACTTCACAAGAGAAGACAGAGCGTAGTATACCGAACTGCGCATGTGCCTAGAGACAATTATGTCCGGAGTACAGGACGAGTCCTACAAGTATGCCATCCTCCTTAAGCACCTCAAGGTAACCAGAGCGCACAACATAGCGCTAGCATACTCCAATTCACAGACTCCCTATTCTGATGACCTGGTGGCCCTCGACGCACGTTACGGACGTACATGGGACTATGTCATTCAGGAGATACGTGAGATTGAACATCTCCCCCCAGCTAAAGACAATCGAGCCCTGGACGACCTATCCGTCAAAGTACAATCCCTGGTAGGGATGCTCTGGTCACAACGAGAGAAGGGGATGTACGAGTTGTACGCCAACTCCAACGTGGAGCGTATATTAGAGAAGCTCCCCCCATTCCGCCAAGAATGTTTTCGGCGGCAAAGAAATCACCGTGACCCCAATGGCCCAGAACAATCACTCCTGGACCTTGCTGACTTCCTAGCCAGGGAGGTCAGCAGCCTAAGGATCGACACCTTCGCATGGGGTGGCTCGAACATTAAAGAGGGACCGAGAAGGTATAAAGACCAAAGCAGGCCCATCACCGTGATGCACCAGGCCGAGTCGATGCCACGACAGAAGAGTCATAACCCCCCCCCCCCCCTGCTAAGGGAAAATGGAAGATCGCATGCCAATATTGCGACAACGAACACTGGCTGTCACAGTGCGACGCATTTAAGAAACTGACCGCAGAAGACGTAAGTCAGTGGATTAAAGCAAACCGCCGCTGTTTCCGCTGTGCGCGCAGCCACATGGCAGCTGAGTGCCGCCTTAAGAAGAAGTGCGGCAAGTGTGACGGCGCCCACCTCGAAGCACTGCACGAGAGCAACAAACGGAGACCCGCCCCACAAAGCAGCTCGAGAGCAGAAGTACTCTACATAGACCCTGCGAAGAGCGGGAGCTCCCGGGTGCTCCTCAAGGTGGTACGAGTACTCCTCAGTCACGGGGACAAGGTACTCGACACCTACGCCGTCCTCGACGACGGGTCGGAGAAGACTCTCCTCCTCGCTTCCGCCGCGATCCAGTTGGGCCTGCGGGGTCCAGAGGAGACCATGACAATCCGTACCATTCGTCGAGACTTAAAGACAATAAAGGGTGAAAACGTCTCGTTCACCATAGCAGCGATCGATCAGCCCGAGAAGCGGTACAGCATCAACAAGGCGTTCACAAGCCACGACATAGGTCTGTCACGCTATGACTACCCCATCCCACAGCTGAGGGAGAAGTACGCACACCTACGCCGACTGCCCATACCGCTCATCGACGGCGCTACACCGACCCTGCTCATAGGCTCCGACCACGCAGACCTTATCGTCCCAACGGACGCGGTCCACATCGGACCCAGAGGCTGCCCAGCAGCAGTCAAGACCCGACTGGGCTGGACGCTCCAGGGCCCTCTCTCCGGGCCTTCCAACCGACCAACGTCCACACGCTGCCTTTACACCAAGGTGAGCGACCAAGACACTACCCTCTTGCAGCACGTTGAGAGACTATGGACACTAGACTCGCTGCCATTCAAGAACGAACGCAAAATGGTTCGGTCAAAGGAGGACAAGTATGCCATAGTTCTACTCGAGCAGAAGACTACGAGGGTCGAGGTCGACGGAGTGCTAAGATACGCGGCCCCACTCTTGAGGCGGGAAGGGATGCCCACTCTGCACGCGTCGAAGGAAGTGACACAACGCTCTTTACAGAACACTGAGCGGCGTCTCGCCAAAGACCCCCCCCAAGCAACGATATATCGCGCCGAGATCGAAAAGCTAATCACGGCTGGCCATATAAAGAAAATCGATGACTACGAGGCAGACAAGACGACTGAGTCCTGGTACGTGCCCCACCACAAGGTCACCCACAACGGAAAGAACCGAATAGTGTTCAATTGCAGTTATCAGATTGGACAACAGAATCTGAATAACCTGCTCCTGCCCGGTCCGACACTCGGCCCCTCCCTCCTCGGCGTACTGCTACGTTTTCGTCAGGACAAAGTGGCCATCAGCGGCGACATCAAGGGAATGTTCCTACAAGTCCGACTGATGGAGAAAGACAAGCCTCTGCTGAGGTTCCTGTGGAGAGAGAGTCTCGACGACGAACAACCCTCGATATACCAATGGGAGGTACTCCCATTCGGCACCACCTGCAGCCCGTGCTGCGCCACGTTCGCGTTACAGAAGCACGTGGCCGAAGACCCCGGAGCCGACGAGGAGGTCCGACACAGCGTGGAAAGGAGTTTCTACGTGGACAACTGCCTACAGAGCGTACCTACGCCAGAAGAAGCCGAGAGCATCCTACTGAAGCTACGAGCCTCACTGGCCAAAGGTGGATTCGACCTCAGGCAATGGGCCAAAGTGACCCTCAAGTCCTCCGAAGCCTCCCCCCAGAGACCAAGGCCGCGAGCAGCGAGACCTGGATGGCGCACACCCCAGGCGAAGCGCAAGAAATTACACTGGGCCTCGTCTGGCGTTTCAAGACGGACTCGCTACACTACAGACACACACCCCTGACCACGGATCAGGAAAGGTCCAAGACTCGACTGACCACTCGGCGGAGTGTGTACCGAACACTCGCCAGCCAGTACGACCGAATGGGATGTATCCTCCCTTACACCACTCGGGCGAAGATGCTGGTGAGAGAACTGTGGGACAAGGAGCAGGGCTGGGACGACCCCATACCCGAGCACCTGGCTTCCACATGGAGAGAATGGGAGGACGAACTCGACTCACTCCGAGATGTGACCATCCAACGGAGTTACTTCCCCCCTACAGTGCGGCTGGAGACGTGTCAGATAGACCTGCACATCTTCAGCGACGCCTCTGAAGTGGCGTACGGATCGGTGGCTTACCTGAGAGCCCGAGAAGAGGGAGGAGAAGTCCATGTAGCCTTCGTCCTGGCCCGCTCGAGGATAGCTCCCCGCAAGCAGCAGTCGATCCCGCGACTAGAGCTCTGCGCAGCTCTGGTAGGCGCGCAACTTGCAACGATGATACAAAGTGAACTCACCATACCGGTGCGTGAGATCATCCTATGGTCAGACTCTATGACCGTGCTCACCTGGATCCAGTCCGACTCCTGTCGGTACAAGGTTTTCATCGGAGTCCGAGTCACCGAGATCCAAGACCTGGTAGGAGCAGCATGTTGAAGATACGTTGACACCAAGCAGAACCCGGCGGATGTCATAACACGGGGGATGTCCTTAAACGACCTCACACGTCCTAACCCTTACAGCGATGGTCCTGAGTTCCTCAAGCTCCCGGAGGAGAAGTGGCCTATCCCCACACCACGGGAGGCGAACCAGGATGAGTCAGAGATCAAGAAGTCTATGTTCTGCGGGCTGACGCAAGCCCCGGCTCCAACGGACCCGAACCTAGACGACTGTTTAACTTTTGAGAGTGCTCAAAAAAGGACATTCTTATGGCACCACCCGGAGATCCCCCCCACCACAGACATCGACGCATCGAACTACAAGGAAGCAGAACTTCTTCTACTAAAGAGAGCACAAAGAGACTCCTTCCCAGAAGAACTAGATTGTCTGAGAGGGAAAAAGCCAGTCCCCTCAGACAGTCGACTCCTCACCTTAGCCCCAGAGCTCGACACCCAGCACCTCATCAGGGTGGGTGGTTGATTGAGACGGGCCCCGGACTTGACCGAAGATGCTAAGCATCCCATCGTCCTCAACAGCCGACACAAGATAACCGAGCTGATCATCCAGAAGTACGACGCGGTGGTGCACCACGCGGGGACCGAGAGAGTCTTTGCGGAGATCCGACGGCGCTTCTGGATACTCCAAGGGAGAGAAGCTGTACGTCGATTCCAACGGACTTGCCCAACCTGTCGCAAGTGGAGGGCACAGCCTAGTATTCCGATGATGGCCGACCTGCCTCCCTGCCGCCTCCGACTCGGCGAGCGGGCCTTCCACTCCACGGGCGTGGACTGCTTCTGCCCATTCAACGTCAAGAAAGGAAGAGGGACAGAGAAGAGGTGGGGCATCGTGTACAAGTGCATGACCACCCGAGCTGTTCACATTGAAATCCTCCAGACCATGAGTACGGACTCATTCCTCATGTCCTTCCGGAGATTCCAAGCCAGGAGAGGAACCCCATCAGTGCTGTTGTCCGACCAAGGGACAAACTTCAGAGGAGGAGACACAGAACTGAGAGAGAGCTTCCTGGCTATGGGTGAAGAACTCAAGATCCGCCTCGCTCCTGCTCAGGTCACCTTCCAGTTCAACCCCCCGAACGCCCCCCATTTCGGGGGAACGTGGGAGAGAGAGATCCGATCCATAAAGACTGCTATGTACACCGTACTTGGGGCCCAGACCGTGGGCGAGGAAGTCCTGATGACGGTCCTCACAGAGATTGAGGGCGTCTTGAACTCTAAGCCCCTCGGTTACGTTTCAAACGACGTAGCGGACATCGACCCCGTCACCCCAAACTACATCTTGATGGTGCGGCTGGACCCTGCCCTTCCTCAGGCGGTGTACAGACAGGACGAGATGAACGGCCGGAGAATGTGGAGACACAGCCAAGTACTGGCCGACCAGTTTTGGGCCCGCTTCCTCCTACACTATCTACCATCCCTTCAAGCCCGTCAGAAGTGGGTAAAGGACAGGGACAACCTGAAAGTGAATACCGTCGTAATGATAATAGACCAGTCACTACCCCGAGCTACGTGGCCGGCCGGCCGTGTGAGCAGAGTGATTACTGGTTCCGATGGGAAGGTCAGAGCGGCAGAAGTCATCGTCCAAGGGCGGACCTACACCAGACCTGTAGCTAAGTTGATAGAGCTGCCGGAGATCCCAAAATCCCCTGACGACGACTATGACCCACTGACTTTGTAGATTGTTTCCAACTCCCCATAACACAGTATGGAGAAGTTGACTTGACATTAATATTAATCTGTGCCCATTTATTTACTAATTAGGTGCGGACTAATTAGGAGGCGGCTGTTCTGAAGGGCCAGATTAACACTGAGAATCTACGTTTATTATTTTGTATAACTTGTATATTGTTTATATATATAAGCTATATACCTTTAAGCTTCCGTTTGAATCATAGTATTATTCGCTCGCCCCTTTGGGCACCGCCCTTGACATTGGAGGCGCCAGCAGACGCGCCCCTCAGACAAGTTCCAAGACGTGTCCGGGCAAGTTCAGACATGCCCTTAGCAGGCGCATTGATTCCGGACAAGTAATTCGGTTGCGCTCTAGAAATCACTCTGAGTATATATATTGTAGAAGGCGCAAGCAGCCGCAGGTGAAGTGTGAAGTGAAAGCAGAGAAACGAGATGTAACCTAACCTAACAACAGAACGAGTGAACATGTGAGCAGTGGAAGCCTACTCGCGGTGTATCGTTACGGATAGCTAGTAGCTACTTAGATACGACCCTAATATTGTAGAGCCATTATTGGTGCAGTATAGTGACTTGTGTAAGCGAAGTAACGTGGAGAAGCGCATAGTTAAGACCATCCGCGTTTGGATCTAACTACCCCCTGAAGACCGTCATCGGGCTAGCTTCTAGTACAAATGAAGCTAGCTAGCTACCATCACTGCCATCGGGCTTTGGATTAAGAGCTATTAACCCTGCCATCAAGCACTTGGATTACAAGGACTGGATCCGTACGAGACCACCTTTTCTTCAGTGACCGCAGGCAGGGCCGCCTGGGAGAAATGCGAGGCCCTGTGCGAGATTTAAACGCGAGCCCCCCCCCCCCCCCCCCCCAAAAAGGTAAAAAAAAATAAAAAAAAATATATATAATTTTTTATTTAATTTTTTTTAAATACAGTCAACATATTCGTAAATAATAGCGCTGCCCGAGGCTGGGCATGATACAGTCAACATATAGCAAGAGAGAGCGAGAGAGAGCTCCCGTTCTACAGTCAATATACAGTGTACAGAGAGAGAGACACATTGGAAAGAAATTGAAATGCTATTTGGCCCTAAACAGAGAGTACACAGTGGCAGAATACCTGAGCACTGTGACTGAAGATCCTTGACTAGGTACAGACTCAGCGAGCACAGCCTAGCCATCGAGAAAGGCCGCCATAGGCAGACTGTGTGTGTTAGAAAGAGAGAGAGCATGTGTGTTTGTTGTGTGTGTGTGTTAGAGAGAGAGCATGTATGAGAGAGATAAGCAAAGATGACCCCCTAAAGGATATTCAACTTTTAATGAAAGAACAAAACAGAAGGAAAAGATAACTTCACAAAGGCAACATGAATATACATAGATCCAAAAGGACAAAGATCAACACTTAAATCCAAAGAGAAGAGGGTCTATACCAGAGAAAACAAAGCAGCAAGGAGCCAATGGCCGACATCAGCTAAATAGGCTAGCCAGGTAGGCTACTGACACCAGGCCACACACAGCTTTGGCCAACGGCCCAACGCTACCCAAGCTACACAAACGACCAAGACAATTCACACAGCACATGTCGTATCTCCAAATGTTGTGAAGTAACATATGTTTTGCCTGGAAAAAAACATCGTTATTAACAAAACATTCGGGAGGGGAAGGAAGGAAGAGTGGGGTAATGTCATGACATTTTCATTCATCTTACCTGCACCAAGGAACGCAGGGCGAAAGGCCGCAACACAGGTCTCCACGTTGACGAAAGGCCTCTCGCTGGCGGCATAAAAAGAAGCTATGGCCGGAGCCTTGTCATGGTGCAGGCCCGACTACATTTTCTGTCAAAGATGATGTCGTAGTCAGAGTGCCAGAACCCCCTGCTATTCTCACGGCTAATGTCAATGGTCGTAGCACAAGCTAACAGCTAACTCTAGGCTAACTGATAGCATCAAGCTAACGTTCCCAGCCGAGCGCAGCCGGCAGCTAACGTCGTAGCTAAACAGCTAACTGGCTAACAGTTAGCTCAACCCGGCTATCGCTAGCCATTAGCTAACGCAGAAGCAAGCTATGCGGCTACCACTGAAAAACTGTACAATGTGAGAAAAGCAATACAGGTGCTGACACCAGGCCACACACCGTTAGCTACTAGTACTACAACAGCTAGTCGGCCAGTTTGGCTCCAGAGAGAGAGAGAGAGAGAGAGAGATATCCACGGCGGGAATAGAATAGAGTTAATAGAATAGGTTAAAAACTCACCAAACGTCCAAGAGGATGGAGACAACCGCGTGGAGTTGACGAAGTTCATCTGCCAAACGACCATCCTCTTCATCTTGGCTGCATGCGCTGTCTCTAGGTTAGCTAACGCTAGTTAGCCTTTAGCTAAGCTAGCTACTAGCCGACATCATCATGGCTATATCCCGACTGCACCATGACAAGGCTCCGGCCATTTGTCCCGCCAGCGAGAGGCCTTTCGTCAACGTTCCTTGGTGACCGACCGACTGATAATGACCGACCTCTTCGTCTTGGCTGGCATAACTAAGCATAACCTCCAAAGCTGCACGCGCAAAATAGTCAAACGCAGCTGACGCACGCCGGCGTACACATGATGTAACCACTCCCTTCGTTGAAACCAATAGTATGTCTGCTGCAGAGCCCCAGAGCTCCAATAGTGAGTATGTCTCCTGCAGAGCCGCAGACCCAGGAACAAGTCAGACACATTCTACAAACGTGTCTAATGTGAAATATATAAGCATATAAGCAAAACTAGATTTTAGGTCTGTGATGAAAAAGGGCCTCGCGGGAAGGGGGGCCTCGCAAAAAATAAAAATAAAAATAAAAATAAAAATAAAAATAAAAATAAAAATAAAAATAAAAAAAATAATAAATAAAATATATTTATTTTTTATTTTTTTTAATTTTTTTTTGTGCGAGGCCCCCCTTCCCGCGAGGCCCTGTGCGACCGCACTGCTCGCACACCCCCTGAGGCGGCCCTGGTTATACCCCAGTTGAATCTCTTTTTATATTACTAATAGTGGTGACAGCCAACAGTCTCTGCGTTGTGTTTGATGATGGTGGTGGATTGACAGTTGACAGTTTGCTAATTGACTCCAACGAATACACAGACAGCTCTGATGTCGATTCAATGATGTCTTTATTGCTTACAAGCACTTTGTGATCTGGGGGATACAAGCTTGGTCTCAGTACAACTATTCAGTATAACAGAAAATAATAATCAAAGGAAACTTACAATACTAATGAATGCTGTCTGTAACCAAACAAAATAACCATTAACTGACTAACATTAATTATATATTATTATTATATATATTAGGGATGTCCGATATTATCAGCCGACCGATATTATCGGCCGATATCGGCAGTAAAATGTGATATCGGAAAATATCGGTATCGGTTTAAAAACAAAAAAAAACAATAACAATATTTGTTATATATATATCCAGTGAAATTATTAGTTACCTGAAATTATTCAGTTTTTTGGACGGGGAAACCCTGCATATATCGGTATCGGTTGATATCGGTTGATATCGGTATCGGAAATTAAGAGTTGGACAATATCGGAATATCGGTATCGGTAAAAAAGCCAATATCGAGCATCCCTAATATATATAGCATCAAATATTTATATTACAAATGACACAAATCACAAGACACTACAGATGCAGATAGATCCATACACATATGGATATACATTCATATTTACAGGTTTTGATTCATCTGGGGGATACAAGCCCAGTCTGACTTGTTCTCTCAGTGATGGGCTTTATAGCTGCGTACTGTTACCATGGATACCCTAGTATTAAATATGAAATGTAAACAGCATACAAATATGAAAATAACACAAATATTTACTGTAAAATGAGAAAAAATTTAATTATATATTACAAGACATGTAATTATGATATTAGACATAGGAATCTTTTAAAGTTCAAATGATTTATTTAATGTAACATGCTAGAGGCATTATGTTACATTTATGGTACCCACATTTACATGAATCCTAATTAACAAACATACTGTATATCCCCACTGGCATCCACCAGGGCCTGACTTAACTGCCTAGCCTAGTCTTGGATCTGCCACAAGTCAATCAATCAGTATATTCAATAGCGCCTGTGTGCCGACTTTGGGGGGGGCTATAGTCCAAGACACGGCACAACATCAAGCCATGGATGTGTATGGGGGGATGGGCGGGGGGGGGGGGGGGGGGGGGGGTAGAAAACCCTTGTGGAGAAGAAGTGTGTTGAGCTCTCTCCAGACTCAAGGTTTTATACGTGTAAATGAAACCCCTCCTTTCTACTCTTTACACAAAATGATTGGCTTAATCTATACCTAGATTCAATTATTTACCACAGTATCTTGTAGACCAGGCCCATTGAAAGTTGCTGTACTCTACTGTTGTAACTGAGGGGTACAATTCCCTGACTGTATTGATAAGTATGGTATTATTAAACCACTACCTCTTGTACTTTAACTTCTGGCCATCCAGTACATGATATAGATATGATGAATACTTTCCCACCTGATGAAACGAAGTCCACACAAATGTACAAATCGAATATTTAATATAGCAAAAGGTATATACAACGTTCACTTGTTTACATTTATGATTTGAAATGCACTTGTATGGCAAATGAGTATTCGTAGGTAAATCAATATTGAATGTCCAATCTCTGGTTACGCAGGGAGTAAGTATACAACCCGGTTCTTTAGGGAACTATAGCGATGGTACTTAAATGATTATAGCTGGATACACTAAGGGGGGGGGGGGGTCCCGCTGGTTGTAAGACAGTAGGAGGGGGGGGGTTAGAGAAGCCGCTGGCGGTATCCCATCTGGCCGACGATTTCTTGGGAGAATTCAAAGTCTTGAACACGGTGCCCACAGAACCTCGGTCCGCAGATGAATACAGCTGGACCCTCTGGTGGACGGTAGCTGCCGGTCCACAACGGAGAGACGTGAGGCGACCTCACTGGTGTAGAGCGCCGTCTCACCTGGACTCCTCTCCGGGGGGTAGTTCCAACACTCAGCAGTGTTGGCCGTTATCCATGGAATAATCAAAGCACCCAAAGCATAATCCAAGCCGTGGAAGGCTCGCCGTCGTCCGGGTAAAGTAATCCAATGTACAGGTCCGCTCGTCCTGGCCCGGAGCTCCTCGGATGCAAGCACCACTAGTGGTCTGCCCAGCCTGGTTAAGACTCCAGATAACGTCAGGAACGATGGGGGTACTGATAACTTTATAACTCTAACCGAACGATGCACCATACATAATAGACTATTATTAGCTTAATAGAAATACGTCCAACTCGACGGTATAGTGCCAAACTATGACAATTCAACTATTAATCCACACGATATCTCAATGCCTATTCTGAGGCCAAGTAGGCCTTACTGCACCACACGTGCGTCGTGGGTGAGGCTTCGCGTCTGTTACTCGGTTGGAGGGTAAAGAACTAATGGACTAAAAGAAAGTTCTACTTTACTTGCGCCATATATATATGCGCTGTGAACAAATAGTACCATTCGTATTTCGCCAGACGTATTCCTACGCGGAACCGGGCTTGCCACGACATGTTGGGCGGCACGATTGAACTTGACCTAGGGGTATGGCTGCTGGCGCCAGGTTCTCGTCCAATGGTAGAATGAAACTATTATGGGCTGTTTAGTAGACTAAAGGGATATTCAGTGCATATTGTACAAGGAATATACAGGGGATATCAAACGATATACAAATACTATTAAATATATATATAAATAAATATATATATTCGGTTTAATCTGATCCTTCACAACAACTGTCGTCTACTCTAAGCCATCCTATGTTGTCAAAATGGGCAGGGGTGAGGTGGGTTTTAAGAGTAAAGTCAAGCAGTAGTCTGACCAGTTTGTTTTGTGATGTTTGTAATCTTGTTTTTAGTGCCTTTGAGGTGCTTTGGTACCATGAGGTGCAAGGGTTGTAGTACCCTTGAATGAGTGCTCCCGTTCTTCAGTCAAGGTATTCTTGTTTACCAGAGAGGAGATCCGGTACAATAATCTTGTTCGTTGGTTGACTTTTTTTTATTACATTGGTTGTTATTTTGTCACAGGAAAGATTTGCCTCTAGGATGGAACCCAGGTATGTAATTTCATCTTTCCTTGTGACAATATTGTCACCCACTGTAACAGAGAAGCCGTTGGCCTTGCTGAATTAGTTATTTGATCCAAATAACGTGTGGGAGGCTCACACTACCCCCGCCATTTCCTGTCTCTGCTGTGCAGGCGACCGCCAACCGACCTGTAGGAGTCGCTGTCCACAACGTCCATATTACTACCCATCGACTTCCACCCGCTAACTCTGCCAATTGAGTTAGTATGACAGCCGGCTCAAGCCGGAGGCAACGCCGACAGCCGGATTCGAACCCGGTGTATCTTGCGTTGGTGACGAGTGCAATGTCCGCTGCGCCACCCAGCCGCCTGGATGTATATTTTTTATGATTTCTTTTTACTACACAGTTCTGTATATCTGTATGTCTTGTATGTCATAAATGTCCTGATGAATTGAAAATAGGGGACCCCAATGTAAATGTAACGGAGGTACCGCAGTATATCCACAGTCACGGGTACAAGTAGTGACGTGGCTGTGGATGGTAAGCGGTACTGCAAGTAAACTCACTCCCCAGAGGCATCCAGACCCGGAAGCAAGCAGTGAATTCACTTCTTGCTTAGTGGTCTGTGATGCCGCCCGCGACGCCGGCGTCCGGGGTTCAACTCCCACTCAGGGCGATCCCTTAACAGGGGTCGAATCGACTTTAAACACAACGCAGACAAGATCACACCGGCTACATGTGGTGCCGTGACCCGGATGCCTTGGGTGGTGTGAGTTTAGGGGGGGTGAATGTAACGGATATGTGCCGCGATAGTGTGACTACGGCACATAGAAGTGTGTAAAACTCACTCCCCAGAGGCATACAAACTGAGCGCTTAGGGGGGAATTCCCTTCTTGGCGCAACGGTTTGTTATGTCGGCCCCGGTGCAGACGCCCGGGGTTCGACTCCCACTCGAGGCACGGTCGAATTTCGTGGCAGGTGCTAGGTGGCACCTGCTACAGTGGTGCCGTGACCCGGATGCCCTGGGTGGTGTGAGTTTAGTGGGGTGAGTGTAACGGAGGTACCGCAGTATATCCACAGTCACGGGTACAAGTAGTGACGTGGCTGTGGATGGTAAGCGGTACTGCAAGTAAACTCACTCCCCAGAGGCATCCAGACCCGGAAGCAAGCAGTGAATTCACTTCTTGCTTAGTGGTCTGTGATGCCGCCCGCGACGCCGGCGTCCGGGGTTCAACTCCCACTCAGGGCGATCCCTTAACAGGGGTCGAATCGACTTTAAACACAACGCAGACAAGATCACACCGGCTACATAAACAAGACAAAAGTCTTTTTCTGGTCTGCATCCTCTTAGCAGTTGTTTTGTATTGAGCCGTACTGTATTGTACCCATTCTGCAATCGGTTAATAAAGTTTTCAATCAATCAATCAATCATGGAGCGTTAGCTAACCTTCCCAATCACAACGTCGCTGAAACACCGCTGGAGGCCAGTGATCTTGGGGAGTAACAGGTGGGTCCCAAGCAGACAAATTTATCAGCTTTCCTGGGGAAAATCTGAGAGAAGAACTGATTGTTCTCCAAATACTACTACAAATATCCCTGGGTGGAATAATGTTAGGAAAGGCCTTCACATCGAGGGGGATTTGTCTCCAGAGAAAATAGTGGATATCTACTCATGGCGCAGGAAGAGATATTTACTACTGTATTAAGGCGCTGATCTCTTTTCATTTCTGCTGGGTAAAGTGTGTGTGTGGTTGCATTGCGTACAGTATGTGTGTAGTGGTGGAAGTGTGCTGTATCCAGTTAAATTCTATGTTGTTGTGAAGTGTAGTGTCAAGGTAAGTTGTCTTTGTTTTTACTGCTTATTTATAGACCACTGCACTTCCGCATTACATTGAGCTCATGCAGTGGCGGCCGGTATGAATTACATCTGGGTGTTCGCAATCATCTGACCAAGCTGACCAAGCGAATACGGACTCATAACGTTACCAACATTAAGTCGAGTTAATTGATGCATACTACATTAGTACACGTATGATCATCAAATCAATAATGAACACATATAGTCATTTTAAACAAGTTACCATTCATTCATTCAGCAATTAACACGCTGTGTTGAGAGAGCGAGAGAGAGAGAGAGAGAGAGAGAGAGAGAGAGAGAGAGAGAGAGAGAGAGAGAGAGAGAGAGAGGAGAGAGAGAGGGAGAGAGAGATAGAGAGAGAGAGAGCGAGAGAGAGAGAGAGAGAGAGAGAGAGAGAGAGAGAGAGAGAGAGAGAGAGAGATCGAGAGATCGCAATGCTACCTTGTTGTTAAGTTGGCAGCAGGGCTGAGCAGGCAGAAGGGCTTGATAAAGTATATTCACTCCACTGTCCAGACTGTGTTGATGTCCATTGTCCATGCATGTCCGGTACACTGCATCCATGCTTGTTGTTAGCCAACAAGAGTGTGAATGAAGAGCTGTGTCCCTTTGTCCATTTCTTCCGCGTCAAACAGCCTGCAAACTACCTGGTGTTCTATCGCCATGCTCTAAGACAAACTCTAACCTTAACCAACTTTGAAAGAGTGCCTAAGCTTAACCGTCGAAAGAACTTGCCGTCACGCTCTAAGACAAACTCTAACGTTACCTCCTTAACCTACTTCAAAAGCTTAACCAGTGTAGAAACTGAAGTCGGCCAATCAGAGAGCATCTCAGCGAAATGCGGCTACGGGAAAAAAAACTGTGTCTGCCAATCAGAGAGCGTCTCCGCGAAATGCGGTTACGGAAATTAAAAAAACTGCTAAGGCTGCTTGCCTAGACTGCTTCAAATCGCGCCCGGCTTCCAACATAATACATCATATTTCAACGCACAGCGCGTTACGCACTGATTGGCTGCGACGGATACAGCGATGAAACAGTGACGCGCACTCAGAGCGCTATTGCGTCTAGCCCGGGCCGAGAGAAAATACGGCTAGGAGAAATGCAGCTATGCGACAGTGAGTCACTTCCTGTTCAGGAAAACGATTATTTTTATTTGATATATATACGTTATATTGTGCACGTTATATTGTGCATTGGAAACACAAACATACTTAAAATTAGTAAATATTATTCATTTTAAACATGTTTATATTATTTATAGGGCTATAAAACAAAAAACCAAAAAAAAAATGTCTTGTTCTTCTCTCTATTAACCAGGGTTCACCAGGGGGGTCGGCGCCCGAGCGCTCCTAGTGGCCAGCTGCCACTGAGCTCATGGGAGAGAGAGCGGGGGGATAAATGAAGGAATGTGGATGAGAGCCTTGACATTAAGTTGTTGTAGCTATGGCTGTGGGGGTGCTGGAGACATGATCCAAGACTTTTATTCGCCTGAGTCTCCTGAACACGGAGAGACCAATTCCAAGTCGATCTGCACTTTCTCTGCTGAGCTATACAGATCCAGCACTGAAAAATCAAACCTCTGCTGCTTCTCCTCCACCACTCCACAGGCCAAACTGATTTTGTGACTCCTATTGTTCTGGACCGGGCCAGATTTCACACCTCCACTGCCTCCCACTGGGGAGACTTTTTCATCTTAAATTTGTATTCGTCCCAAACGCCCCAGCTCCGATTCCTTAGCTTTTTACACTGTTTACTTATCATGCATTGCAACACTAATATATGGGCAGTACCCCAAGTCAGACTGCCCATATACAAATTATCTTGGGGGTCTGAGGGCAGTAGCCCCCGTCCCCCTCCCTGGGGGAGCACTTAAGTTAAGTACCCCCCTTTGTTCACTTTGGGAGCCAGCCACCAGCCCCCGAAATATAACACCTGAGTGCTAGTTCTAAAGTGGCAGAGGAGCAGCAGAACAGCAGCAGAAGGGATCTGAATTTTCAGTGCTGCATCTGTATCACTTTTCCGCACCTACTCCCCGACTCCGCATGCAAAACACGCCGTGGGCAATCTGCGCATGCGGAGTTCGGGAGTAGGTGCGGAAAAGTGACTATAGCTCGGCCAAGATAGTGCAGATCGATGTGCGCGAGATTATGTGCAAAGTGAAGTGCTTCTTTAACGTTAATGGTTCTCGTATGGAAATTTTTTTTTTACCTACTTTTTCTCCTCCTTTTTCGGTGATTTTTCTCCCATCCCAATTTTCCTCTCGTGCTAATTCTCCCTCCCCTGTCCTGATTGTTGCTCGCATGTGCCCCCCACTGGCCGGTCGTAGGGAGGGTAGAAGCCCATCAGATGTCACCTCCGATACATGTGGAGGCAGCCAGCCACTTCTTTTCACCTGCCAGCACGTACTCTCATTGGCGAGGTGTAACGTGTGGGAGGCTCACACTGCCCCCGCCATCTCCTGTCTTTGCTGTGCAAGCGCCCTGACCGACCTGTAAGAGTCGCTGTTTACAATGACTACATTACCACCCATCGACTTCCCTCCCGCTGTCTCTGCCAATTGAGTCAGTATGACGGCCGGCCCAAGCCGGAGGCAACACTGACAGCCGGATTCGAGACCGGTGTCTCTTGCATTGGTGATGAGTGCAATGTCCGCTGCACCACCCAGCCTCGTATGGAAATTGTTAAGTTGATTATCCACTTGGAGTGCATTATTAAATAGTTGTGGATGTTAGCCAAGTAGCTATCGCTCACCACTGTTACTGCTTTTCTTCTTTTGCAACGAACACGGTGGTCGGCTATACTGAGATAATGCGCTGCTGCGACAGAAACCGCAGTGACAATGCAATGAGTTATGCTAGCAAGCTATTTCAATCAATAACGTTGCCCAAGATTGACAAACAGATCAATAGATCTGGCAGTACGTTTCACAACACGGCTGGCTAGCTATCCACACACATCTCACAGACCCCAAATCAATAACATGTTCACGTCAGTTAGGCATACACATACTCAAGTTCAAACTGTCCAAAGTGAGCAATCAATAACTGTCCATATAGCCTACTGTTAACATTATTTAATATTTTTTTTAAATATATATACTGTATATAATTATTGTTTTGGTGCAGGAGTAGCCACAATGCTGATTTTCCTTCAGTAGGATATAGTTCAACTATAGTGGCGTGGGCGTCCCAAAGTTATTTATACATTTCTTTATTGTATTGTCTGTAATGCTCCGGAAAAGATTTGGAACAACTCCTGAATGTAGTGGAAAAGGAATTGAGATCACAAAAAAATGTGTTTGACATAAATAAGTTGTCAAATAAGTAAAACAAATGTTTGCAAAATTAAGTTCTGAAACTGTTTATTTTTTTATTTAAAATTCGATATAAAAAATGTATGTAAAAAGGGTAGGCAATATAAGCTTGGCTTCAGCCTACACCTTTTCGTAATTTCTTTTTTATATATATAAATGTCCTACTACTGTACATGTATGTATGTAGTACTCATTGCTTTGTAAAAGAAGACTGAAATAAAAATCATTCATTAATTATATACCATTCTCCTTAACTCATTGGATGCCAGTCACGATGATAGTCGGGTTTTAATCGTTATTTCTTTTATTAGCGATATCCATTCATTTTCATCCATCCAACCTGATGTTATCGTTGGGAATGGGTCTGAGCTCGCAAAAGGGCAAATACCGCCGCCTATCGTCTCCCGGATGGTATTGCACATCATTGGATTGGATTGGCTGGGGATGTGCATCAAGAAAAAAAGTCCGGTTCGGGTTTTGCTTCTCGGGCATGCAGTATCGTTGTACCACGTTGACTGGGGGGACTGGGAGCTGCGTGGATTATGTGTTTTGGACTATAACGTTGGATCAACGGACGCAATCGATATTTGGAATGGCGATCAGGAATTGGATTCATCTTTTTGAAGAACATCTGATGTGAGGTAAGGACTCTATGTTACCAGTCTTGGGTTAATCAGATGTTTTTTCATAGCGATCACAACGTGTCTGTGTGTGTGTGTGTGTGCGTGCCGTTGGCGCTGAGCAAGGCACGGATAAGTGATTTTTCAGTCCGCTTTTTGTATCATGCATAAGGACACATATACTATCGATAATCTAGCATTTATTTGAAAACTATTCATAAATCAGCCAAAAAATTACAACGTGTTTTGTGTATTCCACTAAAGGGCTATTATCGCGTCTTTCTCTGGAATTACTAGAAATCTCCAAAACATACTCGTATTCAAAACGGTATAAAACGGAAATGTACAGATGAAAAAACTATCCATTTCGTACATGTTGACTGCAAGCAAGTCATTGATAAGCGACGGGTGTATTAGACCCATACTAGCCATAATTTAAGATATATTTTAAGCACTCGCAAATTTCCCCGTCCTCCCATTGATTAAAGTGGTGGCGTGCTAGCCCTAATTTGGTCATATGGGCGTGGCGGTCAATGAGTTAACACTAGCACAGCCATGGAGAAAATGCCACTAATTCCCGCCAGGAACGGGTCAGACGACCCGACAGTTTATATGAGAAATATGAGAAAAATAAACAGTGTGAACTATATAATTACTTCTGAATATAAAAATATGAGGTTTACCACAATTAAATGTAGGTTTGAGTGACATAAAAAAAGAAAAAGAAATTATAATATATATTTTTTAATATATATATATTTTTTTGGATGGAAGAGCCACACATTGACGGGCAAAGAGCCACATGCGGCTCACAAGGCATGGGTTGGCCACCCCTGCGCTAGACGCAAGTTTCAAGTTTCTTTAATAGTTGTCATACAGAAGTACAGAATACTTTCATACAAAATGCTTCTTACTGTTACGCTCCAGAGACTGTGCTAGACAAGATAGTATCAAATAACATAGTATAGCATGTAATTTAGAAGTAGAAAATGAGGTCACAGTGTTCAGTATAGACATATGTACAATGTTCGATGCAGAATAGACGTAACTGAGTTACCATATAATATACAATACTATGCAGTGTACTAATGTACAATACTATATAGTGCAAAGCAGAAATGGGATGAGGTACAATTTAGGTACAATTTACAGTAAGGTGTACGAGTTGCAGTGCAATCCTTCATCAATAAATATAAAGTGTGGGGAGTGGGTGCTACAGTGTGTGTTATGGTTTGTAACCGACCCCAATCGCACAACACAAGACAGGTATGATGGTTTGCCAAGAAACAGATATTTATTTAGAACAGGGAAAAAGGGCACTGTCCCTTTAAGGGAGAAAACACAAGACACTGGAATAACACAAGAGGGGAAGGTAAAGTGCCTTTAAGAGGCGGGCAGGAAAAGGGAACACTATGGGAAGGTAAAGGGAACGCCTAAGGGAAGGTTAAGGGAACGCCTTGGGAACAGAGGACTAGGGACTAGGAGAGCTAGGGATAGAGGACTAGGGACTAGGAGAACTAGGGATAGAGGACTAGGGACTAGGAGATCTAGGGACAGAGGGACAGGTACTGGGGAACATAGGGAACAGGTTCTGGGGAACAGAGGGCCAGGTTCTGGTGACAGAGGGAACAGAGGCCCGCGGAGGCGGGCTGGGGACAGGGAGGAACAGGGGACAGAGGACCGCGGAGGCGGGCTGGGGACAGGGAGGAACTGGGGACTGGTGGGAAAACATCTGGGCCGCTCTGCAGAACAGAGGAGAGGGTTAATATTCAAAGGGAAAAAACAGAGCAGATGCAGAACAGTCCAAAAAACAAAGTAACAAAGTAAATACTATCTTCGTGTGAACAAACACACAGTGGGAGATGGAATGTCCAAAATAATATCCAAGTGAGAACTAAAGGAGGCGATACGCTGGGTGAGTGACATCACAATCAAAACTCACCCAGGCGTATGCGTAAAGGTACAGGAACAGCAGCGGGAACGAGGGCAAGGGGCACTACGCTGAGTGAGTGACATCACAATCAAAACTCACCCAGGCGCATGCGTAAAGGTACAGGGACAGCAGCGGGAACGGGGGCAAGGGCACTACGCTGGGTGAGTGACATCACAATCAAAACTCACCCAGGCGTATGCGTAATGGTAAGGGACAGCAGCGGGGCGAGGGCATCGCCACCGGGTGGCTGGCTGTCCGAGCCGAGGAACAGAGTGCTGGAACAGTGGCGGTGGCGAGGATGTCGTCCACCGGGTAGCCGCTGTCGGAGCCGAGGAACAGGGTGCTGGAACAGCGGCGGTGGCGAGGATGTCGTCCACCGGGTAGCCGCTGTCGGAGCCGAGGAACAGAGTGCGCGCCACACCTTGGTGTGCGCGTCGGAACAGTGGCGGTGGCGAGGGCGTCGTCCACCGGGTAGCCGCTGTCGGAGCCGAGGAACAGAGTGCGCGCCACACCTTGGTGTGCGCGTCGGAACAGTGGCGGTGGCGAGGGCGTCGTCCACCGGGTAGCCGCTGTCGGAGCCGAGGAACAGAGTGGCGCGCCACACCTTGGTGTGCGCGTCGGAACAGAGAGACGCATCGGGGTGCGTCTGCGAGGAGGAGTGTGCCAAGCAGGAAGGTCTGGAAGATGCGCGTCGGCGCGCTGAGGTCTGGAGAGCGTGCCAAGCTCGAAGGTCTGGAAGATGCGCGTCTGTGCGCTGGTACGGAGGAGCGTGCCAAGCTCGAAGGTCTGGAAGATGCGCGTCTGTGCGCTGGTACGGAGGAGCGTGCCAAGCTCGAAGGTTCTTGGAAGATGCGCGTTGCGCGCTGGTCTGGAGAGCGTGCCAAGCTTGAGGGTTCTTGGAAGATGCGCGTTGCGCGCTGGTCTGGAGAGCGTGCCAAGCTCGAGCGTCCTTGGAAGATGCGCGTTGCGCGCTGAGGACTGGAGAGCGTCTGCGCTGGTCTGGATGTGCGTCAGGACGAACAGCTGCGCGGGGGTCTGCAGTGGAACGCTGGGGTGCCTCCCGTGGAAGTACAGGGAGCGCAGACCAGTCTCCCCCACAGGCAACGGCGACAGCTGGCGAAGGCTGGAGCAAACATCTCGACGCCGGAGAATGGAACAGCATAGGCAGACAGAGGATCTCCCGAAAGAGTCTAGATGTTTAGAGAATATGACTCGGCAAGTATACAACACGACCCCACGCCAAAACGAGGGGAAGCGCCCTGGTATTTAAAGCCCACAGGGGGACTAATTAGCCTGCCATCACAGGTGCGAGAGATAATAGAATATCAAACAGGTGTGGCCACTAAGGGTAAGGAACGAGAGGGTGGGGGCTAGAGAGAGTGAGTAGGGAATTCCTAACAGTAGGCTTAAAGAAGACAGAGAAAAGGTAGTGAGCAGCGGGCAAAACCTCACAGTACCCCCCCCTCAACGGGAGCCACCCGGCGACCCAAAACAAATACAGACAGAGTGGCAGGGGGCAAAACAAGAGGTACTGGCCAAGCCAGCAGGGGAAGCCACCACAAGAGTGGGGCTAGCAAAAGAAACAGGGTCGCCGAGGGGTAACTAGGGTAGCAGAGGGGCAACTGGTCTAGAGGAACTGGGTCTAGAGAACTAGTCTAGCGAACTGGGCAAGAGAACTGGTCTAGAGAACTGGTCTAGGGAACTGGTCTAGAGAACTGGTCTAGAGGAACTGGTCTAGAGCAACTGGTCTAGAGGAACTGAGGGGCAAGCAGGGTAACTAAGGGGTAACCATGGAAGCACCGGGAAAGGGCTAGCAGAGGGAAGGTTAGCTGCCAGGGCACTGATAGCTACAGGGCCTATGCTAGCTGTACTGCTACATCAACATAGAGGCTGCGCAAGCTGCCGGAGCCAGGCTAGCAGAGGGAAAGGGTAGCTGCCAGGGCACTGATAGCTACAGGGCCTATGCTAGCTGTACTGCTACATCAACATAGAGGCTGCGCTAGCTGCCGGAGCTAGGCTGGCAGACAGGGCTGGACCAGCATGAGAGCACAAGCTAGCTGGAAGGACAGTCCTAGCTGTGTGAGAAAAACTGACCTTGCTAGCTGAAAGGGCAGTCCTAGCAGTGGGATAAACTACACAAAAAAAAGTGGAGGCCATGCAGAGGGACCGGGTTAGCTGCTTGGGCCTGGCTAGCTACAGGGCCTATGCCAGCTGCAAGGCTGCATTAACATAGAGGCTGTGCTAACAGCCGGGGCCAAGCTAGCAGACCGGGGCCATGCAGAGGGAAACTGGGTTAGCCGCCAGGGCATGGCTAGCTACAGGGCCTATGCCAGCAGCAAGGGCTGCATAAACATAGAGGCTGTGCTAGCAGCCGGGGCTAAGCTAGCAGACAGGGGCTCTGCTGAGGGACTGGGTTAGCTGCCAGGGCATGGCTAGCTACAGGGGGGTCAAACAGGGCAAAACGGGAAGCAAACAGGGGAGCTAACCGGGGAGACTAACAAGCTAAACAGGGGAGTAACAGGCTAACAAGGGAGCTAAACAGGACTAACAGGGAAGCTAAACTGGGCAAACAGGGAAGCTAACAGGGCTAACAGGGGAGCTAGAGGGGAGACAAACAAGCTAACAGGGGAGCTAACAGGGCTAACAGGGGAGCTAGAGGGAACAAGAAAAAAAAAGGCAAACTCAACATACACCGTCTGTGCTGGCTGGGGTCGTCGATTTGGTGGGGTCGTACTGTTATGGTTTGTAACCGACCCCAATCGCACAACACAAGACAGGTATGATGGTTTGCCAAGAAACAGATATTTATTTAGAACAGGGAAAAAGGGCACTGTCCCTTTAAGGGAGAAAACACAAGACACTGGAATAACACAAGAGGGGAAGGTAAAGTGCCTTTAAGAGGCGGGCAGGAAAAGGGAACACTATGGGAAGGTAAAGGGAACGCCTAAGGGAAGGTTAAGGGAACGCCTTGGGAACAGAGGACTAGGGACTAGGAGAGCTAGGGATAGAGGACTAGGGACTAGGAGAACTAGGGATAGAGGACTAGGGACTAGGAGATCTAGGGACAGAGGGACAGGTACTGGGGAACATAGGGAACAGGTTCTGGGGAACAGAGGGCCAGGTTCTGGTGACAGAGGGAACAGAGGCCCGCGGAGGCGGGCTGGGGACAGGGAGGAACAGGGGACAGAGGACCGCGGAGGCGGGCTGGGGACAGGGAGGAACTGGGGACTGGTGGGAAAACATCTGGGCCGCTCTGCAGAACAGAGGAGAGGGTTAATATTCAAAGGGAAAAAACAGAGCAGATGCAGAACAGTCCAAAAAACAAAGTAACAAAGTAAATACTATCTTCGTGTGAACAAACACACAGTGGGAGATGGAATGTCCAAAATAATATCCAAGTGAGAACTAAAGGAGGCGATACGCTGGGTGAGTGACATCACAATCAAAACTCACCCAGGCGTATGCGTAAAGGTACAGGAACAGCAGCGGGAACGAGGGCAAGGGGCACTACGCTGAGTGAGTGACATCACAATCAAAACTCACCCAGGCGCATGCGTAAAGGTACAGGGACAGCAGCGGGAACGGGGGCAAGGGCACTACGCTGGGTGAGTGACATCACAATCAAAACTCACCCAGGCGTATGCGTAATGGTAAGGGACAGCAGCGGGGCGAGGGCATCGCCACCGGGTGGCTGGCTGTCCGAGCCGAGGAACAGAGTGCTGGAACAGTGGCGGTGGCGAGGATGTCGTCCACCGGGTAGCCGCTGTCGGAGCCGAGGAACAGGGTGCTGGAACAGCGGCGGTGGCGAGGATGTCGTCCACCGGGTAGCCGCTGTCGGAGCCGAGGAACAGAGTGCGCGCCACACCTTGGTGTGCGCGTCGGAACAGTGGCGGTGGCGAGGGCGTCGTCCACCGGGTAGCCGCTGTCGGAGCCGAGGAACAGAGTGCGCGCCACACCTTGGTGTGCGCGTCGGAACAGTGGCGGTGGCGAGGGCGTCGTCCACCGGGTAGCCGCTGTCGGAGCCGAGGAACAGAGTGGCGCGCCACACCTTGGTGTGCGCGTCGGAACAGAGAGACGCATCGGGGTGCGTCTGCGAGGAGGAGTGTGCCAAGCAGGAAGGTCTGGAAGATGCGAGTCGGCGCGCTGAGGTCTGGAGAGCGTGCCAAGCTCGAAGGTCTGGAAGATGCGCGTCTGTGCGCTGGTACGGAGGAGCGTGCCAAGCTCGAAGGTCTGGAAGATGCGCGTCTGTGCGCTGGTACGGAGGAGCGTGCCAAGCTCGAAGGTTCTTGGAAGATGCGCGTTGCGCGCTGGTCTGGAGAGCGTGCCAAGCTCGAGGGTTCTTGGAAGATGCGCGTTGCGCGCTGGTCTGGAGAGCGTGCCAAGCTCGAGCGTCCTTGGAAGATGCGCGTTGCGCGCTGAGGACTGGAGAGCGTCTGCGCTGGTCTGGATGTGCGTCAGGACGAACAGCTGCGCGGGGGTCTGCAGTGGAACGCTGGGGTGCCTCCCGTGGAAGTACAGGGAGCACAGACCAGTCTCCCCCACAGGCAACGGCGACAGCTGGCGAAGGCTGGAGCAAACATCTCGACGCCGGAGAATGGAACAGCATAGGCAGACAGAGGATCTCCCGAAAGAGTCTAGATGTTTAGAGAATATGACTCGGCAAGTATACAACACGACCCCACGCCAAAACGAGGGGAAGCGCCCTGGTATTTAAAGCCCACAGGGGGACTAATTAGCCTGCCATCACAGGTGCGAGAGATAATAGAATATCAAACAGGTGTGGCCACTAAGGGTAAGGAACAAGAGGGTGGGGGCTAGAGAGAGTGAGTAGGGAATTCCTAACAGTAGGCTTAAAGAAGACAGAGAAAAGGTAGTGAGCAGCGGGCAAAACCTCACAGTGTGTTTGTTTAAAGTGAGTGTGTGCTATAAAGTGTGTGGAGTGGGTGCTACAGTGTGTTTGTTTAAAGTGAGTGTGTGCGTGTGGATGTGTGTGCTATGTGCGTTTGATGGTTGTTGTGTAGTGTTCATTGTTCGTTTAGCAGCCTGATGGCCTGGGGATAGAAGCTTCTTCTGAGTCTTTCTGTGCTCGCCTTGAGACTCCGGTATCGCTTGCCTGACCGCAGCAGTTCAAAGAGGCAGTTGTTCGGGTGACTGGAGTCTTTAATGATTCTCTTAGCCTTGCCCCTGCACCGCTTGTTGTAAATGTTCTGGAGGGTGGGGAGCCCCCCTCCAATTGTGCGTTCGGCTGAACGTGTCACTCTTTGTAGTCTGCTTCGGTCTTGTGCAGTGCTATTCCCAAACCAGGAGGTGATGTTGCCAGTCAGGATGCTCTCTATTGTACATGAGTAGAAGTTCTTAAGGATCTTCTGACTGACTTGGAACTTCCTTAGGCGCCTGAGGAAGTAGAGGCGTTGTCGTGCCTTCTTCACAACACTGTCAATGTGTGTGGTCCATGTCAAGTCCTCGGATATGTAGGCTCCGAGGTACTTAAAGCTGTTGACTCTCTCAACCGGTGCCCCGTCGATGCTGAGGGGGCTGTAGTCCTTGACCCCCGACCTCCTGAAGTCCACAATCATCTCCTTTGTTTTGCTGATGTTCAGG
Organism: Notolepis coatsorum; assembly: GCF_963971535.1. NCBI lineage: Eukaryota > Metazoa > Chordata > Actinopteri > Aulopiformes > Paralepididae > Notolepis > Notolepis coatsorum. Next base: position 61,424,775 of record NC_140176.1, read on the forward strand.
GAGAGGCTGTTTTCCTGGCACCATCCCGCCAGGACCTTGACCTCTTCCAGGTAGGCCCTCTCGTCGTTGGCAGAGATCAGGCCCACCACCACTGTGTCGTCAGCAAATTTGATGATTGTATTGCTACTCCGCTGAGCCACACAGTCGTGTGTGTAAAGGGAGTAGAGGAGGGGACTCAGAACACAGCCCTGGGGGGCCCCTATGTTGAGGGTGATGGATGAGGAGGTGCAGTTGCCTGCTCTCACCACCTGGGGTCTACCCGTCAGGAAGTCAAAGACCCACTGGCAGAGGTCATAGTTCAAGCCCAGGTCCCTGAGCTTGGCTATGAGTATGGAGGGGACTATGGTATTGAATGCCGAGCTGTAGTCGATGAATAGCATTCTCACATAGTTCCCTTTCCTCTTGTCCAGGTGTGATGCTGCTGTGTGCAGCACATGGGCTATGGCGTCCTCCGTGGACCTGTTGGGGCGGTATGCAAATTGCAGGGGGTCCATGTTGATGGGGAGGGAGGAGCAGATGTAGCCCTTTACTAGCTTCTCAAAGCACTTCATGGCTATGGAGGTGAGAGCTACAGGGCGGTAGTCGTTGAGGCAAGCAGGCTTGGATTTTTTGGGTACAGGGATAATAGTGGACTTCTTCAGGCAGGTGGGGATGACAGCCTGTTCTAAGGACAGGTTAAATATGTCAGTGAATACCGGGGCCAGTTGGTCGGCACAGACTTTTAGGACGCGGCCGGGGATGCCGCCCGGTCCTGCTGCCTTCCTGATATTCACTTTTTTAAAGGTCCGCCTCACCTCATGCTCTGTTACCCTGAACACTGAGTCTCCATCAGCAGCAGACCCCCCCCCCCCCCCCCCCCCCCCATTGCCGTGGCTTGTGGGCTGGTGTTGTTATTACCAGCATCAAACCTTGCATAGAAGGTATTGAGGTAATTTGCTAAGGAGATGTCACTGTTCAGTTTGAGGGAGGCGCCTTTGTAGTCTGTCATCGTTTTGAGCCCCTGCCACATAGCTCTAGAGTCAGCCTGTTCAAATTGGAGTTTAATTTTATCCCTGTAGCGCCGTTTGGCCTCTGTCACTGTCCTCCTTACGTTGTATCGCGCCACCTTGTGGTCATTCATGTTGCCTGCCACTAGGCCGTCGTTGTATGCTTTGGTGCGCGCTCTCAGAGCTTCACGGACGGATTTGTCTACGGACGGATTTGACGCTCGCAAAGTGCTGTGACTTTCGTCTGTTCCAATGGCCCATATGTGGAATAACGTTCTAATAAAATTTTCCTGAAGTCATTTTGAAATTTCAGAAACCGTGCCAGATAAAACGGGTACTTTTAGGAAAAGTCATTGAGTGACAGAGTTGGAGCTCGACCGAGTGACGAGGATACATTTATTGAAAATGCCTAGGGGTTAACCAGTCCCCTACCCATAACCTAATCCTAACCGTAACCACAACGTTAACTGCAAAAGCCCCAGAGAACCGCAAGAAAACAACATTTCGAAATTCAGGGAGCAACTTTCAATTTGCAATGTTTCCACTTGTCAAACCAAATCTAAAGGAGGTGCTTGAATTGGATGAAGGGTTATTGTTTTCTACACAATTACTTCTAGAGCAGGCGCGGAAATCCCACGGGGGACAGGGGGGACATGTTCCCCCCACCATGAGAAAAATATGAGATGTCCCCCCCCCAATATATCACTGTAAACATAACTATGTAATTTCAATACAATTAATAATATGCAATGAAAGAACTTATGCTGCTTATAGACACTTAACACATTAACTGCCATGCTTATATCCATCGATGTTTGATCACTGCCAGCACTGTAAGTCTATGGAGATGTTCACCTTCTTTGCAGGGCTATAACTTTTTTAATTGTATTACTATGGCCCATTCAACATCGATTATCTATCGTTCAGGATGTAGGAACGTTTTACTTTTTCATTCACACATTCATATACGAGAATACCGTCTAGAGTATAAATATGTTTTTATCGTTTTCTGCAGTAATTCCTAGAACGTGAGATATAGGCATAAATGCATATATTAGATTATCAAATGCCGTTTGATACCGATCGACGCTATATTAAAAATGTCAACTGTACATGGTCCTAAACGTTATGACTGATCATGCGCGGGTGAACGGGGGGGGGGTCGTTTATAATTCCGTGATCGTTGTTAAATGCTTCATTTAGTATGAGTGATATATAGATCAGAGCAGTTTGTATGGACAATAATAATCAAAAACGCTGAAACTCACGGCAGCTTTCTCTTAGCGATGGGGGATGATACTGGAGCAAACAGATCCCAGTTATGTGATGGGGATCGAGGCGATCCATTTTCGGTTTGTATAATACTAATATACGCCCACAAATCATGTCGATTATTGAGTTATGGCAACGATCCATATCCATGGTGTGTGTCTTGAGTCCCGCGATGATAAACAAGTGGCCGGACGGATTTAGAGGACGGACCGAGCTCCAACGAGCATATCCGGTTTGGCAACTCGCAAATCAGCCACCAGGTGGCAGTATTGAAGCGTTGCAGAGTTGTGCTGGCTCAGACAGTATCTGACAAGGCTCCGTGAGTGAAATATGAATACCATGGCGAAAATATGAAATATGATCAGAATAACGTCGTACGCCGTGATCTGGCAGAATTCGCATGAACTTGAAACCTGTTGTATGACGTTTCTGGCGGAGAAAGTGTTAATAGCGAGTTTTTAAGTTTCCAAAGATTGCAACCCCCCCCCCCGCATTTCCCTCACAATGGTTTGATCAACTGCCTCCCAGCCCCAGCAGTAAGTGGCGCATGCAGGTAGGCTACTGTCCGTGTGTGGGAATATCACCGTGACCGAGTCTGTCATTGGTGGCAGACCTTTCCAGTAAGTTGTTCAAACAAAGGATATGTTAGACATGTCTTTACTTCTACCACTCAATACAATAAAAGTTAAAACACATTTATAATCATCACCTTCTCTTCATTTTCGCTGCATTGAATTACAGGTCACTCTTTATGTTAGCTAGTCGTTAGCTGACGTTGCTAGCTGCTAGTAATTTCAACCAGTGTTTGTGTGTTTGACTAGCTACTGTAGCTACCTGGTAGATTGAAGTTCATTATAGAATGATAGAAGATAATATGATAGAAGCCCATCTCCTACTGTAAATAACCTGCACACTGTGTGTAGCCAGCCAGCCAGGTAGAACATGGCATAACAAATTTAAAACACCGACATCAGAGCCTTTTTCAGTACACCAAAACGCAAAGTAAGAACCCTAGTAGTAGCCTAATATCTCAAAGACGAGTTGAAAAATGTTCATACGAAAGAGGTGAAATGCTAATGGGAATGTTTCATAATGATGTCATTAGGCAGAGCAGGCAAGAAATGGTATACAGACAGCAGAGCTGTGGACAGATAGGCAGGAACAGACTGGCAGAGACAGGGAGTCTCAGGTAAGTTTGTTGAGTTTTTGTTTGGCAACAATTTGAAATGTTCTCTATTTTTTAGACTTGTAAAATATGGATATATTTTTATTTAATTTATTTAACCTTTATTTACCCAGGCAAGCAATTAAGAACAAATTCTTAACATTTATTTGAACATAATTGGACTGTTGCACTCTCAAACTTAAACTGGTGACTGAACCACGATTTGTTTAAACAGTACATAACATATCAAAGTGCTTGACTTAAACTTAAACATAACATATATCAAAGTGCTTGACTTAAACTTAAAAGTCTCTTCTAACATACAAAATAACTATGTTCCTCAATATACATTTAACATATTACAACGTAGGCTATGTGTTACAGCACTATACTTTTGGTGTCCCCCCCAGCAATTGCTCTTGAGAAAATGTAATGTAATTGTCCCCCCAAAGTTTATATGAGATTTTCGCCCCTGTTCTAGAGCTCTGCGACACATCCTCTTATTCACTCAGTTTTAATTTAAGGTGTGACAAATGGTCAACCAAACGTTGAGAGGTTCGAAGACAAACAGAAGGGAGGACCACATGGGGCATAGTGGGGCCTGGAACAGGGCATAGTTGCTCATGGAACTGGGCATAGTTGCTCATGGAACTGGGCATAGTGGGTCATGGAACTGGGCATATTGGGTCATGGAACTGGGCATAGTGTGTGCACTCATTTACATAATTTACATTTAGTAATTTAGCTGACACTTTTATCAGCAGGAAGGGTACAACTCTGGCAGCAAAGGGTAAGTAACATTGTCCGTCAAACAGTATTGAACTTGAGTGCATAATTAGCATGGACATATGACTCCTATCCAATTGACTTATATCCGCGTGCATATAGTATTCCACACAAATGATGATTAACGATTAATCTGCATGCCGAATGATGACACGCTCAGTGTCTCTCTCTCTCGCTCTTGTCAGAGCCTTACGATGTAACCAGTGGAACATTTACATTCTACATTTACATTTAGTCATTTAGCTGACGCTTTTATCCAAAGCGACTTACAAATTGTGAGCAACAAGTCAGCTGGAGGGGTACACCTTTAGCAGCTACGGGTCAGTGGCCTTGTTCATCAAATGTCGAACTTGAGTGTCACATACTGTAGATAGCATGATAAGTAGTATAAGTATAGTAGGTAGCATAGTAGTAAGGTACATAATTGTTGGAGCCAGATTCAGTCCTTACTATTTATTTATTTAATTAAGCAATATTGTTTGGAAAACGATTGGAAATGAACTTGATTGATAACATCTTTATTTGGTATGATTTGGATGCGTGTTGCTTCGACAAGGTGGAGGCGCGTCAGGTCCAGCCCATTTTTGAACCTGTGATTTCAGCACCTGAGCGTATGTCACACACTTTTATCAATGGGACTAGTGGTGCCCTAGTAAAACACGAAACTGGAATGCAAGGCACGCAGCCCAGACGGTTGTTGACGGTCGCAAACGCTACGGAATTGGAAATTAGAAATTGGAAACCACAGAACACCGTGCAACGTGTAAAAAGCCAGCACACCTCCACGTCGTATGGTAAGAACGCACCCACGCTAAACAAGCTTCAAGTAAATCGCAATAAAAAAATATATTATAAGCCAAACAAAATCATCTCCGCTGTATTCATACGGAAAAGCGCATGCGCGTGTCAACCAAGGCTGTGGATCTCACAATAATAGTGAAAAGACATGATTCGTTTTATTTTCAGTATATATATATACTGAACCTCGTGTGGCCTTAAGGTCCCCCTATAGGGGACTTTTCTTTTCTTTATCATGAATCGATCAATAGAGACCGTAGTAGATCCCCAATTATCATATCATGGGGTATCATTGGAAAGCCACACTCATTGGCTACAACCCTGTGCAAAGATTTTCGAGATCGCCAAATGACTGACGGAGCTAGAGCCCCGGGAGTCGGGGTGGTAATGTGTACTTTTGCATACTTTGGGGCACGCCTCACATATTGGCATGTAACTCGAGAACCGCTGAACGGATTTTGTCACCTGAAAGGGCAATCGACAGGCATTATTGTATTAAAATAAATGCACACCCGAACCACTAGAGGGCGGCAAAGAATCGTCCACATGTGGGCCCTTGGATGTTAAGATGTCAATGTTTTTAAATATTTTTTTGTAGCCAAGAGTAAAGACCATAACCCTATCAGAAACAGTAGTCAAAGTGTATATTTTCATTTTTACCGATGTTTTATACGATTTATCGGAAATACAAATTTATCGGAAAATGCTAATTATCGTAAAAACTGCAAGGAAATGACTAAATCCAGATTCAACCCTGCCATTGGAAAGAGGAGCATTTTCCCTATCCATAGATGTATGATTTGGCCATAATAAGGTCAAGGTCAAGTTCAAGGTCAAATATGAATTTATAATTCAAATCGATTATCATTAATTACTGTATCTACAAATCCTTCTGTTTAATCATCTTCCCGCGGTTCATTTGCTTAGATTTCTTGTACACATGATCTCAATAAGGTGGTGAATGAGCTCAGTGAGCATTTTCTCCTACCCGTATACATTTTTGATCAAAGATGCAAAAATCATAAATCATAATTTATATTCTCCTTTGTTTCATCACAATTTACTCAAGCCTAGTAACAGACACAATATTTCTGACACTGGAAATACATACCCCCAGGTCCCTAGATGTTCCGAGATACCAAGAACATGCCAATTGACCTTGCAGAAGTGGAGCAATCTTCCATTTACTTAGGCATGTACCTTTAGGCGAAATACGGCTTACAGTTCTGTATCGTATGGCTCTGGCTCGGCATCGCTCTCTGCACTATCTCGCATATGTGCACGCGCACTGAATAAAGACCACAAATGTACCTTTAATCCCAATATTCGTCTGACCACACCCCTATCAGCTTACCCATATAAGCAGGGGTGGGGCCACCCACTCGCCTCCTTCTCGCTTTCACCACAAGGAAGAAGTGCCTCGGTAGATCCCCACACTTGACACCATGATGGAAAGGATTAGGAGCAGCTTTTGGGAAACAAGGATACGTTGACATCATATCTTTATTTTCTCTCTCACTATTTTCGAGAAAATACGGCGATATTGTCTTCGTACTGGAGTGTCTGGAAGATGATGATCATTCTAAAAATCCTCCACCGATTTTCGTATTGGGAGCACGCCGCTGCATGCTTCTCAACTGCAGTTCCTTGCTGTGTTTGTTGGGGTGAAACCTGTCAGGCCACAGCTGAACTGTCGGACACGCCGCTGTTGTGAGAAGCGGTGGGTTTCAGGTTGGGTGAGTACTGTTGCTGGCGGGCTTCACTTGTCTGTTAGTGCTATGGGGGCTACTTGACAATGTTTATGGAAACCGGCCCCAGGCTAGGGTCCTTTGTTCAGCCACCTAGGCGACAGAAGGCCTTGGTCTGAAGACCATTTTAGTTTTAACTAGTGGGCCGCGACCATTAACACTGGTGATCCCTGTGTGTTCTGGACGAGTGGATTCTCTCTGTCACCGTGTAGCCCCTTCTTTCATATCCAAATGAGAGTATTCCTTCACGAGGGGATATGTGCATGGATGTGCGATAGCGGCAGATCCATGTTCAAGTCAGCTACACAGGCCAGTTTGGTATTGTGCTGATTCCGTCGGGTGTTGGTAAAATCACCGTTGTAAAGCAGTGTTGACATCTTGTTTCTCTTTTCTCTTAAAAAGTGAGGAGAGGTTCAGAACGGCGGCCTGTCTGGGTGAGTGTTATGTCATTGTATACATGTTCAGGTGATAGCTGCTTAGCTTACGGTTAGCCAGTCAGCTGTTGGCTGCTGCGTTAGCCTGCTGGGATCGCTGCATGGCCTGCTTAGGTTGGGCCTACTGTTAGCCAGTCAGCTGTTAGCTGCGGTGCTAGCATGTCGTGATCACTAGGTAACGTTAGCTTGCTGCTATAGGCCATGGCCTGGCGCGGGGTAGCTTTAGCTTCTCGCGCGCCGCCGTGAGCTCGCTTCTGGTCGCGTGCGCCGTTAGCTCGGCGTCTCGCGAGCAGGGGCAGTAGCGCCCGAACGGTTGGAGCGGCCGTTAGCTTGATGCTATTCTGTTGAACGTGCTTGACCGACGACCAAATCCCACGACCTGGGTTGGTTTTTCGACGGATTCTCGTTCATGTCTGGGGGATGATGACGGAATGGATCTGAACATATGTAGAGGGGTCTCACGCCCTTGGGGTGGGCCACCAGGCGCGGTTCGGCCGGACGTCTGGGTGGCGCCTTCTTTTCATGTTAAGATCGACACGCATATCTGCCCTTTCTCCTGGAGTAGGCATGTCGGCGTGGTTAGGGCACGGGACTGGTTCTGGTCACGCTGGTCCGGATCAGTTGAACCCGTTGTCCGCCGGGGATGCAGATCTGCTGTTCTGGTACCCTGAGGGACTTGGGCTTTTTTCAGGGGGAAAAATGCCAGGTCGGTCCGGGTGTCACAGGGTTAAGCGCTATGGAGACCCTGGTTGGGTACGTTTTTACTCAGCACTGTCGTAATGGCTTACGGCCATGCCATTCTGTACACGCTCGATCTCGTTGGATCTCGGCCGCTACACAGGTTGGTCCTGGTTAGTACTTGGTTGGGAGACCGCCTGGGAATACCAAGTACGGTGTGCTTAGGGGCTGGTTCTCCATTCTTTTTCGCTCCTCTCTCACGCATGGCGAAGAGGGGCCTGTGGGGGTGTTTTTTGACCTCCTCTGGTGACCCTGTGCTTCCCGTACCGCCAGGCCCGGTCCGAAGTAATGTTTCGTCGACCCGTAGGCCTGGGTTAACCCTTTTTTGGAAACTGAAACACTTGTACTGCGGTATAGCCGGTGTATACCCGCAGGTGTGTTTTGGAGTTTTTTCTTGAGGGGTTATAAGAACAACCACCGCATTGGGTAACACCAAGGTGGTTGATTCCCTGGTGTGTTGGTGCAGTGTCAACTCCCGGGTTCACCGGTTGAGGGTGCCCCTGCACGTTCATGACGTCTGCCAATCGTGTCAGCCTTCTCTGCCTCGACCCCTCTGGGTGGGGGTTTTTAAATGGAGGCTTGGTCATGCAACACCGCCAGCTTACGCTCCTTCCGCCGGGGCGGCTGTGTTCAGCTGTCCCCTCTGGCGCCTGTCTCGTCCGCAGTCTCCAGGCTAGGGTTAATAGCCTGTTGCCTGGTTTTTCCCCGGTGCGCTGCCTGCTTCCGTTGGTTAACCTTTTTTGTGTGCTTATGGCCATGCTGACTGCCTGTTGCGGGGTCAGTGTGCCAGGCGGTGTACTGTTGGGGGGACGGGGCCCGCTCGGCTGAGGGGCCTTTGTCCGAATACGCTGGCGATGTGGGGGGCGGGGCACTACGTGCCCACCTGGTGGGGTCTTGATGCTGGCATCATGGACTTCTCCGGGCCCCCATTCCGGGGAGTCCAGTCCTTTTGGTGGGTCTGGGTCTTCCTTCGCGCTCCGCTGCTACGGCCTTGCCACGGGGTTGGGTTTGCCCTTGACCCCGTGATTCTGGGGGCAGTAACGAGGTTGTTCCTCCGTTCGTTCCCGGGTGGCATGCGGGTTGTGCGTGTGTGTAGTCGTGGGGTCAAGCCACGGTCTGCTCACCCTGTGCGTTGGGTTGCTTGAGTGCCTCTTCGCCGGGTCCGTCGCCCTCCCGTGAGGCCCCTAATAGGGGGGGTGCCCTCCATTAGGGTGGGTCGGGGGCGCTCGGCCCTCCCTGTTCTGATGGTTGTGGGGGGCTGTCAGCGGGGTGTATTTGTCGGCCGTTGGCTCTCGCTCGGCCTCCCTTGTGCAGAGAGCGATGCCGAGCGAGAGCCATACGATACAGAACGTTAGGTTATGACTATAACCAAGTTCTGTTAGTATGGCGACGCTCGGCATCCGACGCCGCTGCAGCCTTTGACCTCGCCTTGTGGCGAAAGCTTGGGAAGGAGGCGAGTGGGTGGCCCCACCCCTGCTTATATGGGTAAGCTGATAGGGGTGTGGTCAGACGAATATTGGGATTAAAGGTACATTTGTGGTCTTTATTCAGTGCGCGTGCACATATGCGAGATAGTGCAGAGAGCGATGCCGAGCGTCGCCATACTAACAGAACTTGGTTATAGTCATAACCTAACGTTAATGAGCACAACCAAGGGCACCATTCTGCCATTCTTTGAAGTGAACTGCGCATAATTGAATTACCCCATGCAGACTACATGTCTTGCATGCACACTCCAGACTCATGTTCGGCGGAGGAACTGTGATAAGTATAAATCTGTCTGTAGGAGTAGAGGTCCAGTCCAGTGGTAAGAATACACCGCAGCGTAAGTCATTGGAATAATGAGCTTACGCTTGGACAGAGCAAAGACCCTGGAAAACTCAAAGCGCAAGGAAGTGCTGGGAAGAGCCGAGGGACTCTGGGGATGGACCTTCTAAAATCCTCATCCCCTTTTTTAAATTAGAACTTCCCACTCACACTCGGAGGGGATAGGGAACGTGTGGAGCAGAGAGACATTTAAATGGAACATTAGTGATTTAGTTTAAAAAAAGAAATAATGACTGCAGTGTAGGCCAGTGTCTGGGAAGGTGAATTGTTTCATATGTAGATGATATATAGACTGTACTGTATGTTATGGTAAATGAGGGGAAATGGTAATTTTGTACATTCTCTGTCAGGGCGGTAATAGTGAGTTTTTAGAGGCCAATAATAATAATAATAATAATAAATTATATTATTTAATAACAATAATACAATAAGGCTCTAATCAGTGGTGGAAGAAGTACACAGTTCCTTTACTTAAGTAAAAGTATAAATACATTTGAGTACTCTGGTAAAAGTCCTCCATTCGAATTATACTTAAGTACAAGTAGAGAATTGTTTGCTATTGAATGTACTTAAGTATCTAAAGTAAAAGTGTGCTCTCTACATGACCTTTGTGTATTCCAGTGTTCAACCCTCGATCCATTGACCTCTAAACGTTATGTTAAAGTGATATGCTAAACCAGTTATGCTGCTCTGATTAAGTTAAAGTGGTATGTGGTCCAGTTATGCTGCACTGATTGCATCCTCTTGAAGTTGACAGGCTTCAAATGTGAAAGTATATAATCTTGTGTAGATACTTGTAGTGGAATAATAAGTACAATATTTCCTTTGAAATGTAGTGGAGTAAAAGTACAAAGTTCCCTAAAATGAAAGGTACAAGGCGCGGCTGGGTAGCGCAGTGGATTAAGCACTCGCTTACCACCGCAGAGACTCTGGGATCGAATCCAGCTGTCAGCGGTACCTCCGGCTTGGTCAGTCATCCCTACTAACACAATTGGCAGTGTTAGCGGGTGGGAAGCCAGTGGGGTATGGGTCCTGGTCGTTGTAAACTACGACTCCTACTGGTCAGTCGGGTGCCTGTTCAGCAGGGAGGGGATCTGGGGGAAATAGTCTGTGCACGTTACGTTCCCCCAGTGAAACTCCTCGCTGTCAGGTGAAAAGAAGCGGCTGACGACTCTATATGTATCGGAGGAGGCATGTGGTAGTAATACACCTTCCCCAGGCCGACAGTGGGGCAATGCGCGCAAGGACCAGGAAAGGAATTGGCATAACGACTAAAATTGGGACGGGTGAAAAATCCAGAAAAGCCTGCCAAACTAATTTGAAAAAAAAGTACCTCCAAATTGTACTTAAGTACAGTACTTGAGTAAAAAATACTTAATTTCCACCACTGTCTCTAATACAGTGAACACTTGGAACAGACATGGTTTATGTCCTAATCTGCTTCATTCTCCAAAATCATTTTATGCACATTGTTTAGAAACCTTTATAAACACTTACCTTAACATCAGACGTCACTCCTAACCCTAATGTAAAATAGAGATCACGTCTTTAAATATAGCAAGCACTAGGTGGTTGATATCTTAATTGATTTCAATTATTCATCAAAAACAGAATGCGCACTCACCTTGGCAAGGATTCGCGTGTGGGAGGAGATGAATAGTATCCTGGCAGGCTGGGGTGCATTTCCCTCTCATGTTCTCAAGCCTGACGGAGACTGTGCATAATATTCCAGGAGATGTGCAAAATCACAGTTTCCCCTGCATTTACTGTAACATATTATTTAGATATAAATATACAAATGGCAAATTTTGTCATAGGAGAATATTACACCACCCAATATAAGAGTTGATGTATGTTGTCCCTGTGGTCGAGGACAGTGCAATCAATATTTGTGAACAGGATCCTAAACTCTCCAACTCACCACAACCTGAGAATTAAGACTCAAATATTGTACGTCTTTTAACAGTGTTATAACGTGTGTTAATGTACTATTTGTGGAAGTGGGAGAGCGCATCTAAAACTAAAATAAAAATATTATATTAGACACACATATAGACAAGAGAGAGAGATGAGAGATATATGTATATATCTATATATAAACTTTTTATTTTAGGATATTTCAGCTAATTAAGTGAAATATTGATTATCATCAACTATCCAGTTCGTTTTTATAGTCGTTTGTCTACTTAAAATCATTGAATGTACAGAGAGAGAGAGAGAGGGAGAGAGAGAGAGAGAGAGAGAGAGAGAGAGAGAGAGAGAGAGAGAGAGAGAGAGAGAGAGAGAGAGAGAGAGAGAGAGAGAGAGAGAGATGTTTTTTAACATGCAGGTCTCAGAGGGCGCATGTGAATGTCTTCCTGTCAGCGCTCCTCTTCCACCGGCTCTCCTCGGGCCGTGTCCTGTCCCCTCTGCTCTACATTCTCTACTCCAATGACTGTAGAAGCCAGCATGAGGACAGGCACATCCTGACATTCACTGACAGTACAGCTATCATCGGCCTGCTCCATACAGATGAATCTAAGCATGTGGACCAGTGGAAGAGGAGTCTGTCCAATGGTGTGATGACATCACAGAGACCCAGGATATGGCGCTTTTATTCAAAGTGTTTTAAAATGTATTCCTCACATTCACCCATTCACTCACACATTCACACCGACAGCAGAGGCAACCATGCAAGGTGCCAACTTGCTCATGTGGTTAAAATGGTCGCCAAAACACCCCCGTTTCATTGTTTTGTTGGAATCTCCTACTTGTGTTGTTACCTGTGTTGTTCTTGGGTTTGGTGTGGGATGCTGAACGCACCCACTTGACATTGTGTGACAGCCTCATTACACGCAATTTCACGGGGCTCGAGCACAGTTGTCATGGATACAAAAGAGGTGAGCTGCGTCGGGTAATCTCCACCTTATAAACATTTATAAAAGTCGTAATTTGTGCTTTAAACATTATCTGCTTATGGCTACATGTTCCGTTAAATATTCCATTCACCCTGTGTATATTCTGTTCGGATCCAAGATCACTAACCCATTCTTTATTAGTTTAGTCTTGATGGACTAACATTATATTTATAACATTATAATTCGGTACCTAGCATAACCCATTGTTATATTTCGCAATCTTTTTCATTACGTGTATTCACACACACAGCTGCCGGTTTGTCATTCTTGTGTTTGTCAGAAGGTGAAAACAAGCAACTTGTTAAGGATTAGTGTTGGCGGAGGACCCAAGCGCAGAACAGGACGAGGAGAAAAGCAATAGGCACAAGGGGGCGTGGAGCCAGGGGTGAAGTGTTAAAAAATAGAGCTTTACTTTCAGTAACAAACAAGGGAGCACAGCAATAGCTGGTAGGGAAAACAAACACAATCTAACTACAAATAAAACACTAACAAAACGAGACAAACTGTACACGAAAACAAGGATGGTAGATAACAACAAAAACACTAACACTTAATGACAAAGGGTGGAGGCTCACGGGAGCCAAGGTACAAAAACAGAGAACAGGAACATAAAGCAACAGCCAGGAACATTAGACAGCAGCAGCAAACGTGGACACCAAACAGAAACAATGGACCGACCAGGAGCACAGGAAACACACAGCATATAGACAGACTAATTAACAACATGAGACACAGCAGGGCAATCAGCAAACGAGACACACATGGGGACAGGAACAGACTGAACACACTGGGGTAAAGGACTAAAGACAACACAAGGCCAAACACAATGGGGAACACACTAAAAATACAGAATAACACTTAACAAAAGCACGGGAGCACAGAGGGTAACAAATACAAGGGAAGGGTTAACACTATGGGGAGAAAACACATAAATACAGATATCTTGATGATGTGTAAGTGAAGGAGGAGTAGTGGCAATACATTTCCAGCAGGGGGAGGTAGCAGTCTGTGAAAAGGAGGGGGCTGTTCATGAGTTCTTGGATGGACAGGATGGGAGGGAGGAAAGTGACGAGCAGGAAGAGGGGGGATCTGGGCAGGGAAGAACATCTGGGTGGGGGGCAGGTGGACCGTAACACAGCTGCACACAAAACCTAACGTTTTGTACATTGGATGTGTATCACACAGGTATGGAGATGTTTGTGTCTGTTTCTTTTGAAAACGTTTTATATGATTTTACTGTGAAATGAAAGGCTGTAGGTTTAATAGCCTTATACAGTAGCTAATCCACACCAGTTCAGCTATATAAATTGAGTCTGGCTGGTGTTATTGGTATTATAACTCAACAGAGTTACATGTTACTCTAATGTTACTGAAGCTTTAATTGAATGTTAAGAGTGATACTGTTTGTGATTATAATATGTTTTATAATCATATTTGTTATAGAAATGTACTATGGATCATATTTGATATTTTTGTTAAGATTGTTTATCGAATTTAATTTAGTTTTTGCTAAACACAATATAATAATTGTGTAATTTGAGACTGTTGTCATGGATACAAAAGAGAAGGTGAAAACAAGCAACTACACACAAAACAGAATGCAGGTAGGTGAATTCCAATGGGTGAAGGCAATCACAGAGACAGAGAGTGTTTACTCTTGAACAGGTTCGACTTTAATAGTAAGAACACAGAGTAAATTCTAAGAGAGAACAAGTGCTAATAGCACAAGTGGAAAATAAGGTAAATGGGAGCTTATTGGAGGTCCAGAGTAGAACCGTCCGCGTTATCCCCGAACGCAATTAGTGAAGACCTGACAATGGACAAGCAGAAGAGAGGTATGTTACATAGACACCAAATACCAACATTCCACACACACCCCCGTGACAGCCAATCAGGAACCACCCCTAAGTGACAGCACTAATTGACAGGGAAATGACAGGTGACAAGCCCAGTGACAAATGCCAGGAATGTGGGTGGTCACCGACCGAGGTCGGTGTCCAGAACGTAACAGTACCCTCCCCCGACGAACGGCACCAGACGTTCACCTAGGAGCCTCGGGATTCAGCCGCCGGAAATCAACGATCAGGCTGGGATCTAAAATATCCCTTTGAGGCACCCAAGAACGCTCTTCTATCCCGTACCCCTCCCAATCCACCAAGAACTGAAACCCCCTACCCCTCCGCCTACAACCCAGTATCCTCCGCACCGTGTAAATGGGTTGACCGCCAATAAACCGGGGCGGAGGAACCACAGGCAGTGGCGGGGCCAAGGGCGATGAGAGGAATGGCTTCAACAGGGACACATGAAACGTCGGATGAACCCTCATAGAGCTCGGAAGTCGTAGCTTGTAAGCCACTGGATTAACCCGATGAATCACTTTAAATGGTCCTATAAAGCGAGGAGCCAGCTTCTTGGATTCCACCCGGAGAGGGAGATCCCGTGTGGAAAGCCAAACCCGCTGCCCTGGACGGTAAACTGGAGCCGGACGACGCTTACGGTTAGCCTGCCGTTGTGTACTAACCGAAACCTTCTGTAGCGCCTTCCGAACCTGTTTCCACGTCCTGCGACAGCGAGCCACATGTGCCTGGGCCGAGGGCACCTCCGCCTCCTGCTCCTGCTCGGGAAACAGAGGAGGTTGAAAACCATACTGGCACTGAAAGGGAGACATACCGGTAGAAGAGGAGAGAAGGGTATTATGCGCGTACTCAGCCCAAGCCAACCTCCTACTCCACGTTGCCGGACTACCGGCAATGTAACATCTCAAGACCCCCTCCAAATCCTGGTTGACCCTCTCCGTCTGCCCGTTCGACTGTGGATGGAACCCAGACGACAGACTGACAGAGGCGCCGAGGCCGGCGGCAAACGCCTTCCAGAACCTGGAGGCGAACTGAGGACCCCGGTCCGACACGATATCTACTGGCAGCCCGTGGACCCGAAAGACATGCTGTATAATTAAATCAGCAGTCTCCCGGGCCGAAGGAAGCTTGGGGAGAGGGACAAAGTGAGCCGCCTTAGAGAACCGATCCACCACCACCAAGATGGTGGTGAATCCGTCCGAAAGGGGAAGACCAGAAATAAAGTCCAGAGATATGTGTGACCAGGGTCGTTTAGGAATAGGAAGTGGTCGGAGGAGACCCGCCGGTGCCCGTCGAGAGGTCTTACTACGTGCGCACACCGGACAGGCCGCCACAAAGGAACGCGTATCCCCCTCCACTGTCGGCCACCAGAACCTCCTACGGATAAATTCCAGGGTCCTGGTTGCCCCTGGGTGGCTGGTGAGGGATGACGCATGTGCCCACTGTAGCAAGCGTGAGCGCGCCACCTTGGGAACATACGACCGTCCCGGAGGACACCCACCAGGATCGGGCTCCCGCGTTAGCGCCGACATTACCACCTTCTCTATGCCCCAAGACACGGGTGCCAAAATCAAGGCCGGTGGAATAATGGGATGGGGCTGCTCCTCCCGACCAGGAAGATCAAACTGGCGCGACAACGCGTCAGGTTTGATATTCTTGGAGCCGGGTCTATAGGAGATGGTATATCGAAATCGTGTGAAGAACAACGTCCACCTGGCCTGGCGAGCGTTAAGGCGTTTAGCCCCTTGGATGTAAGCCAAGTTCTTATGATCAGTCCAAATAATGAAAGGATGTGCCGCCCCCTCTAACCAATGTCTCCACTCCTCCAGTGCCAATTTGATCGCCAATAACTCCCGATTACCCACGTCGTAATTACGCTCGGCTGGTGACAGACGGCGAGAAAAAAAAGCACACGGGTGCACTTTCCCATCCTTTAAGCATCTCTGAGAGAGCACCCCCCCCCAACGCGACGTCAGAGGCATCCACCTCCACAATGAACGGAACCTCCGCGTCATGGCGGATCAATACAGGAGCGGATGTAAAACGACGTTTAAGATCGCAGAAGGCCGACTCAGCCCTAGGCGACCATTCAAAGCCAAGGAGAGAGGCCTTAGTGAGAGCTGTTAAGGGATTGGCTAAGGCGCTAAAATTGCGAATAAAGCGCCTGTAAAAATTTGCAAAGCCCAAAAAACGTTGTAACCCCTTGAGCGACGAAGGCCGTGGCCAGTCCAAAACTGCACTCACCTTGGCTGGATCCATGCGCAGATCGCCCTTCGTCAACACAAAGCCCAGGAAGGACACGGTGTCCGTGTGAAACACACACTTCTCAGCCTTAACGAATAGTTGATGCTTGAGGAGACGGTCTAGCACCTCCCGAACGTGCATTTGGTGTTGCACCATATCGCGAGAAAAAATCAGGATATCATCTAAGTAGACAAACACCGACACCCCAATCAAGTCTCGCAGCACGTCGTTAACCAGGGCTTGGAAGACTGCCGGAGCATTAGCCAAACCAAAGGGCATGACCAAATACTCATAGTGCCCATTGGGTGTGTTAAATGCAGTCTTCCACTCATCTCCCTCTCTAATCCTGACCAGGTTGTATGCATTACGTAAGTCAAGTTTAGAAAAGACCTGTGCCCCCTGTAAGCACTCAAAGGCCGTGTCCATGAGGGGTAAAGGATATCGGTTCTTGATGGAAACGTCATTCAATCCCCTATAATCAATGCATGGGCGCTGATCCCCATCTTTTTTATCAACAAAAAAGAAGCCAGCGCCGGCAGGGGAAGTGGAAGGGCGTATGTGCCCCGCAAGCAATGCCTCCTCTATGTAGGTGTTCATGGCCAAGGTTTCGGGGCGTGAGAGAGAGAACATTCGCCCGCGAGGCGGGGAGGTACCGGGTAGAAGATTAATGGGACAGTCGTATGATCTATGAGGCGGAAGTGCTTTAGCACGCGTCTTGCTAAAAACGTCCGCCAGGTCCCAATAGATCTCAGGCACCCCTATTAAATCGGGATTAGAGGGTAGATCAGAATCTGCCACGCTCCCCACCATCCTGGAGAAAGAGGGAGGAGACAAAAGAGAAGAGGGGGGGGAGACAAGGGTTTGGGCAAACTCCCGCTGACGATCGACTTGACGTCGGCCGCCGTTGAGAGTTCGCCCGTGCTCCAATTAATGACACGAACACATGACGACAACCAGGGATGACCCAACACCATGACAGAATAGGGGGAAAAGATGACAAAAAATGTAACCCATTCCCACTCCCCACCCTCCACCCGGATGTGTAAGGGAACTGTGCGCTGGGTGACGCTCCCACTGCCCAGAGGCCGACCGTCCAGGGCATAAACTGGTAAGGGAACCCCTAAATCCTCCACTGGGGTTCCCCACTCCTTCACCAATCCCACGTGAATAAAATTGCCCGCCGCCCCTGAGTCAATGAGAGCCTTAGTTCCCCTAATGTCACCCCCACAGTTGATCGCCACCTCAAAAAATGTACGAGAATCCGTGGTTTTGGCAGGAATGAGCCCACCTGCTGGCGCCTTTTCGAAGCCCGACGGCGCACCTTCCATCCCCGATTGGCGCCGAGCCGATACAGCCTGGACCCGACAGCTGCCGAAGCGGTGACCGGTGCGGCCGCACCGGAAGCAGCGTCGCTCTTTGATGAAGCGCTGCCTCTCGTCGTCCGAGAGCGACAGCGCTCCAAGCTGCATGGATTCATCACCCAGTGGCCCACTCGTGTAATGCATGGAATTATCAACACCAGGAGAAGAAGGGAAACATACCTGGGGCTGGGTGTTGTTGACATGCTCCTTCTCCCTCTACCGGTGCCGATTGTCCATCTTGATGGTGGTGTTGATCAGCACTTCCAGCTGCTCGGGGATCTCACGCGCGGAGAGCGCATCTCGCATCCGCGCTGAGAGTCCCCTGACGAACAGAACCACGCAGACGTTCTCCGCCCAAGCTGTCTCCCGAGCCAAGATCCGAAAATTGATAGCATAAGCTGCGACCGTGCGGAGGCCCTGCCGGCAGTCGAGAAGACGACCACCAGCCTCGAAGATCGAGAGTACCCGGGAAGTATCGAATACTCTTCTCAATTCCCGGGTAAAGGCATCCAGACTGTCGCATATTATCGCCCCTGCCTCTAATTCCGCCGTAGCCCAGGAGAGAGCTTGACCAGTGAGCAGTGTGATAATATACGCTACCTGCGCTGTCTCCGATGGAAATGATCGTGGTTGCAGCCGGAAAACGAGTAGACACTGGGTGATGAATTCCCGACAACCATCCGGTGATCCGTCATAGCGAGCGGGCGCCTGCAGATGTGGTTCGCGGGACCGCTCCTGGACCCCGAACACCCCCCGACTCTCCTCTGCGTGGAGCGCTGCTTCTCCCGCCGCCGACTGAACACCAGCCACTCCTTCTTGGGCTTGTCGGGCTGTGGCCAACGCCGACTGCGCCACCGCTTGGGATGATCCGACGACCCCATTGAGTCGGATTAACTCGGCGCTGACCAGCTGCTGATGTTCCTCCATCCGTGTCTGGGCTGCTCCCTGCGTCCGGAGCATCTCCATGATGGCCTCCATGGAATTCTGATGGTCAGGTCTTCTGTCAGAATGCAGGTAGGTGAATTCCAATGGGTGAAGGCAATCACAGAGACAGAGAGTGTTTACTCTTGAACAGGTTCGACTTTAATAGTAAGAACACAGAGTAAATTCTAAGAGAGAACAAGTGCTAATAGCACAAGTGGAAAATAAGGTAAATGGGAGCTTATTGGAGGTCCAGAGTAGAACCGTCCGCGTTATCCCCGAACGCAATTAGTGAAGACCTGACAATGGACAAGCAGAAGAGAGGTATGTTACATAGACACCAAATACCAACATTCCACACACACCCCTGTGACAGCCAATCAGGAACCACCCCTAAGTGACAGCACTAATTGACAGGGAAATGACAGGTGACAAGCCCAGTGACAAATGCCAGGAATGTGGGTGGTCACGTAACAACAAGAACGTAACAAAAACCTAACATTTTGTACATCGGATGTGTATCACACAGATTGCCAATAAATGATCCTGAGATCCAGTACTGCCTCGTGTTGCCACACGTACACCAGAAAAAGACTTCCGGCTTCGACATGGGTGGTCGCATTTTACCCAGCTCCCGGCTTAACCAACGCAACAGAACAACAACAAAGTATTTTGCGCATTTTCTACTTTCCCTCCTGTGTATTATGGACTTGTACCTGAATTCACGGCACTCAAACAACAACTCCAGGCAGAAGTGGAGGGTAGCGAAAACATAAAACAGCAGTCCCATAGCATCCAGCCTTCGGAGAAATGGCTATCCACACAGTACTTACTGCGAATCCGGAACGCAAGAAATTACCCCCGACTGGAAAGTTTGATAGGAAATCAATGTTTCTATTATATTTGCTCATGTCAGGTGACATATACCAGAACCCTAGACCCATAATGACACGGAACCAGAGATGAAAGTTAGGTCTGCTGACCCAGGAAGCGGCGGCTAGCACTGCTAGCATCGCTAGCACAACAAGACAACTGCTACCTACACAGCCGGCGGCGGTGGCTGGCGACACGATCAACGGCAACATTCCTCCAATACCACCTCTACAAAAGAACCCACGAGAGGCCACAGCGAGAAGGAATGAACCGGGGTTCACAATCGAGGCGCCCAGCACGTCGCGGGACCAAAACAGCGAGGCATCGCCCGATGGCCGGCAAGCTAGCCGGCGAGCTAACGGAATGGACAAAGGACCCAGAAAGCTAATGGAGCTAACGGGGCTAACAACAATGGGTAGCACTTTATAATAACACCCTGTTAAAATACATTTATAAGGTATTTGTAGATAATGAACTAATCATGAACCATTTATATACATTCATAAATTATTATTAAATCATTTATAACTATATTTGTATAACATTTACAAAGTATTTATAACGCATTAGTGGATAATGAACTAATCATGAACAAAACCATTTATATACATTCATAAATGATTATTAAATCATTTATAACTATATTTGTATAACATTTACAGATTAGTTCTACATTATTTATAACTCATTATCAACATTGTTTGTACTTTATTTGTTCATCATTAAATAATGTTGTAGTAACACATTTGTAGATGCTTTGAAAAATGGATATGAAAAAACGACTATACTGTATCTCCATTTATTTTTCATGTTCAACAAATGATTTGTTAAGACATTCATAAAACATCTATAAATCATTTGCAGATGCTATTGTGTGCCCTAATCTAAAGTGAAGCCTATTCATCATTAACAAATGTCTAATAGTTAATTATTTGTTAACTTTTTTTTGTGTGCTCAGTGCTCAGTATATTGCGGTATGTGATGAACACGAGGGTAATAATTATTTGTATTTTCAGACTGTATAGGCGCCGATACAGCCTGAAAATACAAATAATTATTACCCTCGTGTTCATCACATACCGCAATATACTGAGCACTGAGCACACATTAGGAACAAATGTAATGTTAGCGCCCACCACATCAAGTACGTCTACACAACATATAAGAGTTGTTTGTAGGTCGGAAATGATGGAATAGATTTACCAACAAAAAAGGTGTTTAACCTGCTCATACCTTATTAAAAGCGTGGGGCAGGAGCAGCACGGATAACTTGGTTCTGCATGTATCATGCTTCCATTCAAACAGACGGCAACACACGTGACGTCAAGTCTCACTCGTGTGAGACTTCCTCTCTAGATACTCTACCTGGTCAGGGTACTCCTGGGTCCTAGTGCCCCCTCATGTTACACTATATGTCATGCACATGTATTTTATATGTTAATAAAATTGCATTTATCTTTAGTCCTAATTCTGTCACTGTTTGATGTCACAAAGAAGGGTGTATCCAAAAGCTGTCTACAACATTTGTAACATGTGATGAAAAAGTAAACAAATAATTAACTGTATTAGACATTTGTTAATGATGAATAGGCTTCACTTTAGATTAGGGCACACAATAGCATCTGCAAATGATTTATAGATGTTTTATGAATGTTTTAACAAATCATTTGTTGAACATGAAAAATAAATGGAGATACAGTATAGTCGTTTTTTCATATCCATTTTCAAAGCATCTACAAATGTGTTACTACACATTAAACAACATTATTTAATGATGAACAAATCTAGTACAAACAATGTTGATAATGAGTTATAAATAATGTAGAACTAATTTGTAAATGTTATACAAATAGAGTTATAAATGATTTAATAATAATCTATGAATGTATATAAATGAGTTGTTCATGATTAGTTCATTATCTACAAATACCTTATAAATGTATTATAACAGGGTGTTATTATAAAGTGCTACCCAACAATGGACATAGGACCCCATCCCCCCCCCCCCCCCCACCTACCGCCACCCGGTCAACCAGACACCACAGACAATCA
Organism: Notolepis coatsorum; assembly: GCF_963971535.1. Classification (NCBI taxonomy): domain Eukaryota; kingdom Metazoa; phylum Chordata; class Actinopteri; order Aulopiformes; family Paralepididae; genus Notolepis; species Notolepis coatsorum. The sequence goes on from NC_140176.1 coordinate 61,446,733, forward strand.
ACACCTTGAACTCGACGACATAAACCAAATAACGAACACAAATGGACTTCATATATTTCACCTAAACACAAACAGCCTGAGACCCAAACTGGCTGAAATCAAACAATTGTTTTTAAACGGTAAGGCTAACATATCGCTGCTGTCGGGACAAAACCTCATAACTCCAAAAACCCAACTTTTCAGCAGATGAAAAAAACTAACACAGATTTGAGGGTGAATAGAGTTAGGAGGTTTAGACAGATGATCGGTTTAATGCTTTCCCATTGTTTAAACTTTGTAAAACCCACACACACATATGGAGGATGATCTACGGAGTTCATTTATATAATAAAAAAAAATTCAAAAAATGGAGTTATGAGGTTTTGTCCCGACAGCAGCGATATTGTGTTTCACAGAAACAAAACTCATCTGTACAGGATCCAGAGATTGAAATCGAGAACTATTCAATAGTCAGGAGGGATAGAAACCAGTATGGAGGTGGCGTCTGTGTGTATATTCACAAAGATACCAAATTCATCAACCGTACTGACCTTAACCATAACGAGATTGAAACTGTTTGGATTGAAATCTTATTTGAAAGGGCGAATTCAGTACTAGTAGGCACAATCTATAGACCGCCAGAACACAGTGGCTTCTATGACACACTTGATGGGTGTTTAGCCAGGGTGGAGGGCGTAGAAAAAATTTGTATTGGGGACTGGAACACGGATATGCTACGTAAAGCAGCACCCGTCTTCAAGGCCTTCAGTAGGTTTTGTGATTTACACGGCCTCAGCCAGCTAATCACCCAACCCACAAGTGTATGAGAATCAATTCAGACTACCATTGACCTCATCCTGACCTCTGACAAGTCCAAGATCTCCAATAAAGGGGTTATAGCATGCGGGTTAAGTGATCATTATATGATATTCTGTACCCGCAAAAAGCTAAAGCAAAAGGCTGGCTGTCACAAAACAGTCACATCTAGAGACCTCAAAACCTACTCTAGCGAGGCCTTTAACCTTGAACTGGAGAGCCTGGACTGGTCAGATGAGCTCAATGGTACACTGGTTGAAGAAACATGGCTTGGCTTGGCAAATGTTCAACAATACTAAACAACATGGCCCCCCTAAGAACCACCAGGGTAAAAAATCGCGCTGAGCCGTGGATGCACACTGAAATACTGACCGCTATGAAAGCCAGAGACAAAAAATGCTCTGAGTTTTGTAAAAGTCAGTCAAAGCTTACCAAAACCACGAGCAGTGAACTCCAAGCCCACGTGACTGAACTCAAACTAGAAAGAAACAGACTAAGAAATGACGTAAACTCCATGATCAAAACTGCTAAAAAAAAAATCATCAATGACAAAAAACTGAGGAAAACAAAAACAAACCACGTGAACTTTGGAAATTACTCAATAATTAACTGGGCTGCAGTAAAAAACTTAAAACCAGATTCTCAAATATAAACATAAAGACGGACAACACGCTCATCACAGACAAGCTGGATGTAGCCAATTACTTAAACACTTTCTTCACAAACATAGCCACAACACTGGTAAACAAACTACCCTCCCACTCAGGGCATTATGGGGTAGAACACATAGTAGCATACTACAAGAACCTAGGGGTCCACAAAGACGACTTCAAACTGGAAATGGTAACAACAGATGAGGTACTAAAAAAACTGAGCGCCCTCCAACCGAACAAGGCCACTGGCTATGACAACATCCCCTCCAAATTCCTCAGAGACTCAGCAGCCGCCATCACCCCAGTCATCACACATAATAAACCTCTCCATAAAACAGGGTCGCGTCACCAAGGACTTCAAAATTGCGAGAGTAACACCCCTGCACAAAAAGGGCAGTAAATTAGACCCAGGCAACTACCGCCCTGTTTCTATCCTTACCTCCATCTCGAAAGTCATGGAAAAAATAGTATACGAACAGGTCGAAAAGTACCTAGCGGAAAGAAATCTAATCTACTAATTCAAATCTGGCTTCAGAACATCCCACTCCACTGACACATGCCATCTCTATTTGAACGACCACATCAAACAAGAGGTGGACGCGGGCAAATACTGCGGCATGGTTATGCTGGACCTACAAAAGGCCTTCGACACTGTCAATCACACCATTCCGATTGACAAGCTAAAAGCAATTGGTTTGGATCAGTGAGCTGGATACAATCCTACCTGGAGGGGAGAGAACATATGGTGGAGGTAAACGGTACCCTATCCCCCCCCTCCCAGTGAGCTGTGGTATTCCACAAGGAAGCATACTAGGACCGCTACTGTTCCTAATTTATGCAAATTCCATGTCGTCAGCTTGTGACTGCAACTTGTTCCTGTTTGCGGACGACTCAGCCCTGCTGGTCTCTGACAAGAACAAGTTACAGGTTGAAGAAACCCTCAGCTCAGAACTAGGCAAAATCTGCATATGGCTGGCCGATAACAAACTATCATTACACATGGGCAAAACAGAGTCCATTCTCTTCAGTTCAAATAACAAACTCAGCAAGACCGACGGCTTCTCAGTTACAGTGGGTGACAATATTGTCACAAGGAAAGATGAAATTACCTACCTGGGTTCCATCCTAGAGGCTAATCTTTCCTGTGACAAAATGGCATCCAATGTAATAAAAAAAGTCAACCAACGAACTCGATTCTTGTACCGGATCTCCTCTCTGGTAAAAAAGAATACCCTAAAGACTCAGGAGCACTTGAAGTAAAAAGGGTTCTTGGTTCTTATATTAAGAACCAGCTAATTCCTCTGCGTTGTGTTTGTCCGTTTACTAATTCCCTTTTACTTTAAAAAGGCCAAGCATGGCCTTGTAACGACGGCGGAGCAGGAGGATGAAATGAAGACGATGAGAGTTTGCTAGTTTCTCAGATCCAGCTTTATTTCAAAAGCAAAAGTGAAATAACAAAAGGCTTGAATTCAAAACGTGCAATGAAACAAAGATACCATTGAGACTATGCCCTCAGCTCTTTGTTTCAGACTAATCAAAAGGAAGTTACTAAAGGAATGGTCAATGTAGGCCTCTGTTGCCTGGTGGCAACAAAGGAATCTGGTTTCGTCTGAAGAGCGTCTTCTTCTCTGTTCCTGCTGCCGTCCTCCTGTGGGTCTCTGCATTTGGCTCTGGAAAGCGTGTGTGTGTTGTTGTGTTCGTTCTTCTTGTGCTCTCTCTAACTAGACTGCTAGTCTTAAAGCCTTAACTCCTCCCCTTCGGAACCTGCTAGATCTTACGTCAGAGGGGGAGGACCCCTTTGTTCTGATTGGCTGAAACCCTAGAGTGGCCATTTTGAGCCACCCACTATGGAGACCTTTGAATTCTGGGGGCAGTCTTGACTATTTTAAAGTACAAATGTACTGTTTGGTTTTAACGTTTTTAAAACATGCTGCATTCCTATTTTACTGACTAAAACCCAAAGATTACTCTTAACTTTAATTATTTAAAATAGTTTAGTTCTTTTGCCGTATTTTAATACCTATATTAACCTATTATTTGAGTATAAGATCTTCTCTTTGGTTTTAAGACACTCCTGTTATATTTTAATCATTATCCCTTATAAGCAGCTAGTTGTCAGTATTTATGGATATTCTAAAGATTGGTTCAGAAAGCGTTTTATGGCAACTTTGGTGCTCACTTTGGGTATGAACAATGCATGTTTCATATCATTACGTCCAACCTCATTAGCACAACATAACTGTAATATTTGTAGTTTAATTTGGAGTTTCTTTAACGATATAAAAGTACTTTAATGACTGGAGTAATGAACTTAGTGTCTCCTGAAACATGTGGTCTCTCTACAGTGCCCACAGGATGTCTGCAGCCTAGGGCTTTGTTCCTGTTGCTTTGTGACACTTGTATTTAAATTCGTTCAGGGCGATGTTATCAATGGACTTTTGGTGAAACCAACTGTCTTCAACTGTTACACTATTTTAAATAGTGTCTCCATCAGCTGTGTAAATAACACCGGCCTTTGAACTGGTGAGTTGCACCTACTTCCCCCAGGGGGAACAGATGTGTATCTAACACAGGGAAATGCTAATCCATTTCTCCCCCAGGGCCTCACTCTTAACAGCCTAACCCCCTAGTATTGTATGTTGTTCAGACTACTATGGGACTTCTAAAATCCATGTATTTTAACTACCTGTTGGAGAGAACATTCAGACTTATTCTAAAATTGTGTATGCACTGGTCCCACCATTTATCAGCATTGTCCCGTAGCTGCAGACCTAGTTTCCAAGGGAAATACAACTTCAATAGCATTTTCCCACCCCTAGTGGTTTCATGTGAGTTTGAGCTTGGGGAAATCTACCACACACTCATTCAAGGGTACTACGACTATGCTTGCACCTCATGGTACCAAAGCACCTCAAAGGCACTAAAAACTAAATTACAAACATCTCAAAACAAACTGGTCAGACTACTGCTTGACCTGACTCCTAGAACCCACCTCACCCCTGCCCACTTTGACAACCTAGGATGGCTTAGAGTAGACGACAGAATACAGCAACTTGCAATGGGCCTGGTCTACAAGATACACTACACGACCAAGGTACCTATGTACATGTCAAAATACTTCCCAAAGGTCAGTGAATACCACGATCACAACACCAGAGGGAGCTCCACAAATCATGTTAAACCCAGATTCGGCTCAAACAAGGGACTAAACACGTTTTGCAATTATGCCACATCAATGTGGAACGCCCTACCCAAAGCTGTAAAGGAATGTGAATCACTACCCACTTTCAAAAACACTCTCAAAGAACACCTACGGGAGACTGCAATTCGAAACTGGCCCCTGCAAATGTCCTAACCCAACCCCCTCCAATGTACAGTAAATGACCATGTATGGCTTTGTTAATATTCCAATGTACAGTGTACAGTGTACAGTGAGCTGTACTGTACTGTACCCATTCTGCAATCTGTTAATAAAATTTTCAATCAATCAATCAATCAGAACACAACAGAGCCGGAACACACGGGTTACACTCATATGGGAGCAATTAGGGTTTAAGTGTCTTGCTCAAAGACACTTCGACATGCTTCCCGGGAGGAGCGGGAATCAAACAGGGAACCTCTGGATTACATACCAGATGACTGCTCTATCTCCCAAGCCACTGTTGCCACTTCTCACCCACCATCTCAGACCTTCATCAAAGGTTCTAGCCTCGAGTTTGTGGAACAATATAAATATCTTGGAACGATCATTGACAGTAATCAGAAATGTTATGCAAATTTGAATGCAGTCTGTAAGAAGAGACAGCAGTGTTTGTAAGTTACATGCTTTTAATATAGACAGGGAAATTATGTCATAGTTTTAGAGGTAATTTATTTAATCTGTTGTTATTTCATCTATGATTGCTTGGTACGGTAACCTGAACATCAGAGATAAAAAACACCTGAGCACTTTTATCGGATTTCCCATCTGGGATAATAAAGTGACTGAACTGAACTTGTATGTGGCACTGGCACCTACTGCTGACTTTGACCATGACAGCCACCTTGACCTTGGAACCACCCTTAACGGTAGGGATGCACCAATCGATCAGACGCCGATCGTTACTGGCAGATATTCAGTATAAATATGAGATCGGGGGAATTCACATGATGCTTTCTAGTTGCAGAATGCGAAAACCGATCAATGGCGCAAAAAATGTGAGACAATTCTCAGTGGAGTTGGTTTCATTGTTGCATGCTAACTAACTAGCCGGTGATGTGGAACTATTACAGAGTGGCTGAGACAGATGTAACACACATAATGTAATGTAAACTGACCTATAATACTGCTATATCCCAGCTGCTATGACAAAACAAAAAATCTGTATTGACCGTGTATCAGCTCATATGGCTCATATATGATCAGCGATTGCTATGGGTGGCAAGACAACTTTATCAGGGCATCCCTACTTACCAGGTAAATGTTTGTTATCAGGGCATCCCTACTTACCTACCTAAAGGCATCCCTACCTAAGGGCTTGTGTCCATAGCGGACGTTTTATGAGTTGTCAGCTCCTTTCTGTCATTCATTTCTATGCTACCGGCGCGACAGGCGTGCTCCTTTTCCCAGCGCCGCGCCTCGTGTTTATGCGCTCTCGGCGGCAGCGTTTTTGGGCGAAAAAAAGAAAAGATTCCATGATAATCGCCCTGTACTGTAATATTCTAGAACGTTGTCATTTTTCGGCCTATTTATGAATCGTTTTCAAATAAACGCTAGATTATCGATAGTATATATGTGTACGTGTGTACGCTGGTGCCGCGCGCTGAAAATCGATTATCTCAGTTGCTGATCGCTCTTACAGTCAAATAGCCATATGACATTATAGGGGAAAAGCTTATATCTCCGTGAAAACGGGTCTGATTATCCTAAGACTGGTAAAATAGATTCCTTACCTGAGATCAGATGGTATCCAAATGTATTATTCCAATTCCTGATAGCCATTCCAAAAATCTATCCTTTTATTGATCCCACGCGTATACTGTAAAACACAGTAACCACGCTGTGCTGAGGGTCCAGCATGAAGCTGATCGGCTCCGGTTACATGCGTGAGAAGTAAAATGTGGAGTCCGGGTTTCTTTTTCTCATGCATTTTCATTGAGTCCAATCCAAAAGGGTGAATTACCATCTGGGAGACGATAGGGCGCTTTTTCACATCTGAGCGCCTGGGGTGGCTGATTTACCAATGGTAGACTCGGTTGATGAAATATGAATTCAGATCGCTAATAAATAAAAAAATACGAGAAAAAAACGAATATTCTCGTTATGGGCATTCAACCCGCGGGGGGTAAACCCAAGAATATTCGTTATGGGCATTCGAAGTGTTAAGGTTAATATTTGTTATCAGGGCATCCCTACCTAAAGGTTAATATTTGTTATCAGGGCATCCCTACCTAAAGGTTTCAAGTTTCTTTAATAGTTGTCATACAGAAGTACAGAATACTTTTGTACAAAATGCTTCTTACTGTTGCGCTCCAGAGACTGTGCATGACAAGATAAGTATGAAATAAAAACATAGTAAAAATTAGAAGTAAAAAAAGGCTAATGTTTGTTATCAGGGCATCCCTACCTAAAGGTTGTATTTCATTATGGCTGCCGCTCAGCATCAGTTGCATATATCTCGCTTCAGTGGATATACACTGAATAAATTTCAAAATGTACCTTTACATACCAACATCCGTCTGACCACACCCCCCCATCTGCTGCCTACATAAGCAGGGGTGGGGCCACACACTCATCTCCTTCTCAAATTTCATCCACAAGGAAGTGCCTGTTATATACCCACTTGACGTGGAGAAAATATTTAGTCTGGGGAAAGGAAAACAGAAGAACAAGGAGATACGTTGACATTATATCTTTATTTTCTCTCTCACTATTTTCGAGAAAATATGGCGATATTGTCTTCGTCACTGGAGTGTCTGGAAGATGATGATCATTCTGTGTGACCTCCACCGGCTTTTCGTATTAGGGGCTCGCGCCGCGGACATACTCCCCAACTGCAGTCCTCCTTGCTGCGGCTGGATGGGTTTGGCACTCCGGCCATGTAGCTGGACTGTGGGAAGCACCGACTGTTGTGAGGAAGCTGTGGCTTCCAGGGTGGGGTAAGTACTGTTTTGCTTGCGAGCTCTGGTTGTGTGTTGATGCTGTGGGGGTTAGCTGACAATTTTACGAACGCCGGCCCCAGATTGGGGTCCTCTGCTCGGCTTCTTAAGTGAGAAGTAAACACGGCGGTGGAGGATTAAGTGAGAAGTGGCGAACGGTGGATCTTGGTCTGAAGCCCATGATGGTCAACTAGTGGGCCGCGACAGAGGCCTGGTTAAAACCCGGGATTCTCTGGACAAGCGGATGCTTCTCTGTCCCGTGCAGGCCCCATCTTTCACTTGAGTGGAAGTACACCCTAAACGAGGAAATGTGGGCATGGATTTTCGTTATCGGAAGATCCATGTTCAAGTCGGCTGCAGCCCAGATGGGATTTGTGCCGGCTCCGCCGTATGTCTGGTAAAATCACCGTTGAAAACTGTGTTTGACATTTCTTTTTCTCTTCTCTCTTAAGGATGAGGAGGGTTTCAGACGGCGGCCTGTCTGAAGTGTGGCTTGTTATGTCGTTGTGTACAGTTCAGGTGATAGCTGCTTAGCTTGCGTTCTAGTTGTGGCCTACCTGTTAGCCAGTCAGCTGTTAGCTGCGGCGCTAGCCCGTTGTGTCACTAGGCTAGGAAACGTTAGCTTGTTGCTATCAGTCGAGAGCGGCTGTTAGCTTAATGCTACACTGTTGAACGTTGCTATGACTATAACATGCCTTAAACACTCTGACTACAACGTCATCTTTGACAGAGGATGTTAGTCGAACCTACACCGGGAGCCCTGCCAGCGAGGACTGCGTCAACATGGAGAAACGTAGCGGCTGGGTGGCGCAGCGACGTTACCCTCGTCGCCAACACGGGAGATGCCGTGTTCGACTTCGGTGTCCCGTTAACCAGATTGCAGTTCTCTCGGCCTGCGCTCAGGGTAGGAGTCCCGACTGGACTTTAAACACTTCTTCTTTCCTTTCCTTCTAAATGTTTTGTAATAACGATGTTTTCCAAAACATGTGTTGCTGCAATACATTGAGGATACGACTCGTGTTGTGTGTGAATTGTCTTGTCACTGGTATAGCTTCTCTCTCCATAGAAATCGGCATTGTTGTTTACATGTGTAAAAATGATCTGGTTAGTTGTGACGAGAACATGTGTGTTCATGTAACGTTTTGTAACGTGGGTGAACTCACAACTAAGGGGGTTAATTAACCTGTGAAGCTATGCTTAGTGACATGTGATTGAGGAATGAATTCTTTCTCAGCCTGTGATGACAATGAACAGTGTGTTCACATATTAACAGGGTTACCTGTTCAACTTGGTCGTATCAAGGGTAAGGTAGGAGAGGTGATCCCCCCGGTTTCCCTGGGGCTTCCCCCCTCCTCTCAGACATGTTTGGTTACAATATATTGTGTCACTGTGTTTGTGGGGATACAATGTAACCCTCAGCTTAATTGCTGGGGTTGTGCTTTCCGCTTGAGAAAAATGTTTTCCTAAAGAAAAGATTGTTTGGTCACTTATCATGTGTGCTTAGCAAGGCCTGTGGCCAATACATAATTGAGGATTCTGTCTTCTCTTGTTATGAAAAACGGCGTTCCTCTGTAGTAGGAGTGTACTGTGCCATTTTTTGTTGTGATGAAGGGTTGTGTGTGTCTTTGTGATCTACAACTGGGTTAGGTTTGGCCCACAGAAGCACATATGTAAGTCTGGACCGGGGCTCTTAAAGGGGCCCTCTCTGTTCTGTGTTTTTTCCTTAGTAAAACTCAGGTAGCAGGATTAGTTACATGAGCTATGTGAGGCTGTTAGATGCCTCATGTAGCATGCTATGACTGTGTCATGCTCTATTTGTCATTACATCGTATCATGGGTGAGGGGTCGTAAAGGGGTGAACTGGTAAACCTTTCCTTCCCTTTTCTGATTGGTCTGGCGTTAAAACCACCTGTCTTTCAGGGTTCCTGTCACGTTGCTGTTACAGGGTAAGGGGGGGGGGGGGTTTCTGGTCCCACGGCCTGAAAGATTGGGCGTGTGCACCGTGGAAATTCCCCAGCCATAGAGTACGTCACTGAGCTTGTCTCTATTGGTAGGACTTCCGTGGGTTGTTCAGGTCCATGTTATGGATATGTTTCAGGGAGTTGTCAGAGCTCCTCCTCACAAAGCTCCTCCTCGGGGAGAAGTGCCTTCTGTGAGTTCGGACTCTCCTTCCCTGTGAGGGAGCCTCCTCAGAGTTTGAGAGCCTCCTCCTCAGATTGTCAAGGTGAGTAGAACTTCAAAAAGGAGTTCTGCTCTATTGTATGTGTATTCGATTCAATTCGATTATTGAGTGTGTATTGGTTCAGTGCCTCCTCCTCTGAGAGCCCTAACCCAAGTGTTACATAGCTCAATGTTGCAATATTTCTTTTCAATCTATACAGCTCGCGTGGGAAGTCTCTCTGGGGATTCCCGTCTCCTCCCTGTGGAGAGGGTGGTCGGATGTAAAAATGAAAATAATTTTTACCCTCAGCCGCGTCACGTGGGATTCATGTCAGTCTGTGTTTCTTTCTTTTTTAAATAAAAAGAGGAAAGAACATGAAGCACGACGGCTCCTTGTCGTTCTCCCAGGCGACTTGGAGGAACAATGTCTGGTGTCTTGTTAGACTATCCATTGATGTGTTTGGGTCTCGACGCGTATGTAAGTGCTGGCTCTGGGTGTTTCTGATGGGAATCACGCATGAGGCTGGTGCGCCTTGGTTGCTCGTGATTAAAACAGCGTTTTTATAGGGCAACTGGGATGGAGTTTTGTCTCTTCCGAGCGCCAGTTTACTAGGTTTGTCTCGACGAATTCTCGTTCATATCTGCGGGATGTTAACGGAATAGATCAGAACATAGGTAGAGGGGTCTCACGCTCTTGGGGTGGGCCACTGAGCGCGGTACAAATGGGACCGTCTGGGTGGCGCCCTCTTTTCATGTTTTAGATCGACACGCATACCTACCCCCTCTCCTGGAGTGGGCATGTCGGCGTGGTTAGGGCACGGGACTGGTTCTGGTCGCGCTGGTCCAGGTCAGTTAACCCGTTGTCCGCTGGGGACGCAGATCTGCTGTTCTGGTACCCTGAGGGACTTGTGCTTTTTTCGGGGGGGAAAATGCCGGGTCGGCCCGGGTGTCACAGGGTTAGGCGTTATGGAGACCCTTTGTTGGGTACATGTTGTACTCTGCACTATCGTAAAGGCTTACGGCCATACCAACCTGAATGCGCCCGATCTCGTCCGATCTCGGAAGCTAAGCAGGTTCGGTCCTGGTTAGTACTTGGTTGGGAGACCGCCTGGGAATAACAAGTGCAGTAAGCTTAGGGCTGGTTCTCCATTATTTTCGCTCCTCTCTCACGCGTGGCGAAGAGGGGGCTGTTGGGGTGGTCTTTTGGACCTCCTCTGGTAACCCTGTGTGCTTCCCGAGCCGCCGGGCCCGGTCTGAAGTAATGTTTTGTCGACCCGTAGGCCTGGAATAACCCTTTTTTGAAAACTGAAACACTTGTACTGCGGTATAGCCAGTGTATACCCGCAGGTGTGTTTTGGAGTTTTTTCTTGAGGGGTTATAGGAACAACCACTGCATGTGGTACCAAGAGGGTGGTTGATTCCCTGGTGTGTTGGAGCAGAGTCAACTCCCGGGTTACCCGGTTGAGTGTTCCCCTGCACGTTCATGACGTCTGCCAATCGTGTCAGCCTTCTCTGCCTCAACCCCTCTGGGTCGGGGTTTTTTGGTGGAGGCTTTGTCATGGTGTGCAACAATGCCAGCATACGCCCCTTCCGCCACGGTGCTGTTTTCAGTTGACCCCTTTGGCGCCTGTCTCGCCCCCAGTACTCCAGGCTCGGGTCTAAAGCCTGCTGCCTGGTTTCGCCGGTGCGCTGCCTGCTTCCGTTATGGTTAGCCTTGAGTGCTTCAAGTTTCGGCCATGCTGACTGCCTGTGTTGCAGGGTCAGTGTGCCAGGCGGCGTACTAGTGGGGGGAAAGGGCCCGCTCTTGGAGGGGCCCTGTCCAAATACGCTGGCGGTGTGGGGGGCGGTGTCACTTGATAACCGCCTGGTGGGGTCTTGATGCCTGGCGTCATTGACCTCTTCGGGCCCCCTTTTTTCCGGGGGATCCAGTCCCTTCAGTGGGTCTGGGTCTTCCTTCGCGCTCCGCTGCTACGGCCTTGCCACGGGGTTGAGTTTGCTCTTGACCCCGTGATTTTGGGGGCAGTAACGAGGTTTGTTCCTTCCGTTTGTTCCCTGGGGACATGCGGGTTGTGCGTGTGCGTAGTCGTGGGGTCAAGCCACGGTCTGCTCACTCTGTGCATTGAGTTGCTCGAGTTCCTCTTCGCACGGTCGGATCCGTCTCCCTCCCGTCCTCCAATAGGGAGGGTATCCCTCCATTAGGGAGGGTCGGGGGGGCTCGGCCCTCCCCGGTTCTGATGGTTGTGGGGGGCCTCAGTGGGGTACATTTGTCGAGCTTCTGGCTCCCGCTCAGCTCCTGTTATGCAACTGATGCCTAGCGGCAGCCATAATGAAATAGAACGTAAGGTTATGTATATAACCAAGTTCTATGAATTATGGTGACGCTCAGCATCTAGGCGCCACTGCGGCCCTTGATCTTTCATTGTGGTGAAATTTGTTGGGAAGGAGATGAGTGTGTGGCCCCACCCCTGCTTATGTAGGCAGCAGATGGGGGTGTGGTCAGACGGATGTTGGTATGTAAAGGTACATTTTGAAATGTATTCAGTGTATATCCACTGAAGCGAGATATATGCAACTGATGCTGAGCGTCACCATAATTCATAGAACTTGGTTATATACATAACCTTACGTTAATGTTTGGTATCAGGGCATCCCTACTTAAAGGTTAAGGCTTGTTATCAGGGCATCCCTACCTAAAGGTTAATGTTTGTTATCAGGGCATCCCTACATAAAGGTTAATGTTTGTTTATTAGGACATACCTACCTAAAGGTTAATGTTTGTTATCAGGGCATCCCTACCTAAAGGTTAATGTTTGTTATCAGGGCATCCCTACCTAAAGGTTAATATTTGTTATTAGGACATCCCTACCTACAGGTTAATATGTTATCAGGGCATCCCTACCTAAAGGTTAATATTTGTTATTAGGGCATCCCTAAAGGTTAATATTTGTTATCAGGACATCCCTACCTAAAGGTTCATGTTTGTTATTAGGACATCCCTACCTAAAGGTTAATGTTTGTTACTTATCAGGGCATTCCTACCTAAAGGTTAATGTTTGTTATCAGGGCATCCCTACCTAAAGGTTCATGTTTGTTATCAGGGCATCCCTACCGAAAGGTTAATATTTGTTATCAGGGCTTCACTACCTAAAGTTAATATTTGTTATCAGGGCATCACTACCTACCTAATCATTTTGTTATCAGGGCATCCCTACTTAAAGGCAAATGTTTGTTATCAGGGCATCCCTACCTAAAGTTAATATTTGTTATCAGGGCATCCCTACCTAAGGTTAATATTTGTTATCAGGGCATACCTACCTAAAGGTTAATGTTTGTTATCAGGGCATCCCTACCTAAAGTTAATATTTGTTATCAGGGCATCCCTACCTACGTCCCCCACTGTGCTGCCACTGCAGCAGCCTCTCAGTGCCTATAGCAGCCTCATGTTGCCACTTAAATCTCAAACACCCTTTTTCCCCTCTTTACATTTTTACTATCTGTGCTGGACCCTGCAGAGAAAATAGAAGAAATGCAGAAAAGAGACGTGCCAACAGGAGAGGAGAGGAGAGAGAGAGAGAGAGAGAGAGAGAGAGAGAGAGAGAGAGAGAGAGAGAGAGAGAGAGATAGAGAGAGAGAGAGAGAGAGAGAGAGACTGATGAATAAGTAAAGTGCCAGAGAGCACAGCAGGGGAAAAATATACCACCACCACATCCCCAGATGTTCTGGGCTCAGCCCGCTGATCTTTCAAAGTCCTAAAAATTACCCTGTATATCACTGCTGAGTAATCCATCAAATAGCCTTGTTAATATGGGAATTGTTAAGGCATGCAGGTCCTGATCTTTACTGCCTTGATCCCAGTGGAGAGAAGAAGAAAAAATAACTCACACAGTATTTATGTGTCTTCAACCCTCTGTTAAAACCACCTCAGCCAGCATTCAACGTCAGTTCCTTTGAAAAGTTTTAAATGAAACGCCACATGTTAAGTCTTCACACACAATTTATGTAGCTGAAATTGGATCACTTCTCTACCTAAAAGGAGGGGGGAAAACTGCTGACAATGCAATCTGGAGCAAAATCAGCAGATGGTGAGAGATACCATTGTGAGTGTGTATTACCGGTTTTAAACACTTTCCTCTAATCCTGTCCCTCACGCTATCTTTTTTTTACTCTCTCCTCACCCCCCACATCACCCCCCCCCCCTTCACTCTATTCCCTCCTCTCTCCCCCCAATCTCCCAGCGTCCCTTCCCTGCCCCCCCCCCCCCCCCCCCTCTCACCAGTGCCCTCTGCTGAGATAAGTGACAGGCTGTGCCTCAGGCTCCCCTGTGGGCAGTGTCTGCGACTGATTGCCTTGCTGTTTAAAATGTTATGATAAAAGCCCCCCCCCCCCCCCCCCCCCGGGTAGACCAATGGGAAGATTGTACGGTGGGCGCGAACGCTGTGACCACGCCCCCCCCCCCCCCCCCCCCCGGTGAGACTGAGAGACGGTAACATGTCAGCCGTCACTAAGTTCATTGACGATCGTTTAGCCAGTCACTGGCTGATCATTTTCCCCTCTGACAGTTACGCGCGCCCCCCTCAAGGGGAAATGCAGAGACAGAAATACAGCATTTAATTTCATTGTATATGTTTCTTTTTCAACTAATGATATTACTATAAGATGAAACGCCAGAAGAAAGCAGCAAGCAGGGCTGGGGAAACTCAAAGGAGCGCACCTACAGTATGTTAATGAAGCAACTTCTGAGCCTTTTTTCAATGAGAGCGCTAATGAGAGGGACAGGGCGGAGGGAATTGTTATGTGTTTGAAATGCTAATTTAAATTAGAAGTGAAATTACAGTTCGGTCACATGGCAATACCGAGATATAACAGTGGAGAGATTAGTCTAATGTAAAAGGGACTGTGGGGTGGGGGGTGAAATTTATAAAATGAATAGCATCTGTTTTGGTATCCGTGGATTGGTAACGGCATCTATGGGATGAATGCGTTCGGTGGGGGAGCGAGAGCGGACTCAGAGAGAGGATTTATGAGAGTAATTTTACACATGGATTTAAAGTTTCCTTCAGCAGAGTTTTTCCTCGAGTAATGCAAGGCTAATCTGAGTGCATTGAGCAACAGCATTGGTTTGGAAAAAGAAAAAAAATAACCTCATGCGAATAAGCCTTATGAATCAGAGGTGAATGCTAATGCCAGACCATTTTCTGAAAGCAAAGAGCTCCAAAGCAATTTGGCCACGTCTAGCCTCAACACATCCTTTGCTGGGAGTGTGCTATGTTCTTAGGGAAAAGCCATGGCTGCCAGATTTCCTTTTGTGTCTTTTGCTATATGAATGCTTCAAAGTAAAAATATATATATTATACGGTTGCCAAACACACAGCACTTTTCAAGGGACGGCTGTAGCTAGTGGTACAGAGACAACTAGAAAGGTGCACTCAGTAGAGTGCAAATCTCCAGAAAGCAGCAACCACCCGTTTATTTTCTAGTAGTCTATGTTAGATGGGGCGTTAAGTGTAGGGGGTGGGGCAAACATAAACCAATGAAAGCAGATCACCCTGCATTATTCATATTACACTAGTTACACTATTACAGTATTGCACACTAGGGGTGTAACGGTATGCATATTCGTCCCGCAAATTTACGGTACGTGGCTCACAGTGCGGTACGTGCAGCCATACGAAGAATACGTCTCATACATACAGTACCACTAGGTGAACATTTTACAAATCTATGCTCAATATTTTTACTTTACACTGGCTTACTAACAGTCTTAACACAGAAGGTGATTCATAACGTTGCATATCAAGCTTGGATTGCCACATTTAGATGATGAATACAACGTTGAAGCTTGTAAAGGCATGAACAAGCCGACAGAACAAATGAACGCGCACTCTGCACTCGGCTGTTTCTCCCCTCCTCTCCTCCCCTTACCTACAGTCACTGAAACAAAACCAACCATGAATGATACAGTATGTTTGTAACACAGCATATACAATAGGCTGAAAATGTTCATCGTTTTCTTGTTCGCGTAATAATGTTAACCAATGGAAAGACACACACGTTGCACATGCACACACACACACCAACTTTCTTCTGCGCTACTTTCCAGCTGATCCGAGAAAAAAAAAACACGCAAACGTACTTTTGCTGATCTGGACTGGTCCTTTGAGCTCCTCTCCAGTCGAGCTGCTATGTTGTTTAAATCCAAAATAGTGATAAATCCTCTCATTGTTGTGTAACATGGCATCGCTTCTCTAGTATTTCTCTGCGTAAAAGTAAAATCTACTCTAGAAGTGAAAGTGAAACTATAAACTATAACAGTGGGGGGAGGGGGCACTAGGCAATTAATTTACTCAAGTGGATTCCTGAACACAGACTGACTACCGCAGCAAGCATAGGTGGAACTAAGTATAACTTAATAAAAAATTATTATATATAATAATTATTATTATAATAATTATTATAAATATATAATAATCATATTGGTTTCCTGTGTACACAATTTTTTTGCGGCTGTGAGGCTGGCCAAAATGAGTCTTTTCACCTGTATAGAGGTCGGTAATTGAGAGAGATCATTCAATAACAATACAGAAGGAGATACAAGTATGGTTAAAGAGAAAATGTCAGAGAGCTGATATGTAACATTTTCCCAAAAACTCACAACAGGAGGGCATTCCCAGTACATATGCATAAATGTACCTGTGGCGCCGTTTGGACACAAGGTACATAAAGAGTCAGGTCTGAGACCCATTTAATTCAATCGTCTAGGGGTTAAATAAGTCCTGTGAATAAAATTCAGGTGAATCTGTTGGTGATCTGGGTTGTGTGAGGATAACGATAGGTTATGTAGATAACCTAGTTATATTAGTATTGGCTGAGCGTCCCGCTCTGAGCCTTATGAGATACCCCTTATCTCCTATGATACCTACTGTATCTCCAACGAAACAACTACATGCACCCCACCTGTATGGGGCCCCGCCCCTATGGTGGCATAGCCCATATAACCAAGACTCTGGTCACCAAACACCCTTCCTCGCCAAATCCCGTCCCAGGAAAAGATCCCTCAAGAGGGAACTCAGGGTCGCGCAGAGCGGGACGCTCAGCCAATACTAATATAACTAGGTTATCTACATAACCTATCGTTATATATCGTATTTGCTTATCGCGTCCCGCTCTGAGCCTTATGAGATATGGGGAAGAGCGGACGCGAGACCCGACAGATGTACCCCCTGAGGACCCGTAAGCCCACATCAAGGGGTGCGGGGAGCCCTGTCACCCCATCCTTCCTAATGAAGGGGGGGCGCAGTCAACTCCACCTGAATGCGAACAAGAGGGAACTAGAACCCCTTGAACACACCGTACAGGCGGAACCACGTGTGACTCAACACACTGTGGCCCATACCCATACACTCCTGCTACCCTACCAAAGGACGGGAAGCAGGAAAGGCCACAGACCCCAGAACCGCCTGGGAGACAGAACCCCCGGTCATGTCCATGAGGTAAAACCTTACAAAGGGGCCCGGGGAGGACCATGAAGCCGCAGCACAGATGTCCTCCACGAGGCCCCACCCAGGAGAGCGGCAGAGGCAGCCACCCCACGAGTGGAGTGCGCCCTGATGCCCCCAGGGGGATCCTGCCCAGCCAACGTGTAGCAGAGGGTAATACCCTCGCACAACCAATGGGACAGGCGCTGCTTCGACAGTGCCTTACCAGCACGAGCCCCACCGTAACAGACAAAAAGCTGGTCGGTAACCCTGAAGTCCTGAGTACGGCTGAGGTAAATCCCCAAAGCACGGACTGGACATGACAGGTGAAGGCCTGCATCTAACTCACTAGTGTAAGGAGGAGGACGAAAAGCCTGAACCACAATATCCCGGGAGCGGAAGGAACTCCGGATATTCTTAGGCACGAAAGCAGGATTAGGTCGCAGAGTGGCACCGCAATCGGTCCGAAAAGACAGGCACTTTGGACGTACCGAGAGAGCACAGAGCTCACCTACGCGTTTAGCGGAAGTGACAGCCAGTAGGAACACGGTCTTGAAGGACAGCTGTCCCAACGGCGCCTGCTCGAGCGGCTCAAACGGAGCCAAGGACAACCGACCGAGGACCAACTGAAGATCCCAAGTCGGAGCCAAGGAGCGTTGCACCGGCTTAACGTGTCGAGCGCCAAGCAGGAAACGCTTCACAAGAGGGTGGCTGAACAAAACAGTCCCCTCAAAACCCTCATGATAGGAGGATATAGCTGCCGCATATACCCTCACCGTCGAAGCCGACAGTCTACCAAGAAGAGACTGGAGATAACTCAGAACAGCATCCAGGGGGCAGGAGACTGGGTCCCAGCCCCCCCCCTTACACCACTCTTGGAACGCACGCCACCTGCCCGCGTAAACCGCGACAGTGGAGGGAGCATGCGCACACCGGATGGTATCAACCACAGAGGGATCCATCCTCTCCAGACTCACCCTCCCACCAGCCACACCACCAGGCGTTGACCCAACACCGGAGGCTGGAAAAACAATCCGTTTTGCTGTGAGAGGGCCGTCGCTGACCACGGAATGACCCAAGGAGGAGCGACCAGAAGCTGGATTAAGACCGGGAACCACACTGACGCGCTCCAACAGCTGACTCAACAGCTGTACAGGAGGGAAGGCGTACAGAAGACCGGGCGGACACGGAAAGGCCGAGAAGGCATCCACACCCAAGGGGGGATGATCCGCTCGCCTGAGCGAGAACCACAAGGGGCACTTGTGAGAGCGCCGGCACGCAAACAGATCCACCGATGCCTCCCCGAACCGATCCCAGATCTGCGTGACTATGTCGGGGTGGAGTTCCCACTCGTCGTGACGAAGACCGCCCGAGACATTATATCAAGTTTCAAGTTTCAAGTTTCAAGTTTCTTTAATAGTTGTCATACAGAAGTACAGAATACTTTTGTACAAAATGCTTCTTACTGTTGCGCTCCAGAGACTGTGCATGACAAGATAAGTATGAAATAAAAACATAGTAAAAATTAGAAGTAAAAAAAGAGGTCACAGTGTTCAGTTTAGACATATGTACAATGTTCGTAGACGTAGTTACCATACAATACACAATACTGTGCAGTGTACTAATATACAATACTATATAGTGCAAGGCATAAATGGACGAGGTGCAGTTTAGGTACAATTCACAGTAGGTGTACGAGTTGTAGTGCAAATCCTTTATCAATAAATATAAAGTGTAAGTGTGTTTGTGTGATCTAAAGTGTGGAGAGTGGGTGCTGCAGTGTGCTGTTTGTTTGAGTGAGTGTGTGCGTGTGGGTGTGTGTGCTGTGTGCATTTGATGGTTGTTGCATAGTGATTATTGTTCGTTTAGCGATTATTGTTCGTTTAGCAGCCTGATGGCCTGGGGATAGAAGCTCCTTCTGAGTCTTTCTGTGCTCGCCATAAGACTCCGGTATCGCTTGCCTGACGGCAGCAGTTCAAAGAGGCAGTTGTTCGGGTGGCTCGAGTCCTTAATAATTCTCTTAGCCTTCCCCTTGCACCGCTTGTTGTAAATGTTCTGGAGGGTGGGAAGCCCCCCTCTAATTGTGCGTTCGGCTGAACGTGTCACTCTTTGTAGTCTGCTACGGTCTTGTGCAGTGCTATTCCCAAACCAGGAGGTGATGTTGCCGGTCAGGATGCTCTCTATTGTACATGAGTAGAAGTTCCTAAGGATCTTCTGACTGACTTGGAACTTCCTTAGGCGCCTGAGGAAGTAGAGGCGTTGTCGTGCCTTCTTCACAACACTGTCAATGTGTGTGGTCCATGTCAAGTCCTCGGATATGTGGGCTCCGAGGTACTTGAAACTGTTCACTCTCTCAACTGGTGCCCCGTCGATGCTGAGGGGGCTGTAGTCCTTGACCCCCGACCTCCTGAAGTCCACAATCATCTCTTTTGTTTTGCTGACGTTCAGGGAGAGGCAGTTCTCCTGACACCACTGTGACAGGTTCTCTACCTCTTCCAGGTAGGCCCTTTCGTCGTTGGCAGAGATCAGGCCCACCACTACTGTGTCATCAGCAAATTTGATGATGGTGTTGTTGTTCCGCTGTGCTACGCAGTCATGTGTGTACAGGGAGTAGAGGAGGGGGCTCAGAACACAGCCCTGGGGGGCCCCTATGTTGAGCGTGATGGATGAGGAGGTGCAGTTGCCGGCTCTTACCACCTGGGGTCTGCCCGTCAGGAAGTCCAGGACCCACTGGCACAGGTCATAGTTCAAGCCCAGGTCCCTGAGCTTGGCTATGAGTTTGGAGGGGACTATGGTATTGAATGCTGAGCTGTAGTCGATGAACAGCATTCTCACATAGTTCCCCTGCCTCTTGTCCAGATGTGATGCTGCTGTGTGCAGCACATGGGCTATGGCGTCCTCCGTGGACCTGTTGGGGCGATATGCAAATTGCAGAGGGTCCAGGTTGATGGGGAGGGAGGAACAGATGTAGCCCTTCACTAGCTTCTCAAAGCACTTCATGGCTATGGAGGTGAGGGCTACAGGGCGGTAGTCGTTGAGGCAAGCGGGCGTAGATTTTTTGGGTACAGGGATGATGGTGGACTTCTTCAGACAGGTGGGGATGACGGCCTGTTCCAAGGACAGGTTGAAGATGTCAGTGAATACCGGGGCCAGTTGGTCGGCACAGACTTTTAGGACGCGGCCGGGGATGCCGTCCGGTCCTGCTGCCTTCCTGATATCCACTTTTTTAAAGATCCGTCTCACCTCATGCTCTGTTACCCTGAACACTGAGTCTCCATCAGCAGACCCCCCCCCCCCCATTGCCGTGGTTTGTAGGCTGGTGTTGTTATTCACAGCCTCAAACCTCGCATAGAAGGAGTTGAGATCATTTGCTAAGGAGATGTCACTGTTCAGTTTGAGGGGGGTTCCTTTGTAGTCTGTCATTGTTCTGAGGCCCTGCCACATGCCTCTAGAGTCAGCCTGTTCAAACTGAAGTTCAACTTTATCCCTGTACCGCCGTTTTGCCTCTATTACTGCTCTCCTGACGTTGTATCTTGCCATCTTGTGTTCTTCCATGTTGCCTGTCACCAGCCCGGTGTTGTATGCTGATGTGCGCACTTTCAGAGCCTCACGGACGGATTTGTCTACCCAGGGCTTTTGATTTGGGTAGATATTAATTTTGGTGGTGGGGATTATTACTTCCGCCCCCACATTCTCCGTACCAGGAACGTGGAGTGCCCTCAGACTGCGCAGCCTGCGGGATGCCCATAGCAACAGTTCGCGCGCCACCCGGAGCAGGCGGGCGGAACGAGTCCCACCCTGCCTGTTGATATACGCCGCCGCCGTCACATTGTCCGTCCTGACCAAAACGTGCCTGCCTACCACCAGGTGGCCGAGCCGTTTGAGGACCAGGAGGAACGCCTTCAACTCCAACACATTGATATGCAGGATAGCCGGGTCGGCATGACCTGTCCAGCTGCCCCCCACTGCATGGGTCTGAAACGTCCCCCCCCAACCCGTGAGAGAGGCGTCGGTGAAAACCGTGACGTGTGAGCCACTGCTACCCATGGGGACCCCAGCGGAGAGGATACCCAGCCTCCCCCAGTGGGTGAGATCCCCCCATATCGACAAAGGAACCGTCAACCGTCTCCCTTTGCCCCACACCGGATCTATTCTCAAAGAGAGAAACCACCTCTGTATCCTCCTCATAAAGAGGAGGCCAAGAGGAACCACCGTGTGAGCAGCCGACATAAGGCCCAGCAGACGCATCACCTGCAGCGCCGTAACCGTCCCTCCCAGACGGAAACCCCCGAGCGCGCGACGGAGATCCCCCCGACGCTGCTCCGAGAGGGTCGCAAGCATGGGCTTCGACCTCAATGTCAAGCCCAAGTACTCCACCTGTTGACTGGGAAGAGGGGTACTCTTCTTCCAATTCACAGCAAAACCCAGGCTGGTGAGGAATTCCACCACCAGCCGAGTATGAGACCTGGCAACCTCCTCTGAACGGCTGAGGAGTAGAATGTCGTCGAGATAGAATAGGACTCGTATCCCCCGACGACGTAAAGGCCCCAGAGCAGCCGCCACGCACTTGGTGAATGTGCGGGGAGCCAGAGAATAACCGAACGGCATTCTGTGGTACTCGTACGCTACGCCCTGAAACAGGAACCGTAGGAACTTCCTTTGAGGAGGGAAAATAGGAATGTGAAAATACGCATCCTTCAGGTCTATGGAGGTGAACCAGTCCCCCCTCCTGACAGCAAGCAGAAGGAGTCGGACGGTCAACATCCTGAATGGTCTCGCTACAATCAACCGATTGAACGCCGACAGATCCAGTATAGGTCTGACCCCCCCTGTTTTCTTGGGCACCAGAAAATAACGGGAGTAGACGCCTGACATTGCATCCTCGCTCGGGACCACAACGACGGCCTGCTTCGCCAACAGAGATTGGATCTCGTCGGCCAGGGCTGTCACTGCGTCTGACCCTAATAATAGGGTCGGCACCAAACCTGAGAACGGAGGATGGGGCTGTGCGAACTGCAAAACCAGCCCCGCCTCTAACGTTCTCCGCATCCACCGATTCAAAGGGCATTCCCGTCGCCATATGTGAATATAATCCCACAGCGCCCAAGCCGTCAAATGACGCTGGGCCGCAAGGAACAGTAGATAGTTGGCCCGGTCCCCCCCGTCGTGCAAAGCACCCAAGGGGGGACCCCGACAGAAAGGGCCGGTTTGATACGGGAGGAGCTGTCATCAAACTTGTGGACACACACTCGCCCCCTGAACACCCCTCCAGCGCATGCTGAGGAGTTGTTCCGCAGCTAGACACACAAGGCATGAGGACCCCATGGGCTCCTACACGCCGAAGCCCTGCAGTGATATTGCTACCACTCAAATCACGCTCGCCTCTCCTTTGCAGACCACTGCCGGTTTGACGGGAGTGGGAGGCAACAGCGTGATACCCCGCCTGGCGAGGGCGAAGCCGGGGTAACCCCTGCTGAGCATTCAACAGAAGAGGCAACGAGTCCCCCTGCTGACCACTGGAGCTAGTGGCAGCTGTAACACCAGGTTCCACCCACCCACAACCTGCGGTGTAGGAACCACGCGACGACGGAACATTCTCACGGACAGACCCAGGCTCAGCCATCAACTGGGTGTCAGCCCCTGCCCCCATGAGAAGCGAAGAATGGGGCCACATACGCTTCAATGAAGGTTCGCGGCCCGCAGCCAAAGGAGAACGCTCAGAGCCCCGCTTCTGGGGGTAACAGAGAGAGGATTGAACGGGGAGCGAGCTGCTCGCAGCAAAATGACGACGGGTTGGTTTACCAAACCCGAAATCACCCAAAATGGCCGATCCCTCGGCCGCCAAGGCTGTCGGCTTCGCGATACCCTGTTGACTCTCCAACCAGGGCACCACTGGCGGGGGAAACATGGCCGCCTGTCGAGGATCTCGCCACAGTCGTTGACGAGACCGTGCTCCCACCTCTGGCTGCACAGCGTGAGGCGGTGTAGGGCCCAGATCAATAACCGCCTGCGCCTCCATAGAACGCCCAAAAAGACTATCTGTGGAAAAAGGAGTCGTGAGGAGAGAAAACCTATCCTCTTCCCCAAGAGGAGACTGCTCCAACCAAACATGCCTAACAACCAAAGTCGATAGCATCCGAATCCTACCCGCAGTTATAGCTTGCGACTGAGTCAAGATCTCTATAACACCACAAACATGAATCACGTTTACAATGTCGGTTGGACCCAAAGACCTAAAACCCGACGCCATCTTGGATAGGAAAGTAGCCAGCTGAGCCATAACACTGGCCGCCGCTAAATGCCATCCTGCAGCAGTATACCACTCATTCGTCCATACTGCCACCCTCCGAGCCGATATGCTATCAAGCATCGGCCGGGCGGAACGTCGTTCATCCCCGCCTGGGCACAGAAAAGAAGCTACCTGGCTGCTTAGCCAAGGTACCCCCGGCCTGCACCCCGTTGTCAGCCCCTTCACCCGTAAAAAAGGTAAATAGAGCTCAGCGAACCCCCCCACATCCACCACCATCATCAATGAAGCTGGCAAGAGGAGGGAAAAGCGGAATCCCGCGGCGGGGATTATTAGACATTCCAGCGTCAACATCAGCGTTAGCAGAAAAAGCAGTAGTAGCATTAGCGTTAACAGCATGTTCCAGGATCGCCAGGACATCGCCCACTACAGTGGAACGATCGCCAAGCCGCCCCGGCCCTGGTGCCGAAACATACTCCACAGCACGACCAACACCGACATTGATGCCTACTGACAGAGACCTCACCTTTGTACAAGCCGACCCGTTAGTCAAACCTTGTACGCTGCCCCTCGGTCCGTCGCCGTCAGCCGAGGAACCACCAGCACAGGTCTCATGCGTCGCCGAAACAAGCTCCGGAGAATCCAGGGAAAAACAATCCTCCGGTAAGCCCTCAACATTACGAATCTTCCTTAATCTTTTCATCCTGCTAGTTAACGTATGGTGCACGCAGCCAGTACGCTGGGACGAAAATAGAGGAAGGGTGTTTGGTGACCAGAGTCATGGTTATATGGGCTATGCCACCATAGGGGCAGGGCCCCATACAGGTTGGGTGCATGTAGTTGTTTCGTTGGAGATACAGTAGATATCATAGGAGATAAGGGGTATCTCATAAGGCTCAGAGCGGGACGCGATAAGCAAATACGATATATAACTGAACATTTTCCCAGACTGCATCCCAATCAAAATCTACATCCAATCATGACAGCTCTCTAAATGAAATGGTAGAAAATCTCAATGATGCAATGTCATCTATATTAAATTCTGTCGCCCCATTAAAAACGAAAAAGAAGAAAACTAGAGCCTCTCCCTGGTTAAACTATAATACGGTCAACGAAGAAAAAAGGAAATGTCGTGCAGCGGAGCGAAAATGGAGAAAAACAAAAACCACCATATGCTGTGATATATACAAAGATGCTTTAACTGCTTATAATAAAACCATCCGCTTAGCAAGGAAAGATTACTTCTCTAAAATCATTACAGAAAATGCTGGAAACTCCAGAATCCTCTTTTCCACTATTAATGTACTACTCAACACTGCCCCTACACCTCCTCAGTCATCAACGGTTAAGTGTGAAGAACTTGCACTATTCTTTAACAACAAAATAACCTTGATCAGGGCCAGCATTACTCATGATGGAAATAAAGTTGATTGCGGCAAACCGTGCAATGTAACCATGAGAAGTTTCACATGCATCACATTAGATGTACTCTGCAAAACTGTCTCAGAATGTAACTCCTCCACCTCAGACATTGACCCTATACCTACAGCTTTCTTCAAACGGGTATTTAATAGTGTTTCAAGCAGGGGCGGATTTAGGATTGTAGGAGATCCGGGGCTTAGCCCAGATGGGCCCCCCCCCTTTTTTTTCATTTTTTTTTTTCATTTTTATTTTTATTTTTTTTTATTTTTTTTGGCATGCAAGGGGTGGGTAGGAGGGGGTCAGACACGACCCCCTCCACGACAGATTTTTTTTTAATTTAATGAACCTGTACGTGCAATTTCCTGCAATATAGAGCCTTCAATCTTGACCAATAAAGCTGCTCTTTTCACTATAAAACTCAGTTAACCATAACGTAGTTATGGTTAGATTTATATATTGGGGGGGGTATATCATATTTTTCATATAATCAAAAAGTGGTGGAGCAAGATCATACCTTTGCTCCCCCAAGTTCAATAGTGGGAGAGCAGAGATGCTCCGAATGCTCTTATGGCCAGGCGTCTATGATTCACTGATACAAAGTAAAATAGTGCAGTGCAATAAAATAGTTAGTAAAATAGAATAAAATAATGCAATAGTGCATTGCAATAAAATAGTTATCATCGTATTTTTTCGGGAGGCCGGTAAGGAGTGCATTACAGTAGTCGAGTTGGCTTGAGATAAAGGCATGGATCTGGTTTTCAGCGTCCTTTTGATTTATAAATGGCCGTACTTTAGCTATGTTTCTAAGGTGGAAGAATTAAGTTTTTGTCAACTTGTTGATTGTGATTTAAAGCTTAGGTCTGAGTCTACCATAACACCAAGACTTAACTCACTCAAATACAGTTAGCAGCTGGATAGACCACAGATGGAAATTAGCTTCTGCTAAATCTGGTGCAAACATATTTTCATGTAACAATGATGAATTGTAAAAAAAAAAAAAAAAAAAAAAAAAAAAAAAAAAAAAAATTTAAATAGATTCGGGGCTTTACAGAATACATCCGGGGCTTGAGCCCAGGTAGCCACCCCCTAGCTCCGCCCCTGGTTTCAAGCCCTGTGCTAGATATCATAAACACTTCCCTTAGGACTGGTATTTTCCCGGATGCCTTTAAAACAGCAGTTGTAAAGCCATTACTAAAAAACCTAACTTGGATAGTAATGAAATGGCAAATTATCGTCCAATATCCAACCTACCATTCATTAGTAAAGTACTTGAAAAGATAGTTTCAGTTCAAATAAATTCCTTTCTTGAAGAAAACAACATCTTAGAAGAATTTCAGTCAGGATTCAGAAAATATCATAGCACTGAAACTGCCCTCACCAAAATAATCAGTGACCTCAGACTAAACTCTGACAAGAATAAGATCTCCATCCTTATCCTGTTAGATCTCAGTGCAGCATTTGATACAATCGATCACGATATTCTAATCGATCGTCTTGAAAACCATGTCGGTTTCTCAGACCATGTGCTAGGCTGGTTTAAAACATACATCAGAGGGAGGAAATTCTATGTTAAACTAGGAGATCACATGTCTGATATATACGACAACAACTATGGAGTTGCACAAGGGAGTTGCTTAGGTCCTTTACTCTTCTCCCTTTACATGTTACCGCTGGGTGATATCATCAGAGAACATAATGTAGATTTCCATAGCTATGCGGATGATACACAACTGTACATATCTGCTGAACCAAATGATACAGCGATTAGCTCCATTACAGACTGCTTACTGGCAATAAATAAATGGATGAGTAAGAACTTCCTGAAACTAAACGAGAACAAAACTGAAATTCTAATTATCGGCTCCAAAACTAAAAAAGAAACATTAATAAAGAACCTGGGGGGACTAACCCCTTGGATCAAATCTGAGGTCACTAGTCTTGGGGTTGTCATAGATTCAGAACTGAACTTCAATTCTCATATTAGCAAAGTGACGAAAACATCGTTCTTCCATCTCAGAAATATAGCAAAAGTACGACCATTTATTAATCAGAACGAAGCTAATTCATGCATTCATATCTAGCCGGTTAGACTACTGTAATGCACTTTTCACAGGTCTCCCTAAGAAAACCACAGAGAGGCTTCAGCTAATCCAAAACTCTGCAGCCCGACTGCTAACTAGAACCAAAAGGAGAGAGCACATTAGTCCAGTCTTAGCCGCTTTACACTGGCTTCCTGTAACATTTAGAATTGACTTTAAGGTCCTTCTCCTTACATACAAAGCTCTAAATGGACAGGGACCTAGCTACATCGCCAACACTCTAATAAATTACACACCAGCAAGAACACTGCGATCATCAGCTGCTGGACTACTAGAGGCTCCCAGAAGCAGTCAAAAGAGGATCGATAATGCAGCCTTTATCAACTATGCCCCAAAACTATGGAACAAACTACCCCAAAACATCAGGGAAGCCAACTCGCTAGACATCTTTAAAAGACAGCTTAAAACCAGCTTAAAATCTCTTTGCTCAGGCATTTCACTGATAGATATCTGCTACCACCTAGTGGCAAGAGGAAACATCAGGGATATCCTGACACAACTTGTATTTATTCTTACCCTGCCTACTCTTTTACACTGCCTATCAAATTCATGTGTCGGTTATTGCACTTTTTACTTCTTACTGATGACTATTTTTAAACTGAATCATTTTAAACTATTCTTATTATTTGCTATGCTCGCTCATGCCTGTATTTTTATGTCCGTCGGTTATTGCACTTTTTAATTACTGAATAGAGAGCCTATTAGGATGCTAGATCCTAATGTGAAACACTATGCTTATGGCAGATCAATCAGCATGGATTGTCTGTAAACTTTAATACATGGCAGTTTGGTTTGTTAGAACAGACTGTAATCTTATGCTTATGGCAGATCAATCAGCATGGATTGTCTGTAAACTTTAATACATGGCAGTTTGGTTTGTTAGAACAGACTGTAATCTTCACTTGCTTATGGCAGATCAATCAGCATGGATTGTCTGTAAACTTTCACTTGCTTATGGCAGATCAATCAGCATGGATTGTCTGTAAACTTTATGCATTGTTGTCACTTGCCATATCTTACTATGCTCGCTCATGCCTGTATTTTTTATGTCCGTTCTATTTTATAATTTTTTATTTTATTTTATTTTATTTTTATTTTACTATTTTTAAACTGAATCATTTTAAACTATTTTTACTATTTGTGTTACTGAAAACTGTAAGCGGAGAGCCTATTGGGATGCTAGATCCTAATGTGAAACACTGTGATTCTACCTGTCTATCTTTTTATGCTCGCTTATGCCTGTATTTTTTACTGTTGTGAAGCACTTTGAACTGCAACCTCTGTATGAAAAGTGCTATACAAATAAAGTTATTATTATTATTATTATTATTATTATTATTATTATTATTATTATTATTATTATTATTATTATTATTATTATTATTATTATTATTATTATTATTATTATTATTATTATTATTATTATTATTATTATTATTATTATTATTATTATTATTATCCAACTCCGGGACATCCTTTCTCCAAATCGTATCCAGGGGAAGGTCTTTATACGAGGACATTAGTAAATGGCGATAAAAGTCAGAAACGAAGCCTCTCGATGTCTCTTTGTCATAAAATAATTTGTGAAAGCGATGATGCACTAGTGGAGCGTCCCATGGCACGCCATGAGCCTTCAGAGCTGCTCTTATTTGTAAATAAAAGAAAAAGGAGGTTCCGGGGAGATCATATCCGTTGGATATATCCTGAAAAGAGCGGAGACCAGAGTTATCGAAGATATCCCCCAATGTGTGTATGCCTTTCTTTCCCATCTAGGGTATCTAATAGGTTGTTGTCCAATAAGGAGAAGATTGTTATTAAATAGAGGGGAATGCGTGTGCCATTGATGGCGTTTTGTACCCACTTTCTGAGTGTCACGCCAAGTCTGGATCACATGTGTGATAAGAGGGCCAAATCGTAATTTACATTGTTTAATTGATATGTTGGTATACACAATATCCTGAAGTCTATATGGGGACACCAACTTCTCCTCCAATGGTCGCCAAGATACAGCTGCTTGGGCGTCAAACCAAGTGATCAAAGGTCTCAGAGAGAAAGCTTGAAAATAATATTTAAAGTCTGGAAATGCTCGAGTTTACTCCTTTGGGCAGTTGATCTCTTCAAGCACAGGCGTTTATTGTTCCAAACAAATGTATATGAGGCAGAGTGCAATTTCTGCCAGTAACCAGCAGGAGGAGGTAACGGGAGCATGGAGCTGATAAATTTAATTCTGGGTAAAATATTCATTTGAATTATTGACGCACAGGCCTGTAATGAATTTTTCTTATTTGGACCATCTGTTAAAGTCATTCGTAATCCTGTCACCCAAGCTGGAGTAATTATACCTTACCGTCTGGCTAATAGTGGGGAATATTTCAATCCCGAGACATTTAAAGTGCTCCACCATAAGTATGTTTGCCGGTAGGATGGTAGCCTTCGCAGGCTCATTAAGTGGAAGAAAAGCAGATTTTGGCCAGTTGATCTTAAAGCCGGACAGGCTGCCAAATTCATCTATCACGCCGAGCAGCTGAAGTAGAGAGACGGAGGGATTCTGCATAAACAGGAGTACATCATCTGCGTATAAGCTAATATGGTGATGTGTGCACTGAATTGAAATAGGAGATATCATTTGGGATTGTCTTATCTATTGAGCTAGAGGTTCGAGGGATAAAGCGAAGAGTCCGGGACTAAGAGGACAACCCTGTCTAGAAGAGCGCGAGACAGAGAAGAGTGGTGAACATAACTTTCCCGTTAAGATCATGGCCGAAGGCCCAGTGTATAGAACTTTGATCATATGAATGAAACCCTCACCCAACCCCATCCTTCTGACAACTGCCCATAAATAAGACCACTCCAATCTGTCAAATGCCTTCATTGCGTCCAAGGACATGACCGCTGTAGGGATTGCAATATCCTTGCTGGCATTAATCACGTGCAGTAACCGTCTGATGTTGTCAGTAACCAGGCGGCCTCTTATGAAGCCGGTCTGATCAGGGTGAACTAGAGATGTCATGTGCTTTTGAAGTCGGTGGCTAGAACCTTGGCATATAGCTTAAGATCGGCTCCGAGGAGACTTAGGGGCCTGTAGCTGCCACATTCTGTGGGGTCCTTATCCTTCTTCAGTAAAACAGATATAAGCGCCATATTGACATCTCTAGAAAAATTGCCCTCTTTGATTTAGTGTAAAATCATTGAGAGTAATAAGGGACCGAGTACATCCCAAAATGCAAGATAGAGTTCCGGTGTAATGCCGTCCCATCCGGGAGCCTTGCCCCGTTGCATATTCGCAATCGCCTCTCTAAGTTCAACCAGCGTGATTGGTGCGGCTAACAACCTAGCACTATCTTCTGAGATCTGTGGTAGGTTGATTTGATCAAGAAAATCCTCCAGCTTGGTATGATCAAAGACCACCTCTGACTTGTACAAGTTGGAATAAAAAGAGCGAAATGTATCATTAATCTTTTTGGGGTTGGTGGTTACCTCCCCCTGTTGGTTCTTAATGGAAGGGATATCCGCAAATTTCTCACTGGCACATATCTTCATAGCTAGTAGGTGACTAGGCCTGGAGCCGTGAAAGTAGTAGTGCTGTCTTTGTTCTGTGCATCTGAAATTCAGATTGTATTCTCTTGTATGTCATAAATGCATGGTTGCCACAGCACTATATATCTGCATGTAACAAATGCTATGAATTAAGATTGAAAATGAAAATGAAAATGAAAAAAAAAAGGGGGGGCCCTGATGTAAACAAGACCACAGTCTTTCTCTGGTCTGCATCCCCTCAACAACCATTGAGCCATACTGCATTGTACCCACTCTGCAATCCGTCAGCAAAACTTCCAACCAATCAATCAAACCTTTGCCTGCAGCTTGGGGGTAGTGCAATTAGTCTGCCGCACCGGGTGGGGGCGATGTGCATGAGTTCGTCCGCCATCACAGTGAGTTCAGAGTTCAACATGTAGATGAGCAGATAGTGACGCGTCTGGTCGCCGACGCAGCCAGGTGCTGGGCGTGACGTTTAACTATAGTGAAAGAGCATGGCCAATGAAATTACAAGACCCCCATTCATGAAATAAGTAAGCAGAAGCAACTCGGCGGCGGTCATACACATCATAGATATACATATACCTCCATGATAAACAAGACAATAAATCCACATCACGCACAGGAGCAATACAAAATAGAAATCATATCGATAAGCATAGCTTAGAGTAAACAAAATGCACGATTTGCTTGGAGACGGCGACCATAGCGTCAGCACCCCGATAAACAGTGGAAACTATATAAATAACAAAAAAAAAAGTAAATAAGGGGCGATGTTCCCGAGCGACACATAATGTCCCAACATCACCCATCTAAGCACGGAGATAGACAGACAGTCGTGATGTTTAGTGTGTTACCCAAAGTAGACATGGATAGGATAAACCGTGTCATGCACAAAAGCAATACAAAATATAAATAATATCGATCATCATAGCTCAGAGTAAATACAAATGTACAATTGACTTGAAACAGAGAGCATAGCGCTAGTACCCCGGCAAATAGCAGATACAATTATCCATGTAACGATGTAAACAAAACGATCAAAAAAAGTAAATGAGAGAAGAGGCTCCCAAGCGACATATGTCCCAAATTTAGCCGTCTAAGGATGAAAGCACAGAGATATAACTATAGAGTCGTGGTGCTCGGTGTGTTACCCAAAGTTTCACTCTGCTGGAGTCAATGTGTGTTGTTTCTTCAGAAAGTCTGTAGCGTCCTTAGCTGAAGCAAGATGTCTTTTTGCGCCGTCTTTGTCTTTGATGAAGAGTCTCGCTGGGTCCTGTAAGGATGGTTTATATCCCTGCTGGTAGAGGGATCCCATAATATCACGGTAGCGGGAACGTTGTTCGATCACTTCCTGACAGTAGTCCTCGAATATTAGCACAGGTTTCCCCCTGTAGGTCAGCAACCCTCTCCTCTTCCGAGCCTCCCGAATAATAGTCTCCTTGGTTCTGAATCGGTGTAGGCAGGCGATCACCGCCCTGGGCCTGGAGCCGGGGGCTGGTCTGGCCGTCAGCGCCCTGTGGCAGCGATCGAGTTCAGGTGGTGTAGCAAGCACTTCCTTGCCCAGAATTTCCACCAGCACCTCGGCAAAAAAATCATTGGGTCGGTCGCTTTGGATAGACTCGTCTAGTCCTATTATGCGTATGTTTGACCGACGGCCATGCGACTCAACATCGATAAGCTTGTTCTTCAGTTTGGCGTTGCTCTCCTCCAGAGTCAAACACCTAGCCTCTAAGTTCACCATCCTATCGGACCATGTATTTAGTCCATCCTCCACGGATGTCAGACGCTTGGCATGGTCAGCTACGGATAACTGGAGGTTATCTAGTTTGGAGTCGGCCGAGGTGGCGGAAACTCTGAATTCGAGCGTGAGGTTCTGTATTAGTATGGCAATGCTCGACAAATCCGTCGGCGCGTCGTCTTTGGATGGTGGATCCGCGACCTTAGTGTCCTTGTTCTTTGGCCATTTCGATGCCATTATGCATGTCACAGCCAAAAATGTATTAGTAGCAAAATATCCGAAGAAAGAAAGTATCAAAAAAAAAATAATAAAGTTAAGAGTATCAACAAGGCTTTTTAGCGTAGGTTTGAAAAGTAGGGGAGTTGCAGCGTGGAGAAACATGTCTACCACATCCTATACCGGATGTCCATCTCTCCAATAGGTTCATTATTGTAATTTCCCCCACGGTGCTGCTCCATCTGCCCTTGGACTCTCTCCACCTCCCCTTGTGAACAATGCACTAATGCCATCCTGTGGCCTAATTCAGGTGGTGCAGCTCTGTTCTCTGGTCATTAATTTGTTCTATGTTATTGTCACCAATTTGTTATCTGTGCATTTTGTTGTCTGTGTTGTCTGTGATGTTCCACTCCCTGGCCTAGTGTCTCCCCTGTCTGTGTTGGTTTTGTGATCTGGTTTAGTGTTGTTCTCAGTGTGTGTATTTATATTTCGACCCTGTAATGTTTTCTGTGTTAGTTTGTTCCACCCAGCTGTGTCTCATTACCAATTGCCCTCTTGTATCAATTAGTCTGTGTATGTAAGTGTGGTCTGCCCTGACTTCCCTGTTGCATCATTACTCTGTTCACCCCGGTCCCTTTCGTGTTTTGCTCTTTTGTTTGTTAGCCGTACAGTGAGTAGTCGTATTCCTGTCGTGTAATGCTTTGTGTTTGTCAGCCGTTGTCACTGAACACTTTTGTAAGTAGCATAACTTCTCTTGGTGAAGTCTTTATTGCTCTGTGCCACGGAGGATAATATTATTCAAGTCAAGTCAAGTCAAGAGTTTTATTTGTCACGGCATACAAGTATACAGTGAAATGCGGGGGGTCTTGCCCGCAACGATTGTGCATAATACAGTAATACAATAATAAGAATCCAATAGGATGAGAATTCGACATTTGTGCAATAATACAAGTAATCAAAGTAGGGCATATCAGGTATATGTACATGAGTTTTACAAAAGCATGGTAAGACATGCTAGGTCCTGTGATACAGTGCAATACACTGTTACCTACAGATGAGGCACTGGGTCTTTATGTACACTGCTATACAATGCTATATTATACAATCTCAAGTTATACTATACTATTTTTTAAAGTTACCTTTCATTTTGTAAAGTGACCATAAGTGTGAGCGTGTGCATCATGAGTGTGTGTGTGTGTTCATGTTAAAGTGACTGCTAGTTTGTGAGCGTGTACAGTGTGTGTGTGTGTTGTGTGTGTGCTCATGTGTGCTTGTGTGTGGAGAGTTCAGTGTTCAAGACTCTGATGGCCTGGGGGAAGAAGCTGAGCCGAAGTCTCTCTGTCCTAGTTGCTGGTGTTCGCAGGCATTTGCCTGACTGCAGCAGCTTGAACAAGCTGTTGTTGGGGTGGTGAGGGTCTTTCATTATTCTGCAGGCTCTGTATTTGCACCTCTTGTTATATAGGACCTGCAGGGGTGGTAGTGCAATACTGAGCTGAGCGTACCACTCTCTGTAGGGCCTTCTTGTCCTGTGCCGTGCTGTTTCCATACCAGGCAGTGATGTTTCCAGTCAAGATGCTCTCTACAGCTCCGGAGTAGAAGGACTGGAGTAACCTCCCCCGATATTCTGAACTTCCTTAACACTTTGAGTGCCAGCGACGTGTTAAGTCGTCTTTTTATGCCCCCCATTGAGTGCAGACGACGCAAATTGTTGTTTATTTTTTTAATTCGCGATCTGAATTCATATTTCATCAACCGAGTCTCCTGTTGGTACAGCAGCCCCTCTAGGAGCTCCAATGGGAAAATACCGCCCCCTATCGCCTATCCCTGTGTAACTGCAGGCCATTCGATTATACTGGTGGATCTGTGGAGGGGGAGCCTCCTCGCTCCACTATGCTGGCGAGGGATCTGATGACGAGGGAAGTGATCGCGAGACAGAAAGCAGCCTGGAATATATATTTACAGCAGCCAATAATCAATCAATAAACGCGATCGATATTTGGAATGGCGATCAGGAATTGGAATAATCTTTTTGGAGAACATCTGATCAAAGGTAAGGAGTCTATGTTACCAGTTTTAGGATAATCAGAGCTGTCTTCACTGAGATAACAGCGTGTCCCGTTTGTGTATGTGTGTGTGTGTGTGTGTGTGTGTGTGTGTGTGTGTGTGTGTGTGTGTGTGTGTGTGTGTGTGTGTGTGTGTGTGTGTGTGTGTGTGTGTGTGTGTGTGTGTGTGTGTGCTGTTGAGGAAATTAGAGAATCGATTTCTCAGCTTGCCTATATAGCATGCATAAGTACACATATACTATCAATAATCTAACGTTTATTTGAAAACGATTCATAAATAGGCCGACAAATGACAACATGTCTAGTGTATTCGAGAATATTCCAATAAATGCTGTTTATGAGGGAATCTTTCTATTTTTCGGAAATTTTCGAGAAAACAATAGCTTTTCGAAATGCTATAAAAAGGATATGAACCGATTAAAAAAGAATCTGTTTCGACAATGTTGACTGCAAACAAGTCATTGATAAGCGACGGGCAGATTAGACACATAGCCATAATTTAAAACATAGATTATGCGTTTTTAATGCTATAATTGAAGTGGATGATGGCACTCAAGGACATTAATCAACGTTATGGCTGGCACTGAAAGTGTTAACTGTCTCAGGTGGTAGAGGCGCTGCTTCGCCTTTTTTTTAACTGAGTCTATGTGTGTTGTCCATGTCAGATCCTCTGAGATGTGGACCCCCAGGTACTTGAAGCTGCTCACCCTGTCCACGGTAGCCCCGTTTATCCTCAGTGGTGTGTGTGTCCCCTGCTGTTTTCTCCTAAAATCCACAATCAGCTCCTTGGTTTTACCAATGTTCAGGAGCAGGCTGTTGTCCTGGCACCAGCGTTCCAGTACCTCAACCTCCTCCCGGTAGGCCTTCTCGTCGTTGTCAGAGATCAGCACCACCACCACTGTGTCGTCCGCAAACTTCACTTTGGAGTTGGAGCTGAACTTGGAGTGAATACAGCAGTGGGCTCAGAACACAGCCCTGGGGGGACCCGATACTCAGGGTGATGGTGTTCGAGGTCTGACCCCCCACCCTGACCGCCTGAGGCCTTTCACTCAGAAAGTCCAGTATCCAGGCTCTCAGAGCGGAGCTCAGACCCAGCTTGATCAGCTTGTCCACCAGTCTGGTGGGGACTATGGTGTTGAACGCTGAGCTGTAGTCAATGAACAACAGTCTCACATAGCCCCCCTTCTGGCAGTCTAGGTGAGAGTGGGTGCTGTGCAGTACTTGGGAGACCGCATCATCAGTGGACCTGTTTGGCCTGTATGCAAATTGTATAGGGTCCATATCACTGGAGAGGGAGGCACAAATGTAATCCTTAACCAGCCTCTCAAAACATTTCATGGCCACAGATTTGAGTAGTCATTGAGACCTGTTGGGGAGGATTTCTTTGGTACCGGGATAATAGTAGACACCTTGAAGCAGGCAGGTACCACGGATTCAGCCAGGGATAGATTAAATATGGTGGTGAACACTGGGGCTAGCTGGTTAGCACAGGACTTAAGTATCCATCCTGTTATCCCATCTGGGCCAGCAGCCTTCCTGGTGTTCACCACATAAATGCTCTTCTCACACTGTGTTCTGTCAATGAGAGAGTGCCCCCGCCCCCCCACGGATGCCCCCCCCCTCCACAACAGTGTTAAAGTGTTCATGATTTTTAGGGCATTTAGCATGTTTTGGAGACTTGCCCTCTCACTTTGTTTTTAAGCCAAATTCACAGAAATTAAAGGAGCAGTGCTCAAATTCAAGATTCTACACCTGCCTCCTGTCTATCCTCTGCTTGTCTGCGCTTGGGTTTTACATACCTCCACTGTAATATTCATGCCTTGAATATGTCATTTACGACAGGCTCGGTAAGGCGCACCTTTCTGTTTAACTACCCGCACACGGGGTCCTGATGGCCAGTTGGCTGCTAGCCTAGGATAGAGTCACACTCATGTTGCTGACATTGCAATAAAGAAGCTAAGGTACTCTCCTTGTCCCGAATGATTATTTATCTAAAGCATAAATACGACATGGTGTCAGAGTAGAGGATTCAACATGGACTTCAATAGAGTTCCATCGCCACGGATGAATTGGGACTCTCTGGACTTGCCGGGAGAATGGAAGAAGTTCAGACAGCACGCGGAGCTAATGTTTTAAGGCCTGTTAAAAAATTAAGGAGAGGATGAACAATTTAGCTACCTGTTACTGTGGAGTGGAGAAAAAGGGAGAGACATTTTCAACACATGGACTCTCAGTACAGAGGAAGCAAAGGTATTGAAAAGCTACTATGACACATATTATGAATCAGATTAAACAAACCAACGTTTATTCGGCCTTATTAAGTCTGGACGCGGAAAAAGCGTTTGATTGTGTGAGCTGGGACTATTTATTCTTGGTACTAGAAAGGTTAGGATTCAAGGAAGATGCAATTAGGTGTTTTAAAACACTATATACAAGACCCACAGCGAGAATAAAAGTAAACGGTCGGTTAACAAATCCGATCGCCCTAGAACGCGGTACACGCCAAGGTTGTCCATGTAGCCCCGCCCTGTTCGTGATTTTCATTGAACCGCTAGCCCAAGCAATTAGGGAAGACCCCAATATAACAGGTATTAATATAAAAGAAACGGAGCATAAGATAGCATTATACGCGGATGATGTCTTAATTTACTTAAAAAACCCCAGTCTGAGCCTCCCTAGACTAATGGACCTTATTGAAACCTATGGTCAACATTCGGGATACAAACTAAATATAGGAAAAACACAGATACTTACATATAACTATACCCCCCCAAGAGAAATAAAAGAAACCTACAATTTAAATTGGAACATGAAGTCCATAAAATATCTGGGAGTAAGGCTGACTAAGGACTTAACAAAATTGTATGAAGCAAATTACCAGCCCCTAAACACACAAATTAAAAAAGATATAGAAATATGGTCATTAGCCCCCCTGGATTTCACCTCCAGAATAGACTCAGTAAAAATGAACGTAGTCCCTAGACTACTATATCTTTTCCAGTCCTTGCCGGTGGAAATCCCTGCTAAACAGTTTAACGAGTGGGACAGGATGATTTCTAGATTCATATGGAGCGGGGAAAAACCGAGAATTAGGTTCCGGACACTCCAACTCCCTAAAGAGAAGGGAGGCATGTCCCTCCCAAATCTGAAGGAGTATTACTATGCAGCGCAAATAAGACCTTTGGTCTGTTGGTGTGAAAGGGACTACGAAGCGAAGTGGAAGGACATTGAAGTGAAATCACTTGATATACCACTCCAGACAGTAGTTGGGTGATAGACAGCAGGCCAAGACCCTATATAGAAACTTAAACCCATTTATTGTACACACCCTACAGACATGGTTCAAAATTGTGAAACAATTCAAGTTAGAAAAAAGGATTAAGATCTTGAGGTGGTTTGCCTTCGATTTAGGATTTAAACCAAGAATGTATGATCAAACATTTAAGGAATGGGCTCTCCGAGGTATTACCTCATTCAGCACAATGGTAGAGAATGGAGAACTTGTGAGCTTTTAAACCTTGAAAGATACATACGGTTTGGATAAACACGACTTCTTCAGATACCTACAACTACGCCAGTACTTTCTAAAGGAGGTAAAGGTGTCTGAGCCCAATACCCCAATAGACAGTGTTATTCAGATATTCATTCAGGCATACAGGGACAAGATGAGTAAAACTGTGTCAAAATTGTATAATAGCTTTGTTCAGGCCAGAACGTTAGGTTATGACTATAACCAAGTTCTGTTAGTATAGCGACGCTCGGCATCGCTCTCTGCACTATCTCGCATACGTGCACGCGCACTGAATAAAGACCACAATGTACCTTTAATCCCAATATTCGTCTGACCACACCCCTATCAGCTTACCCATATAAGCAGGGGTGGGGCCACCCACTCTCCTCCTTCCCAAGCTTTCGCCACAAGGCGAGGTCAAAGGCTGCAGTGGCGTCGGATGCCGAGCGTCGCTATACTAACAGAACTTGGTTATAGTCATAACCTAACGTTCTGTATCGTATCGCTCTCGCTCGGCATCGCTCTCTGCACAAGGGAGGCCGAGCGAGAGCCAACGGCCGACAAATACACCCCGCTGACAGCCCCCCACAAACCATCAGAACAGGGAGGGCCGAGCCCCCCCGACCCACCCTAATGGCGGGCACCCCCCCTATTAGGGGCTTCATGGGAGGGCGACGGACCCGACCGTGCGAAGAGGCACTCAAGCAACTCAACGCACAGGGTGAGCAGACCGTGGCTTGACCCCACGACTACACACACGCACAACCCGCATGCCACCTGGGAACGAACGGAGGAACAACCTCGTTACTGCCCCCAGAATCACGGGGTCAAGGGCAAACCCAACCCCGTGGCAAGGCCGTAGCAGCGGAGCACGAAGGAAGACCCAGACCCACCAAAAGGACTGGACTCCCTAGAATGGGGGCCCGGAGAAGTCCATGATGCCAGCATCAAGACCCCACCAGGTGGGCACGTAGTGCCCCGCCCCCCACATCGCCAGCGTATTCGGACAAAGGCCCCTCAGTTACTGCACCTGGTATTCCCAGGCGGAATCCCAACCAAGTACTAACCAGGCCAGAACCTGCTTAGCTTCCGAGATCGGACGAGATCGGGCGTGTTCAGGTTGGTATGGCCGTAAGCCGAGCGGGCCCTGTCCCCCCAATAGTACACCGCCTGGCACACTGACCCTGCAGAACAGGCAGTCAGCATGGCCATAAGCACACAAAAAAGGTTAACCAACGGAAGCAGGCAGCGCACCGGGGAAAAACCAGGCAACAGGCTGTTAACCCTAGCCTGGAGACTGCGGACGAGACAGGCGCCAGAGGGGACAGCTGAACACAGCCGCCCCGGCGGAAGGAGCGTAAGCTGGCGGTGTTGCATGACCAAGCCTCCATTTAAAAACCCCCACCCAGAGGGGTCGAGGCAGAGAAGGCTGACACGATTGGCAGACGTCATGAACGTGCAGGGGCACCCTCAAACGGTGAACCCGGGAGTTGACACTGCTCCAACACACCAGGGAATCAACCACCTCGGTGTTACCCAATGCGGTGGTTGTTCCTATAACCCCTCAAGAAAAAACTCCAAAACACACCTGCGGGTATACACCGGCTATACCGCAGTACAAGTGCTTCAGTTTCCAAAAAGGGTTAACCCAGGCCTACGGGTCGCAAACATCACTTCGGACCGGGCCTGGCGGTACGGGAAGCACAGGGTCACCAGAGGAGGTCAAAAAACCACCCCCACAGGCCCCTCTTCGCCATGCGTGAGAGAGGAGCAAAAAATAATGGAGAACCAGCCCCTAAGCACACCGTACCTGGTATTCCCTGGCGGTCTCCCAACCAAGTACTAACCAGGACCAACCTGTGTAGCGGCCGAGATCCGACGAGATCGAGCGCGTACAGAATGGCATGGCTGTAAGCCATGACGACAGTGCTGAGTAAAAACATACCCAACCAGGGTCTCCATAGCGCTTAACCCTGTGACACCCAGACCGACCTGGCATTTTTCCCCCTGAAAAAAGCCCAAGTCCCTCAGGGTACCAGAACAGCAGATCTGCATCCCCGGCGGACAACGGGTTCAACTGATCTGGACCAGCGTGACCAGAACCAGTCCCGTGCCCTAACCACGCCGACATGCCTACTCCAGGAGAAGGGCAGATATGCGTGTTGATCTTAACATGAAAAGAAGGTGCCACCCAGACGTTCGGACGAACCGCGCCTGGTGGCCCACCCCAAGGGCGTGAGACCCCACCACATATGTTCAGATCCATCCCGTCATCATCCCCCAGACATGAACGAGAATCCGTCGACAACCCACCCAGGTCATGGGATGTGGTCGTCGGAAGAGGAAAAACCCCCATCTCAGTTGCTTTATAAAAACGCTGTTTCAACCACAAGCAACCAAGGCGTGCCAGTCAATCGCCTGTTTACAGCGAGCTAGCACTATACGTGCGTCGGGACACACCCCCATCAATGAACAGGCTATTTAGACCTGTCATTGAATCCCCAAGGCGCCCATGGGAACGACAAGAGGGGTGTGACACTCCCTAACTCCAACACTTCTGGAATAGAAAGAAGGAAGCATCAACAGTATGTATCCCAGTCTACACAGCCGGGGTAAAAAATGTTCACATTTTTACATCCCACCACCCTCCCATAGGAAAGAGACGGGGATCCCCAGAGAGACTTCCCACGCGAGCTGTACAGATTGAAAAGAATATATTGCACCTTGAGCCATGTAAAAAACTGGTTTTAGGGCCTCCGGGGAAGAGGCACTGAACCCATACACACTCAATAAACGAATTGAATCGAATATACATACAATAGAAAAGGACCCTTCTAGAGGGTCCACTCACTTTGACAATCTGAGGAGGAAGGCTCTGTACTCTGATGGAGGCTTCCTCACATGGAAGAAGGAGTCCGAACTCACAGAAGGCCTGAATAGGCGCTTGGTGAGGAGGAGCCCTGACCACCCCCCCTGAAAACAGATCCATCACATGGACCTGAACAGCACACGGAAGTCCTACCAACAGAGACGCGCACGGTGACGTACACTATGGCGGGGGAATTCCTGCGGTGCACACGCCCAATATACCAGGCCGTGGGACCAGGAACTCCCTCCCCACCCCCCCCCCCCCCCCCCCCCGTAACGTGCCGAACCGCCACGTGACGGGAACCTTGAAGGACAGGGGGTGTACCCCTGACCGACAGAACAATGGGGAGAGGAAAGGTTACCAGTTCACCCCTTTACGACCCCACACCCATGATACGATGTAACGACAAAAAGAGAATATGACACAGTCATAGTCAGCTCTATGAAGCGTTTCACAGCTCCACACAGCGCATGAGCTAACCTGCTATCTGATTTTTACTAAGGAAAAACACAGAATAGAGAGGGCTCTAAGAACCCCGGTCCAACATACACATGTGCTTCTGTGGCCAGTACAACCCAGTTGTAGGTCACATGACACACACAACCCATCATCACCTACAAAAAATGACAAAAACACTCAACAGAGGAACGCCGTTTTTTTCACAATGAGAGAATACATCATCAGTATCGACCACAGGCCTTGCTAAGCACACATGACAGCAACCAAACCAATTTCCCTTTAGGAAATAAGTTTCTCCAGCAGATTTAGCACAACCTCAGCAATCAAGCTAAGAGTTACATCGTATCCCTACCACACAAAAGACACAATTAATGCACAACATGTCTGATAGGAGGATGAAAAAGTCCCCAGGGAACCGGGGGGGAAACACAATCCTCCTATTTTACCCTCAATACGGCCAGTTAAAACAGGAAAACCTGTTAATGTGTGAACACACTGTTCATTGTCATTACAGTCTGAGAAAGAACATTCTTTTACTCACTTGTCACCAAGCATAGCTTCATAGGTTAGTTGCCTTAGTAGTGAGTACACGGTACATATAAACACCATGTTTCTCACACAACAACCAGATCATTACATCACGATTTGCACGGAGAAGCTAACTGCCAGTGACAAAAAACAGCTCACACATAACCCGCAACGTATCCTAAATGCATTGCAACAACACACGTTTTGGGAAAAAACACCGTTATTCACAATACATTTAGCAAAGTAAAACCAGAAGACGTGTTATGAGGTCTGGTCAACCCCGTTCCTACCCGGAACGCAGATCAGCGAAGTGCAGTCACAGACACCGTAGGAACACAGCCGTCCTGTGTTGTCCGAACTGGGTAGCGTCACCGCCCCAACCCGTACTACAGTCCCCCGTTGATGCAACCTTGCCGTCCAGGCTCAGGGCAGGGTCGACGAAACATCCCCTGTCAAGGATGACGTCGCGGTCAAGAGTGTAAAACATGTTAAAATCAAAGCAAGTTCAACAGAATAGCATCAAGCTAACGGCGATCAGAAGCGAGCTCACGGCGGCGCGCGAGAAGCTAAGCTACCCCGCGCCAGCCATGGCC
Organism: Notolepis coatsorum; assembly: GCF_963971535.1. Taxonomy (NCBI): domain Eukaryota; kingdom Metazoa; phylum Chordata; class Actinopteri; order Aulopiformes; family Paralepididae; genus Notolepis; species Notolepis coatsorum. Next base: position 61,489,239 of record NC_140176.1, read on the forward strand.
ATAGCAGCAAGCTAACGTTACCTAGCGACCACGACATGCTAGCCCCGCAGCTAACAGCTGACTGGCTAATAGTAGGCCCTAAGCAGGCCATGCAGCGATCCAGCAGGCTAACGCAGCAGTTAACAGCTGACTGGCTAACCGTAAGCTATGAACATGTAAACAATGACATAACACTCACCCAGACAGGCCGCCGTTCTGAACCTCTCCTCACTTTTTAAGAGAAAAGAGAAAACAAGATGTCAACACCGCTTCACAACGGTGACTTTACCACCTCCGACGGAATCAGCACAGTACCAACTGGCCTGTGTAGCTGACTTTGAACATGAATCTGCCGCTATCGCACATTACATGCACATATCCCCTCGTGAAGGAATACTCTCATTTGGATATGAAAGATGGGGCCTTAACACGGTGACAGAGAGAATTCACTCGTCCAGAACACACAGGGATCACCAGTGTCAATGGTCGCGGCCCACTAGTTAAAACTATAATGGTCTTCAGACCAAGGCCTCCTGTCGCCTAGGTGGCTGAACAAAGGACCCTAGCCTGGGGCCGGTTTCCATAAACTTTGTCAAGTAGCCCCCATAGCACTAACAGACAAGTGGAGCCCGCCAGCAAACACTACTCACCCAACCTGGAACGCACCGCTTCTCACAACAGCGGCATGTCCGACAGTTCAGCTGTGGCCTGACAGGTTTCACCCCAACAAACACAGCAAGGAACTGCAGTTGAGAAGCATGCAGCGGCATGCTCCCAATACGAAAACCGGTGGAGGGTTTTTAGAATGATCATCATCTTCCAGACACTCCAGTACGAAGACAATATCGCCGTATTTTCTCGAAAATAGTGAGAGAGAAAATAAAGATATGATGTCAACGTATCCTTGTTTCCCAAAGCTGCTCCTAAACCTTTCTTCCATCATGGTGTCAAGTGTGGGGATCTACCGAGGCACTTCTTCCTTGTGGTGAAAGCGAGAAGGAGGAGAGTGGGTGGCCCCACCCCTGCTTATATGGGTAAGCTGATAGGGGTGTGGTCAGACGAATATTGGGATTAAAGGTACATTGTGGTCTTTATTCAGTGCGCGTGCACGTATGCGAGATAGTGCAGAGAGCGATGCCGAGCGAGAGCGATACGATACAGAACTGACTCCACAAGTTACATTAAGACAAATTGGGAAAAGGAATCAAACATTGAAATAACCGAAGACGAATGGGAGAACATGTGCAGAACTCAATGTAGCTCGACTAATTCGAAAACATGTAGAGAATTCTGCTGGAAAAACTTGACTAGATTCTTCATAACTCCCAAAATCAAATCCCGACAAGTAGGCATAGAGCAACCATGTTGGAGATAGTGCGGCCAGAGGGAGGCAAACCACTCTCATATCTTTTGGAATTGTCCAGGAATTCAACGTTATTGGCAAGATGTTCACTCCACCATGCAGGTTATATTGAATTTTAAGATACCGGAGACCTTCTCCTATTTATACCTGGGTAACTTACCTGAGGAATTGGTAGGAGGAGACAGATATTTGATGAAAATATTTTTAGCAGCAAGTAAGAAAGCGATCACGCGTCTCTGGTATCAACAAGAACCTCCAACAAAAGAAAAATGGTTGGCCATTATAGGCGAAATATACACAATGGAAAGACTTACTTTTACTCTCAGATTACAGGAAGAGAAAGGTTTGAAGTACTGGGAAAAGTGGGACTTTTATATGGTAATGACGACAACCAGTGGATGATGTATTGATGTATAGTTGTAAAGAATATTCGCCATACCTATAGGGAAAGTAAGAGAATTGAGAACTCATGTGAAAAGTATATTTTTGTAAAGTGACACTAATAATGCAGCCCGGGATTGTGTTTTTGTTATGTCTTGTTGTTTGTGATTGTTTGCTTATTGTGAAAAACAATAAAAAGAAAGTAAAAAAAAAAAAAGAAAAAGAAAAGCTACTATGACAATTTCGAAGCATACGTAATTCCAAAAAGGAACACGATTTTCTCTAGGTACAAATTCCATGAAAAAACCCAGCAACCTAGCAAGTCGTTTGAACAATTTGTCACTGCATTGAAACTGCTTGTGAAGGACTGTGCATATGCGAACAATGATGAGATGGTTAGAGACCGTATAGTGTTTGGCACAGTGGCGGCTCTACCACTAGGGGCGCTAGGGCGCCGACCCACCTGCTGGCCAGCTGCTGTTAAATCAGAGAACAAGACAATAAAACTTTTTCGTTTTTGTGTTTTATAGCCCTATAAATAATATAAACATGTTTAAAATGTATAATATTTACTCATTTTAAGTATGTTTGTATTTCCAATGCACAATATAACGTTATTATCTAAATAAAAAAAACATCGGTTTCATGGGCAGGAAGTGCCTTTTTTTTTAATTTTTTCGTATTTCTCGCCCGGGCAAGAAGCGATAGCGCTCTGCGTGCGCGTCACAGTTTGATCGCTGTCTCCGTCACAGCCAATCAGTGCATACGGCGTTGTGCGTTGAAATATGACTATTATGTTGGAATCCGAGCGCGATTTGAAGCGGTCTAGCCAGCAGCGTGTGAACTTCCGTGAAGAATTTCCATAGCCGCATTTCGCGGAGACGCTCTCTGATTGGCCGACGCGATGCCAGTTTTTTTCCATTGCCGCATTTCTCGGGTTGGTTAGAGAGAGAATGCAACTCAGTCGACTCGTCGTCAACAACAACAGCAACTGTTACTACACTGAGCTTAGGCACTCTTTCAAAGTTGGTTAAGGTTAGAGTTTGTCTTAGAGCATGGCGATAGAACGCCAGGTAGTTTGCAGGCTGTTCGAGGCGAAAATGGACAAAGACACAGCTCTTGGCTAACTAACAACAAGCTATATTATGGAGGCAGTGTGGAGGGACATGTATGGACAATGGATGGACATCAACACAGGCTGGATGGACAATGCCATGGAGTGGATATACTTTATCAACAAGCCAACAACAAGGTAGATTAGCGATCTTAACTCTAGTTTAATACATGATACGTTGTCTACTGATGCCGTTGTACTGCTAGCTGTTAGCTCCGTTAGCTTAGCTGGCCACTTAGTGCATGGAACGGAGTAACGTTAACGTTTAAACGTTATGTCGAGGTCATACAATACTACAGTCGACATAAGGTTAACGTTACCCCGTTTCCATGAAGTGTTTAAATAGCAGCAATCTTGTTGAAAATGTAACTACTAAAATGCTCTCTGATGCTGCTGATGCATATCAATCAATCAATCAAATTTATTTATAAAGCACATTTCACATGACGCGTGTCAACCAAAGTGCTGTACAGAGGGTAAATACATAAATACATAAGATACATATAGACAACAATCACACTCCGTTTTATGGGAGGGCACACAGGCAAACACATAGAAAAACAGGGCATGAGTCAGTGAACGGGAAAGGCTAGTAGGTAGAAGTGGGTTTTGAGCCTCGATTTGAAGGCATCTATCGAGGGGGCGAGCCTAATGGAGGTGGGGATGCTGTTCCACAGTTCAGGGGCTGCGATAGCAAAGGCACGGCCCCCCCTGAGCTTGAGGTTAGACCTCCGGACTGTCAGGAGCCTCTGATCGGCTGACCTGAGGGACCTGGTGTTGGAATAGGGGGATAGGAGGTCTGAGATGTAGGAGGGTGTGTGACCATTAAGGGCTTTAAAAACAAATAGGAGAACCTTAAAATCTATCCTGTAGCGTACTGGGAGCCAATGAAGGGAGGCAAGGACAGGGGTGATGTGGTCTCTCTTGCGGGTTCCGGTCAACAGTCTGGCAGCAGCGTTTTGTACCAGTTGTAAGCGGGACAGGGAAGACTGGTTAATGCCTATATAGAGGGAGTTGCAGTAGTCTAATCTAGATGAAATGAAGGCGTGAATGACTCTCTGAAGGTCTGCAGGGGAGAGAAGGGCTTTGAGTTTGGCAATGGTGCGTAGTTGGAAAAAACATGCCTTTACCACTGAGTTTACTTGTCTGTCAAATTTAAATTGTGGATCAAAAATGACACCTAGGTTCTTGACATACGGCTTGACCAGGGAGGACAGGTTGCCAAGGCTGTTGGTAAGGGTGGTGACAGCGTCTGGGGGACCAAAGAGGATTATTTCGGATTTGTTTTGATTTAGTTGTAGAGAGTTTTGTGCCATCCAACATTTAACATCATCCAGGCAGGATATGAGACTGTTAAGTAGAGACTGGTTGTTGGGTTTCAGGGAAACATAAAGCTGTGTGTCGTCAGCATAACAGTGAAAAGAGATGTTGTGCTTCTGAATGATTGGACCAAGGGGTAGCATGTAAAGGGAGAACAGGATCGGGCCAAGGATGGACCCTTGTGGGACCCCACAGGAGAGGGAGGTTGAGGGGGAGGAGCAGTTGGCGATGTTGACAGCAAAGCTTCTATTTGTGAGATAGGAGGAAAACCATGCTAATGCAGTGTCACTGACACCAACCCCATGTTGGAGACGATCTAATAAAATGGTGTGATCACATAATGAATGAATGGTGAGTTGTTTAAAATGACAACATACATGTGTTAATTATTTGATTTGATTGATCCGAGAGACAGAGAGATCGTCTATGTTTGAATGAATGAATGAATGAATGAGAACTTTATTAACAGATTGCAGAATGGGTACAATACAGTACGGCTCAATACACACAATTGTTAAGGGGATGCAGACCAGAGAAAGACGTTTGTCTTGTTTACATCAGGGTCCCAGATTTTCGATTCATATCGATAGTTTAATAGCTAGCCTTGGCTCGTTTAACAATATGCAAAATATGTGTACAGCCCTGTACTCATACTGAAGTTATTCTTGGTATATAATAGGTCTGATTGTGTAACGAATCGATTCCACGTCGCGCTGTGTGTGAGAGAGAGAAGGAGAAAGGGAGAGATCTGCCTGTGTTTGTAGACGGGCGAGTTTTGTTTCTAACTTTTCTATTTATATATTGTGTTTCAAGTTGTGAATTAGAGTCTAGACTATACTTTATTTGACTGGTTGTGTGTTGTTGTAGTAACAGCTGAGCGACTCGTTCATAAGAGCCGATTCATTGCCGTGAGCGTGAGTCGAATCGCTCACGTCTTGCCATGAGTGTTGCGTGGTACTGTACTGTACTGTACAAAATATTTGGTATAGCGCCCCTAGTGGCGAATACCCACCGGCCGCCACTGGTTTGGCATACAGAGAAACTTTTAAATGTCGGTTCAGAGTTGTCGTTAGACAAAGCAATAGATGTAGCTAGAGCTCACGAGCTGGCACAATCTCAGATAAAAAGTTGTATTGACGCCAGGAGCAGTGTGCATGAGCAGCTTGTGCACAAGGTGCACAGACATGAGCAGAAGAATGCCTCTCAGAGGTATCGCCCCAGAACAGAGTGGACAGAGAGAGCTCACAGAGCAAGTGACACAGACACACGAAGGAACTGTGGATACTGTGGGAACAGAGCACACAAGGAAGGAGAGAACTGTTAGGCAAGAGGAAAACAATCCAGCCTACTTCACGCATACTGACAGGATATGGTGGAGAGAAGCTTGCAGTAAAGGGCACATGCACGTTGAATTGTAAATACAAAGAGTGTGACATGTTATTGGACTTTTACATTGTAGACACTCAGGCACCCCCAGTTCTAGGCTTACAAGCATGCCTGAATATGGACCTTATTAAACTAGTGTTGTCAGTCACTGCATACACAGACAAACAAACCATCATGGAAGAATATCACAATGTGTTTAAAGGAATTGGACTGTTCCCGGGAGAGTGTCACATCCATATAGACCCAGATGCCACGCCAGTGGTCTGCCCACTGAGAAGGACATCGATCGCCCTGCGCAGCCGCCTGAAAAAGGAGCTACAACATATGGAAGACACACAGATCATCACCAAGGTCATTGAACCAACGGAGTGGGTCAGTGCACTAGTCATCATTGAGAAACCACGCACAGGCAAGCTCAGAATATGCTTGGACCCAAGGGAGCTAAACAAGGCTATCAAGCGCCAGCATTACCCTTTGCCGACACTAGAGGACATCACACCCAGACTAACAGGTGAACGCTATTTCAGCGTACTGGATGCAAGATCAGGATACTGGTCCATCAAGCTCTCTCAAGAATCATCAAAGCTGACGACGTTCAACACACCATTAGGACGGTACAGGTTCCTACGCTTACTGTTTGGACTTGCCTCTGCTCAGGATAAATTCCAACGGAAAATCGACTAGCCATACGAGGGTTTAAATGGAGTAGCAGCTATAGTAGACGACATCCTCGATGACCCAGGCAAAATAGCTGCCATCAAGGAGATGGAGGCGCCAAAGAGCCGTGCAGAGCTGGAGACCGTGCTAGGTATGGTCAACTACCTGGCCATCTATTTTGACCCTGAAAAGGAGCTCAGCTTGCAGGTAGACGCATCGAAGTATGGCTGGGTGCTGTGCTGATGCAGGAAGGAAGGCCCATTAGCTACGCATCCAGATCACTCACAGACAGCGAGGTAAACTACGCACAAATCGAGAAGGAGATGTACACAGTCCTATATGGATTCAAACGTTTCCATCAATATGCCTACGGTCGCCATGTTATGGTGCAATCTGACCACAAGCCCCTTGAGTCAATCAGGAAGAAGCCTATAGCCGCAGCCCCACCAAGGCTACAGAGAATGATACTACAGCTACACAAGTACAACTTCAAAATCGTGCATCGCCTTGGGAAGGATATCCCAGTTGCCGACACGCTATCCAGGAAATCACTCGCCTCTCACGACGACAGACTCAGTGAAGGGATGGACCTTCAGGTACACATGGTGTTCAACAGCCTACCTGTATACGACGACAGACTACAGGAGATCAGAGAAACAACAGACAATGACACACAGCTCAAGCTGCTTAGCCAGGCTATCATGGAGGGATGGCCTGAGGAAAGAAAACAATGCCCCCAGAACATCATTGAATACTGGAACCACCGAGATGAACTATCCAAAACGAATGGAATCATCTTCAAAGGGGAGAAAATAGTCATCCCTACCATCCTCAGAGGAGAGATGCTGATCAAGATCTCTGCAGGCCACATGGGCATGGGAAAATGCAAACTGAGAGCACGAGACATCATGTTCTGGCCTGGAATGGGTAAGCATATAGAGCAAATCGTGGAAAAGTGCTCAATATGTCAGGAGCGCCGTCCATCAAACACCAAGGAGCCCATGATGCCTCATCGCATCCCAGACCATCCCTGGCAGGTTGTAGGGACAGACCTCTTCAACTGGAACAACCAGGACTACATTGTGACCGTCGACTACTACAGCAGGTTCTTCGAACTAGACAGACTCCACAGCACCACATCAGCAGCTGTAGTCCACAAGCTAAAGGCAGTCTGTGCCAGGCATGGAGTCCCGGAGACCATTGTCTCAGACAATGGACCACAATATAAGTCTAAGGAGTTCGAGGCATTCGCCAAGTCGTGGGAGTTTACACACGTCACGTCAAGCCCACATTATCATCAGAGCAACGGACTAGCGGAGAGAACCGTAAAGACAGCAAAATCACTCATGGACAAGGCTAAAGCAGACGGAAGAGACCCTTACCTTAGTCTCCTTGAATATCGTAACACCCCAGTCGACCACTTCAAATCGCCGGCACAGCTGTTGATGAGCCGCAGGCTGCGCTCAACCCTCCCAAGCACCAACCAACAGCTGCAGCCAGGGGTAGTCAGCCCCAAAGATGGACATGACAAGTGAGTGCAGAGACAACAGCACCAAAAGAGATACTATGACAAGTCAGCTAGACCACTGCCCCCACTACACAGTGGAGAGTCTGTCAGACTCCAAGAGTATGGACGCTGGAGGCCAGCAGTAGTCATCCAGCCAGCCGACACTGTGCGTTCATACCACATTCGCACCCAAGATGGACATGAGTACCGCCGTAACCGCAAGCACCTAAGAGACACAAAAGAAGAATACTTTTTGGCAAGCGACGGTCTGCCAAACACAGAAGGCGTCAATCACTCACCTGATACCAACACCCCTGAACTGTCAGAGGACTCAGAAGCTAACTCAGCTTCATACTACACCAGGTCAGGCCGAGAAGCCTCGGGACATACCTGTGAATGTACAGGGTGTAGGCGGATCGCTGCCCTATTAAAAAATAAAAATAAAAAAGAGAAATGTAACTTGAATGCTAATGTTTACCTTGTTGAATATAAAAAAAGAGACATGTAACTTGAATACTAATGTCTACTGAAATGGATGACTTACTAATGTTTACTGAATTGGCTGACTTACTTACCTTGTTTACCTTGTTGAATATGTCCCAATATTTAAGCAGGTTGTTCTGTGACTAAGATTTGCATACGGTAGGAACCAGTGGAGGTTTCTCTATGACAACACGTGAAATACAAATTCACTCATAATTCATAATTAATATTAATTTACATATACCTATATATATTTTTTTTTCTTTTAATTATTATTATAATTTTTTTATTATTTCCTCTGTAAAAAAATGCCAGTGAATTTTTTTTTCTTCAAAAATTGCCAAAATTGCCAGCTCTGAGCAGGCCTGCACTGCAGTATTGCCTGCAGTAATTATTCGTGCAGAATATCTGCACAGGTTGACCCATTGTTAAATAAATAATAAATAACAGCCAATCAAAATAGGCTATTAACTTCATCTAAGCACGGACTGTGCAGTTAAACTCTTGCCATTCAATGGAGGATTTAATGATTGACAGCCCTTGACATCCAATACGCGGAGGTTGAATGATTGGCAGCCTTGCAAATCCAATCAGAGTCTGCCTGGTAAAATACATGCAGAACTGCAGCTGGGCTGGCGTCAGTGTTCTAGTCAAAGTTGTGTTCCATCATCTCATGTGTGCATTTTGCCTGAAGATGAACATTAATTTGCCTAATATAATCATTCATATTTTAAGATCTGTATTCACTTGTTCACTTATTGTTGTGCACTGGATGATATATATATATTTTTTTATCTCAGTTGAAGACTAGTGTAGTTGTAGTTGACGTGAACGTGCCATCTTGGACAGTGAAGGCAAGCTAACTTGTAGCTAGTAGTTTACAGTACAGCTGTAACAACACACAGTAGGCTAAATTAAACTTTGCGCCAACATTAGGACCGAAGTATAAACCAGCAACTGAGCAACATGAAGAAGTGGACTTATGCACCTGGATCAGAAAAAAGTAAGTTGTAGTGTTTGTAAAACGAAAGCCTGATTAGCCTGGATGCTAACGTTAGCTAACTGTTTAGAGAACAATACATACTTGTAGTAGACTTGATTAAGGGATTGCAACGTTGTTAACTTGGCTATGTCACAAATAAACACAATGTAATGTATCACGTTGGCTGCTGGCTGCTAATGCAGCCTGCAGATAATATTTGCATGTGCACTGTGTTAGTGTAAATGAATGAATGTTGCCGCTAGCTTGTGGCTAGGCTAGCGTTCTTTGCTAATGGCTAACGTTAGCTAGCCGAATTGTTTAGAGACTTGAATAAGGGAATGAAACGTTGTTAACTTGGCTATGTCACATATAAACACAATGTAATGTATCACGTTGGCTGCTGGCTGCTAATGCAGCCTGCAGATAATATTTGCATGTGCACTGTGTTAGTGGTGCTGCCTAAATGAATGAATGTTTGCCGCTAGCTTGTGGCTAGGCTAGCGTACGTTGCACTGATCTAGTGACTAGTGCCTCTGTGGAGGAGGAAGTAAACATTGCCAGGCATTCTGGTCATTGTAGTTCTCCCTCTTTTCACCGACAGTTAAGGGAGACATGACATTCTGGTTTGATGAAATGTATAGTGTAAATTAAATGAATAGTGTATGTATATTCAATAGTAGTATTGATAGTATATTAGCCACTGTATACTGTACATGGTCTGCTTGGTTTGATCGGGCCGCCGAGCCATGGTCTGCTTGGTTTGATCGGGCCGCCGAGCCATGGTCTGCTTGGTTTGATCGGGCCGCCGAGCCATGGTCTGCTTGGTTTGATTTAGGGGAGTGGTCTGCCTCGCGGGGGGGCCCGACATATTGCGCAACACCACTGCATACCATTGACTCAGAAAGGTCTGTTTTATTGAAATCTTCACAGCAGTATAGTTTGTTTATACTTCAGAAGGATGATATTTAAACATAGTCCCCAAAATGAATGGAAGCGAATGAGGAGCCTGACACCTGTGAGAAATGGGGGTGTTGCAGCGTTGGGGATGTTTTGGGGATAATTTAATATATAATATAATAATTTGTGCTTCACCAAAAAATTTGGTCAGCAGCCTCCACTGGTAAGAACTGTACTATCACTGGGACAGACACTTTAAGCTTTGATTACATACCTTATCACTTGTTGAAATGTTCAAATATTCAAGCAGGCTGTTCCATAATAAGAGTGCACAGGGTACAAACTGTAATACCTTTGATACAAGAGTATATTTTTTATGTCTAACATATTAATGCTTACCTGTTTACATTGCCTGGCCCTGACATAGTGTTAGCACACATGGTTAATGTTTACAAAGAATGTCTTACAGAGTAATGCATAATATTTTCTTTACTTTCAGTCTCTGTTAGTTTCAAGTTTCTTTAATAGTTGTCATACAGAAGTACAGAATACTTTTATACAAAATGCTTCTTACTGTTACGCTCCAGAGACTGTGCAAGACAAGATAGTATGAAATAAAATAACATAGTAAAATTAGAAGTAAAAAAAAATGAGGTCACAGTGTTCAGTTTAGACATATGTACAATGTTCGATGCAGAATAGACATAATTGAGTTACCATATAATATACAATACTGTGCAGTGTACTAATATACAATACTATATAGTGCAAGGCAGAAATGGGATGAGGTGCAATTTAGGTACAATTTACAGTAGGTGTACGAGTTGTAGTGCAAATCCTTTATCAATAAATATAAAGTGTAAAGTGTGTTTGTGTGATCTAAAGTGTGGAGAGTGGGTGCTGCAGTGTGTTGTTTGTTTGAGTGAGTGTGGGTGTGTGTGCTGTGTGCATTTGATGGTTGTTGCATAGTGTTTATTGTTCGTTTAGCAGCCTGATGGCCTGGGGATAGAAGCTTCTTCTGAGTCTTTCTGTGCTCGCCTTAAGACTCCGGTATCGCTTGCCTGACCGCAGCAGTTCAAAGAGGCAGTTGTTCGGGTGGCTCGAGTCCTTAATAATTCTCTTAGCCTTCCCCTTGCACCGCTTGTTGTAAATGTTCTGGAGGGTGGGAAGCCCCCCTCCAATTGTGCGTTCGGCTGAACGTGTCACTCTTTGTAGTCTGCTACGGTCTTGTGCAGTGCTATTCCCAAACCAGGAGGTGATGTTGCCGGTCAGGATGCCCTCTATTGTACATGAGTAGAAGTTCCTAAGGATCTTCTGACTGACTTGGAACTTCCTTAGGCGCCTGAGGAAGTAGAGGCGTTGTCGTGCCTTCTTCACAACACTGTCAATGTGTGTGGTCCATGTCAAGTCCTCGGATATGTGGGCTCCGAGGTACTTGAAACTGTTCACTCTCTCAACCGGTGCCCCGTCGATGCTGAGGGGGCTGTAGTCCTTGACCCCCGACCTCCTGAAGTCCACAATCATCTCTTTTGTTTTGCTGATGTTCAGGGAGAGGCAGTTCTCCTGTTAATAGCTCATAACGTTTTCTTTAAAAGAAGGAGGATGTAATATTCATGCCTTGAATATGTCATTTACGACAGGCGCGCTAGGCGCAGCCAGTTGGCTGCTAGCCTAGGATAGAGTCACACTCATGTTGCTGACGTTGCAATAAAGAATCTAACGTACTCTCCTTGTCCCGAATGATTATTTATCTAAAGCATAAATATGACACTCCACCACCGTCATGCCACCTCCTAACACACTATGACATGTTGTAGACAGGTGCCAGAGAGCTGATACGAACCTGTGTAGCATCTCCCTCTTGCAGGCAAAAGGTGTAGCTTCCTACTGAATCTGTATTTAAATGGAAAATGATGGAAATTAGCCTATGAGTGACGTTTCAACCAAATTGGCCCTGTCGTTTGTGAGATTAGCTGTGGACAGTAAGACAGACTCACACGCAGACAGACACAAGCGACCGCATAACTATTGTTTGTGGAGATATTTTTCTTTTTTTTAAACACCACACTCAGTGGGGCTTAGATACCATTTCAGAGGTCAAGTCAACACTAACGCTGCTCACTCATAACTGCTGCCAAGCCAAACGTACTCTGTGAATGAGCCTGCTTATTGGTCTATGGAGAATTGTCAGAGGGGTTGAGAGAGAGAGAGAGAGAGAAAGAGAGAGAGAGAGATAGAGAGAGAGAGAGAGAGAGAGAGAGAGAGAGAGAGAGAGAGAGAGAGAGAGAGAGAGAGAGAGAGAGAGAGAGAGAGAGAGAGAGAGAGAGAGAGAGAGAGAGAGGGAGAGAGAGGGAGAGAGAGAGAGAGAGAGAGAGAGAGAGAGAGAGAGAGAGAGAGAGAGAGAGAGAGAGAGAGAGAGGGAAGTGTGTAGGCCTGTACTGTATGTCATCAAGACAGTTAGATAACATTCAGCAAATTAGAGTGAATTAGACTTCAAATCACCAGTAAATGGATTTCACCATTGAAATCAGCGCTAATTGCACGTCATAGCCAGCTAGTGTGTCAGTCACTCAGTGGCGTTATAAGAAATCATAACATGATGTGCAGACTTCTGGTTAGAGAAATTGCAAAAAAATTGCTAAATGCAGACTTCCTGTTGAACATACATTAACAGGTTAACACAAAATAAATGTTGGACCAGACAAAAAAATTATATTATTGGAGGAAAAGCAATACTTTTATTCAAGTTCAAGTTTTGTTTTATTTGTCATCATGTACATTATAGTAAAATGTTTGGTTCTGTAATGACCCTCCTGAGATTGTACTTAGAGACTTCAAAAGTAAAGACCAATTTACCACTATACAAAATATACAATATACTTATTTTGTATTAGCCAAATTAGGATGTTTTTTTTATATATATATATTATTTAAATATCTGTCGACATAAAGATATTATCAATATAACCTTTAAAAGATGGCAATAGGGGCGGTCGGGTGGCGTAGCGGAGATTGCGCTCGTCACCAATGCAAGAGGCTGCGGTCTCGACTCCCGGAGTCAGCATTGCCCTGCGGCTTGGGCCGGTCGTCATACTAACTCGTTTGGCTGAGTTAGGGGGAGGGAAGTCGTCCGTGGTAATCTGGCGTTGTGGACAGCGACGCCTACAGGTCAGGTCTGGGCGCCTGCTCAGCGAAAGGCAGGAAATGGTGAAGGCAGCGTGACCTCCCACGCGTTACGCTTCACCAATGAGAGTCCTCACTGCCAGGTGAGAAGAGAGCCACTGGCTGTCTCCACATGTGTCGGAGGAAGCATGTGGTGGACTTCAGGGTTCCCTTGTACCGACCAGTAGGAGGAACATGCGCACAACAACCAGGTAGGGGAGGGGGGGAATTGGCATAACGACCAAAAATTGGGATGGTGAGAAAAATTGAAAAATCAGGTGGAGAAAAAGAGGATATAAATTATTTAAAAAAAAAGATGGCAATAGGGAGGTGTAGTCTGACGTCGCTTTGGACCGCCTGCGAGGTCCACCCGTATAGGGATTTATCATTGGGAAAAAAATTGATTGTCGGCTATTGTAACAATTCTGCCGCATGGAAATGGAAAAGCTTTCCATTTTTGCACAAAATAAGTTCCCTTCTTAACATTATTAATTTATTGTTTAAGCATTTTTGGTTGAAATAAAATTTGGCGATTTTTTTTATGATACATTTATTTTGGGCGGCTGGGTGGCGCAGCGGAGATTGCGCTCGTCACCAATGCAAGAAACTCCGGTCTCGAATCCGGGTGTCAGCATTGCCTCCGGCTTGGGCCGGCCGTCATGCTGGCTCAATTGGCAGAGTCAGCGGGTGGAAGTCGATGGGTGGTGATCTGGACGTTGTGGACAGCGACTCCTACAGGTCGGTTGGGCGACGCCTGCACAGCAGAGACAGGAAATAGCGGGGGTAGTGTGCGCCTCCCACACGTTACACCTCGCTAATGAGAGTCCGCGCTGACAGGTGAAAAGATGTGACAGGCTGCCTCCTCGTGTACCGGAGGGGACACGTGATGCAAGGCTTCTATCCTCCCTACAACTGACCAGTGGGGGGCATATGCAAGCAATGTTCAAGACAGGGGAGGGGAGAATTGGAAACACGAAATTGGGATTGGAGAAAAATTTAAAATAAGGAGAAAAAGTGGATAAAAAAAGTATTAATTTATTTTCATGTTGAGCTATAGATTGTGGATGAATACGCACAGAAAGGTACATCATGCAAATGTTAATGCTTTATTTGTTTTAAACAAGACAATTTAGAAATGGGCAATGGGGAAATACATTGCGTTGGACAGAGGGTGGGACACGTAAAAACTAAAATGACGTAAACCACTGACTACACCTCCCTATAGAATGGAAATGAGATGGAAATCATGCCTGCTTATATTTATTGGACCCCTCCAGTGAGGCCCTGTCAACAGGAACATAATTCACGCTGCCCACATTGATTAAAGTTAGCTGTTGATGATGCATTCGAGCAACATGGCTTAGCTTCCCACCTTGTCAATCGGAATTCGATGGGATGCTATGACGATTGATGCTGCTGTCTCATCACATTAGCGTGACAAGAGGTGCGTGCATCTGCTGTTATACAGTAGAGTGAGGTATGTTTGAGGCCGATGTTGATTTAATGAGCCTGCATGGGTATTGATTGTAATAGGGACATGCTTCTTTAATGGCAATAAACATTGACTTCACAATAGCTGAACACTTTGAAGACCTTGAGGGCTTATCAAATGATCTGTGGCCACTGCATGCAGAGGTTATCTGACCCTAATTGAATGGCTTGAATGGTCAAAACAAAAAATGTATTTAATGGTTAAAACATGAGGTTCGTTTGCTGTAATAAGGTTAGAGTTGTAAACAAGCTTGATTGCTTAACTGCCTAACCTGGCCGCAAAAGTAGGCCACCAACTGCATGATATGACATATGAACATATGACAGTATTCATAGAGATCTGACATACGACTGCACCAATTGGGATATCGACAAAATTGTCAAAAGGGACTTTATCAGCCCACTGTCCATGTCATCTTGTTTCAGTACTCCATGACCTTTAGAGAACCTCATTGTTTTCAAGTTTGCAGTCAACTTGGAGAGTAAATAAGAAGCAGAGACTCAGTCCTCAGCCTGCAGCCTCTGTTGCCCTGGAGCCTGTGACACCACACATCTCTTCTCAGCTGCTGTAACAAGAAGAAGCAGCTACCTGCCATTTTAATTGCGTTTCTCACTTTTGACTAATCGCACAAGACACAGTGGCCCCTCTGGGCAGCCAGCCAGTCGGAGCAGAAGGACATTGTGTGTCACATTTATTCCTTGGCAACACAGCTGTTACAATAACAGAGAAAGATGCCCCCCAATGCAACTGGACTTACAGAGTCTGGCGACTTTATATCATGATTGTATTTCCTGCTTTGACTTTTTTGAATGCTGAGATTAATAATTGAACCCTTGCGATGGCTGGCTGATTTTGCGGAGCTCAGCAACCATGCCACATTAACTGTGATTACGCTTTTATTTTTTATACCATTTAATTTTTTATGACGTTAGAATCATGTCTAAACAGACGTAGACCAGGATGGGAACCCTGAACACCGTGGATAAGGAGCTCATTAGGTCGTTATTCCGTGAGGAAATAGACGCTATCGTGGCTAAGCTAACCGGCAGAGTGGATGCGCTGCAGGAGACGGTAGCCAGCATAGACACACGGTTGGCCATGGCGGAGGAGAGTCTATCCGCAGTCGTGGTGGTGGCTGAAACCAATGCCACGGAGATATCGCTCTTGGAGGACAAACTACAGGCTTGTGAGATGAAATCGGCGGATCTGGAGGACCATGGCAGGAGATGCAATGTTAGAATATACGGGCTACCCGATGAAGTGGAGGAGGACGCGCCGATTAAGTTCCTTGAGGAAATGATACCGAAATGGTTCCCGAAGCTAGCCCGCCCCGAGATAGAGAGACCTCACAGGATCTTCAGAGCCGCTACCCTGATGAAGAGCGAGCGTACAAACCCTCGCACATTCATCTTCTGCTGCCTGAGGTTCCAGACAATACAGCATATTTTGAAAGAGGCCAGGTTGAAATCTCCGGTGGTGAATGGCCATATCCTGAGATTCGCCGCTGACTTCAGTGACTACACAGCGAGGCGCCGCAGAGCTTTTGCCAAGGCCATGGATCTAGCACAGGCTAAGGGCGGTGGAGGTATACCTACTGTTCCAGGCAACGCTGAAAGTAAAGACGGGACGGGGAGAAGTGTCGTGCAACCGTCTATTCAAGTCACCATCCGAGGCGGAGGACTTCATTCGGAAAAGCAATACAGTCATTCCGGCCGAGAGGAAAGGACCAGCCCCGGTGGACCAGACCCCGAGCGACGGAGAGTGAAAGGCCGGAGCAGGTACCTGAGGCTGGCTTCATGCAAGGCCTGCTAGCATGCTAGCTATCCAAGCTAGCGGCCCTGAAGAGTGGAGCGGGCTCCACACGTGGGCTGCTAGCATACTAGCTAACCAAGCTAATGGCTCTGGTGCACAAGAGCTGTTAGCACACCGGCTAGCTATCCAAGCTAGCGCTGTTGTAAACATGGCCGTCCGCAGTTTTCTCAGTCCTCAGAACGGTAATACTCGACTTCTCTATACGGTATTGCCACAAACATGATTACTGTGGCAGGCCGGGACTCTCCTAACACTGTTGATACTGCATGCTTTTAACTGTCTTTCTTATCACAGCAGTACACATGGCCGCCACCGACGCTGCATTACCTCAACGATGGCAGCACGGTAATGCTCTGGGTTTATTATTACCACAGTGGTATTTTTTCGACATGTGTTATGAGTACTTCACTTTACTCGGGTTCAACTCGGACAAGCTGTGTTTCAGGTGCTTCTATCGTCTGCATAATGTTCTATGCACTGAGCTCTATATAGATGTATTCTCTCTGTTGAGCGATGGGGGGTTCCCCTATTTCTAAATCGTTACAATATACAATTTTGGTTAGAATGGTTAAGTTACGTAATGTGGTTGTGGTTGCTGTGACCCAGTCGCAGTGCCAAATGATGTTTGATCGACATCGGACAAGATATTTGATGTGGGGAGGGGGGAGGGGAGGGGGGGATAAGGGGATTTTTGTTTTTCATTTCTTTTGGCTCGCTCTATGTGTTTGCTCTCGCCCAACAGGACCTTAGCGTGGGTATGTGTATATGTTGTGGTGTTCTACTTCAAGGGAATCACGTTCAGTCATACTGCAACCTGGTTGGACTATGGCTAATTTAAACATCTTGATCTGGAATACAGGGGGTCTTAATATTCCACATTTACATTTACATTTACATTTAGTCATTTAGCTGACGCTTTTATCCAAAGCGACTTACAAGTTCTGTACGACAAGACAGCAAGAAGGGTACAACTCTATCAGCTGAGTAACAATGTTCATCAAGTGTTGCGTGTTACAGTGTAGGTTAGTTTATTAGGACAAGTGCATGACAGTAAGGTTAGTCAGGGTTAAAAAATGTTTTTATTTTTATTTTTTAATTTTTTTTTTAATTTTTTTTTTTAATCATTTCAGATAGTGGTTGAAGAAGTGAGTCTTTAGTCGACGGCGAAAGATTGGACGGGATTCGGCTGTCCTAACTGGGATGGGTAGTTCATTCCACCATTGTGGGGCAAGGACTGAGAATAGGCGGCTTCTCTTTGATGACCCTCCGGGAGCTTGGATAGGAGTAGGTCTGAGGCGGCCAGAAGATGCAGAGCGTAGGGGTCTTGAGGGTGTGTAGTTAGAGACCATTGACCGGAGGTAGGCGGGAGCGGTTCCCTTTGCTGCACGGTATGCTAGGTCGAGGGCCTTGAAGCGGATACGTGCAGCAATGGGGAGCCAGTGCAGGTCCCTAAGAAGTGGGGTGACATGGGCCGACTTCGGTAGGTTTGATATCAGGCGGGCCGCTGCGTTTTGAGTGAGTTGAAGAGGCTTGGTGGCAGTGGCCGGGAAGCCAGCTAGCAGTGCGTTGCAGTAGTCGAGGCGGGAGATGACTGTTGATTGGACGAGGAGTTGGGTGGCTTCTTTTTTCAGGAAGGGGCGTATCCTTCTGACGTTGCTCTGGAGGAATCTGCAGGTTCTGGTTGTCGCTGCGATGTGAGCAGAGAAGTTCAACTGGTCGTCGAGGACAACACCAAGGTTCTTGGCGGTCGGGGACGCGGTCACAGCTGCATTCTCGACTGTGATGGAGAGGTCGGTCAGGGGGGAGGATTTGGCCGGCAGGTGGAGCAATTCTGTTTTGCTTAGGTTCAGTTTGAGGTGGTTGGTCGTCATCCAGGCGGAGATGTCGGACAGACAGGCCGAGATCCGCTCAGAGACGTGGATATCTGAGGGAGGGAAGGAGAGGAAGAGTTGAGTATCATCGGCATAACAATGATATGAGAAGCCATGAGACGTGATAATGTTACCCAGTGATTTAGTGTAGAGGGAGAAGAGAAGGGGTCCTAGGACCGAGCCCTGGGGGACACCCTTCCGGAGGGGGCGGGTGGCCGACAGAGTCCCTCTCCATGACACTTGGTAGGAGCGGTCGTTGAGGTATGATGTCAGCCATGTCAGCCATTCCACATAAACGCACAAGTGTACTAACATGGTTGAAAAGGCAGGAGCTGGATGTGGCTTTGCTGAGTGAAACGCATCTTTTAAAGGCTGACAGTGCAAGACTTGCAATTTTTTTTTATCATAATATAAGCTCCGCTTCTTTTAGCACTAGGTCTCGTGGAGTAGCCATAGTGGCTAAGCGAAAGTTGAATATTAAATTGTTAGACGTGTGGTCTGATGCAGAAGGTCGAATTACTATTGCGAAGATGGAATACACTAACAGGAAAATTGCTCTTATAGCCGCCTATGCCCCTAATGTGTATGACGCACACTTTTATACTGCACTCACTACAGAGATGTTGAAACTACCTGAGTACTTATTTATAGTGGGGGCTGATTTCAATGCCATTTGGGATCCATTGATTGATAAAACCGGTGATGCTGAAATCCACGATCAGAAGCAAGCTACCGCGGCCCTACGGGACTGGTCTAAAGACACAGGGGTTATTGATATGTGGCGGTTACTCAACCCAACCGCGCGAGACTACTCTTTTTTCTCCGCGAGACATAAAACTTTTTCCAGAATTGATTATGTTTTTTCCTTCTCTAAGCTATTCGATAGCTTTGACGTTGACTTGAGGCCCATTGCACTGTCAGACCACAAATACATCCTCCTTAACGGTTTGAAGTGTCTTTTCTTCATTTATGTATCTCTATCTAAGTTCATTGATCGTATAGTGTTCTATTTCACCCTTTCCTCTGCATGGTTTTAGGTATTTTCAGATGTTCGGTTTCAAGTAAGAGGAGACTGACGATATGGTCAAAATCAACGGGCGGCGGTGTTTATTAATAAAACATCTTTAGGAATTAAAACAGTACATCGTCTCTTTCATTTGGCTGTTGTCGTCTCTCGGTGCTGTTCGCTGTCTTAGGTTGTCCATGGCCAACACCGAGTCCTCTCTTGTGGTTCGCTGGTCTGGTTGTCAAGACAACCTGGTCTCCTCGTCGATCAGGCCGGGAGTGCTTGATTTCGTATCGGCGGAGTCCGCTATGAACCTCGGCTCGGTCATCTGGTCTCAATGGCTCTCTGAGTCATCGGCTCTTCAGTAGCCTGAGTGGCGAGTCTCCCTGTGTCGGTGGAGGTTTTCAGCGCTCCAGTTGCGATACGATCTCTGTCATCGTCTGTCCCCATGTCTCTGGGTCTTCAGGTCCGTTCTGGTGTGTCAGCGCTTCTCCTGATGCGAAGCGATTTCGTCTGTCATCGGGTCTCAGTCCCTCTGTGTCACTGCTTGGCTCTGCAGGGATCCTTCTCCGTCTCCTCTGAGTGTCACCGGGTGTGTGTGTCGCTCCAGGTCTGTCTGTCTCTCCAGGTCCCCTTTTGGTGTGAGTCCTGTGTGTAGTGAGTCGCCATTCGCCCTTTTTATCAGCGGGGAGAGAGAGAGAGAGAGGGAGGGGGAGACAGAGAGCGAGAGGGAGGGGGGAGACCCTGCCTGCCTGTTCACGTCCATACGCTTTTCTTATTTTGGTCCACATTCCAACAGAAACCTGTCTGTTGGTGTCCTGTGTCCACATGTTACACAATTTCTTCTGCTGACACAACCAGTTGGTTCTGGTGACAACGGTTTTCACAGTCTATGGGGAGACAGACTGGCTTTTGATGCATAAATAATAAAACATGAGCTATTTCCATCTACAAACTCTTTACCATTCTGTAATTGCTTTTTAGAATACTAAGATAATTCTTTATTTTCTAGCCAGTGACTCACTGTCTTGTTTTCAGTTGGATCCACTTTTTACTTTATTTGATTGCTTACTGTTTGTTTTTCCTATTCTAAGTACGCTGTAATCTAGGTTTTAGCTCTATTTTGATCACTTATTATTTTGTTCAGTATTAACATTAATTTACAAACAATGTCTTTCCTTTCTTTACATATGTTTTGCAATGTTTTCTAAAGCCATCTAACTAATCTCTCTGACAAAGCCATTAGTTTTCTTTATATCCTTAAGGTCTAAAAACCATCTAGTCTACCTATTAGAGTGGCATTCTACTGTGTAAGGGGCGATTTCCAAATAGCCTGTGTCACCTTTCTGACCTCTGGGTTAGTCAGCAGTTGCCGTGTTGTAACTTGAAAGTCCTTACTTGTCTCATACCACTTACTTTAAACAACCTTGCTTCCTGCCAGCTGGCCGGGTGAGGGGCCATTGTCTCTCAACCTCTTTAGCCTAGGGTCTTCAGAAATAACTTCACATGGTGTTCAAATCACCCTGTCTTTCAAATCAACTTCTCTGTTTTATCATTTGGTACATTTATAGTTGCTTATGTTCATGTTTTCATTTAGAAATATACGACAATCCACCCTTAGGGGGTTTAATAACCTCCTATACAACATTAATATTCTAAATTAAACATGTTTAAAATCATTCTCATAATTTTTGCTAATATTTTCTAAAATTTTCAAAAAAATCCAAAATTTCGCTTTGACCCTTTTAACCTCCTTCCAGTTAAGAGTACCCTCCTCCCGTTCGGATGCACTCCTTCCCCTACTTAGATGCACCTCTCCCCGTAAGGTTTAGGCAGTCCGCTACGACGGTACAACCAGCTCCTTTCTTAGGACTGCCTTGTCCGACGCCGGCCCCTCTCCCCCAACAGAGATGCAGGTCTCCACTTCCGGCGGTAAGGTCTCCTCTCATGAACGGAAGAAGCCCCCTTATTTTACCTTCAGGTGCAGTTTAAGGCTGGGTCCCTTTCCAATCTTAGGAGAGACAATCCAGATTCCTCTGAATTGACACCCCTCATCCCTCTGCTTCCCAGCATTTTCTTTTCAAAAACACTGATCACAGAGGCACAACTCGCCTACTAACCCTGTATCGGCTAGTAAGGTTACTGTGGCCTGACTGTACATTGAGCCAGGTGCATTTATGGTCTCTGCCATAACGCTCTCCCAACCGGCTGGCGACCCAGTCGATAGCGACCTCATTGTCCGTCATCAAGTCAGGACCCCAAGCGGCTGACTGTCCGTAGTACCTATCAGCCACTCAGTTTAGAAACCGACGGTCTTGTCCCCACCCCGCTTGCTCTGGGCATGGAAATATTGACCGTTTTCGCCAGCCTTGCCTGTTCACGGCAGGAGCTGTGCCCCCTCCGGTGCACCGCCCTGCTCCTAGGTGTGGACTGTCGCCCACGTACCACCCAGTGCCCACACCAACTTACGTGCGACGTTTCCTGGGCCGACTAGGCGGTGCCACAGTGGTATGTTATTTCATACCTCGTTACGCACGAGGGCCTTCAGTTTCTCCCCAGCACTATAGGTTTGTGTTTAACGTGCGCCCAGACTCTTGCGAGCCCACTGCCGCCTGTTTTGGGCTAGAGGTTCGGGGTGCCTAATCCCCTCCCTAACCCAAATCGAACTACAAAACCCTTTCCATCTGTACAGTTACAAAATCATCATTTCACCTACCTTTTCCTCCTTTCACAGTTTATACACATTATCAGTTATTATTATGACATCCAGTCTAGGTCCGTCTCTCTATGCAAAGAGATGATCGTACCATTCTCAGCTTCTTTTTGTTTAAGACTATATTTATCCATGTACTTAGCTTAAATGTCTATTTTGTGTAATGGACTCTGCAAGAAAAGATTAATACATCACACCACTAAAAGATTAACTCTCTAAACATTTGAGGGAAATTCAAACAAGCAACATAAATCATTTTTACTCCTTAAAAAGACCACTGAGGCCTCAATTATCCTTTGCTTTCATCCCTGTCAGTTATCCCTGTTTAAACCTCCTAAGGCCTTTACTGCTAACTCGTTTTTGACCGTTTTCTTCTTGTTGTATCTTGTGCTAATCACCGCCCCTTCTTCGTTGTATGCAGGTCTCTGGTACTGCTCCGATTTTCCACAGAAGGAAACGATTTTCCCTCTGTCCTTTTTGCATTTTGGATTATTATTTACAAACACACAATAGATTGGAAACATTTATTTTCACAGATACATCTTTACTGTTCTGCATTTTGACAATACATTTTTCTCCAATTCATTATCTATGTATTTCACAGCTTCTTACGTTAGCATTCAATCAAATCATCTTTGTCTCATTTCTTTTTGTGCTGTACTGTTTTACTAGATTCAATATCTCAAGATCAACACAACTACCCCCACCCTTGACAGTGGAATAACCATTATTTCACTTCCAAATACCTCGTTTCCCGACAGCTCCTCGGTCCGGACAGTCAGCTCTAGACGAGGCCAATCACCAACAGAACCTATGTGCATGGTCAACAAACCACAGTCCCTTTAAACACACATCACACACACTCCGCCAGCCTTCAACAAGCCGGTGCAGAGTCTTCCATAAGTCAATCATCAAATTCACATGTCTGCACCCTACATGAACACTAACTGGCCAAATTGCGACCAACAACCTACAGAGCTTTCTTATAGACAGAGAAATATGTTTCCCCAACACTTATCATAACCCAAAAAGTGACACAACCCTCCAGATTCTA
This sequence comes from Notolepis coatsorum, assembly GCF_963971535.1. Lineage (NCBI taxonomy): Eukaryota > Metazoa > Chordata > Actinopteri > Aulopiformes > Paralepididae > Notolepis > Notolepis coatsorum. The sequence continues at coordinate 61,512,418 of NC_140176.1, forward strand.
CATCTGGAGCCTTAATGAGCGGAAAACAAACCATGAACCAGCTCCCGTCCATTCTCAGTTTCCAGCACATTATATCAGACCTCCTACCAGTCTCGCTGTGTCACCACCACCTGCTACCCCTGACCGGCGAGAGAACCCCCCCAGCCAGCCAGTTCCTAAAAAAAAATATAGTCAACCAAAAACAAAGAAAATTAAAAATAAACAAAAAAACTGTGAGTGCCTACATGCTACACACCCATCCAACAGAATTAAACTATCATCCAGAGGCATAAATACCCCCGCAAAACTAAGACAGCAAAATTAGAAATCCAAAAAGAATAAAATAAGTAATGAAATAATATTATTGTTGTTGTTCTTTTTTTTTTTTTTTTTTTTTTTTTTTTTTTTTAACCTTGACCACCCTTTGATCAAGTATTGTAATCACTACTATAAATAGTCCTTTGTTTCTAACTCTGTCTAATATTATATGTTCCATTGTTCCTGTCTAAACGCTTTGACCCTTTTAACCTCCTTCCAGTTAAGAGTACCCTCCTCCCGTTCGGATGCACTCCTTCCCCTACTTAGATGCACCTCTCCCCGTAAGGTTTAGGCAGTCCGCTACGACGCAACAACCAGCTCCTTTCTTAGGACTGCTTTGTCCGACGTCGGCCCCTCTCCCCCAACAGAGATGCAGGTCTCCACTTCCGGCGGTAAGGTCTCCTCACATGAACGGAAGAAGTCCCCTTATTTTACCTTCAGGTGCAGTTTAAGGCTGGGTCCCTTTCCAATCTTAGGAGAGACAATCCAGATACCTCTGAATTGACACCCCTCATCCCTCTGCTTCCCAGCATTTTCTTTTCAAAAACACTGATCACAGAAGCACAACTCGCCTACTAACCCTGTATCGGCTAGTAAGGTTACTGTGGCCTGACTGTACATTGAGCCAGGTGCATTTATGGTCTCTGCCATAACGCTCTCCCAACCGGCTGGCGACCCAGTCGATAGCGACCTCATAGTCCGTCATCAAGTCAGGACCCCAAGCGGCTGACTGTCCGTAGTACCTATCAGCCACTCAGTTTAGAAACCGACGGTCTTGTCCCCACCCCGCTTGCTCCGGGCATGGAAATATTGACCGTTTTCGCCAGCCTTGCCTGTTCACGGCAGGAGCTGTGCCCCTTCCGGTGCACCGCCCTGCTCCTAGGTGTGGACTGTCGTCCACGTACCACCCAGTGCCCACACCAACTTACGTGCGACGTTTCCTGGGCCGACTAGACGGTACCACAGTGGTATGTTATTTCATACCTCGTTACGCACGAGGGCCTTCAGTTTCTCCCCAGCACTATAGGTTTGTGTTTAACGTGCGCCCAGACTCTTGCGAGCCCACTGCCGCCTGTTTTGGGCTAGAGGTTCGGGGTGCCTAATCCCCTCCCTAACCCAACTGTTTAACCCTTCTCTGACACCATCTGGTTCAGAGTTCACATGACCACAAGAGCCATTGCGGTGACCATTTTTCTCTCTCTCTCCAATCTGTGCAGCCGGGCCAGGCTGCACAGGTGGGAGATACCAAAAATCGTCCACCATACCATTCTCCCTTACGTTTTCCTCACTGCCACAGCAAGAGTTGATCAGACACACTGTAGCAAAAAGGAAAACCCATGATTTGTCTATTAATCTACTGTTAGTACGATTGGCTCATGCATCTATCAGTCATTTCATCTCTCCCTGTTAGTTGCACATCCATCTTAGTCGCTTCCACTCATAATCTAATGTACCAACGCTTCTATATATATATATTTTTTTTTTCTATTTTTTATTCCAATCAGTCCTTCTTCCCATTTTAACTTATTAATAACTCTATTTTCCCGAGCACTATTAGCTCCGCTTGTGCATTCCTGCCTCGTTCTTAATTAACCTATGACCTATGCAGACACCCCCTCTGACAATGTCCCAACTCTCCACATTCCCAGCAACCCTGTTTGGACTCTTGCTTCTTTCTGGACGTTCGCTGAGGCCTCCACCCTTTGTCACATGACCGAGCGAAATGGCCAACCTCCCCACAACCCCAGCACACAGCCGACGCCGGCCATCCCAGGGGTTCCAGTTCACCCAGTTTACCACGACTCCCACAGTCTCTCGGCTGGCCTCCCACCGTCCTCTCCAGGTCCACCCCTCTCCTGTCCTCTGGTCGTATGTCCTGTTGCCTGGAGGAGAGAGGGGCATACCTGTCCTTTTCTGCTGCCTCTCCTCGGGCCTTCTCTTGTTGGGAGGGGCCTGGAAACTCACCCCTCCTGCGGTTCTGTTCACCCTGTTGCGGCCCAGTTCCCTGTCCGGGCAACAGAGCACAGGGCATTCTTTGATCACAGCGGCCTAGGTCAGACGCCCGAAGCATGATCTCAACAGCTGTCGCTTCTAGTAGCACAGTCTTTCTCGCCAGTTCCCGTTCCAATCTCTGAGTCTCGTGTGCGGCTTGACCGATCTCCAGCTGTGTCTTCATCAGATCTCGATGAACTGCCTCGTGTTGTTCGAACGCTGTCACAAACGCTCTCTGTTGTCTATAGTATGCTGCCTCTTCCCCCATCTCAGCACGGGCGGCTTGCCGTCCCATCGTTGGGCTCCGCCTCTCATCTTGGCTTTGGTGCTGAGGGCAGGATGGATGTGGGAAACGGGTGGGCTGTAGAAACTGTTCGTGTATTCCATACCTGCTGTCGGTCTCAGTTCCAGCCATCCGGCCAGAGTGGACTTCGTGGGACGGCTGTAACCTCAGTCTCTTTTTCTGCCCCTTGGTTAAACCGCAGTCGCCTGCAATGGACACTCCAGCTTGAATAGTCAACATTTCAAGTCCTTCTGTCGTACTGGTCACATGAGAGAAGTCCATATTCAAATCAATCAGATCATTATCACTGGTAAAGTCTATCTGGGAAATGTCTGCAGAGGCTCTCGGCCTACTCCCCCCAATGGCCCGATCACTAAGGCCCTCTTCCATATTGTCGTTGTTGTTATTCTATTGTTATTGCATCTAACGCTTCAGTTGTTCCTATCAAATGTCCCTCTAAGGTGAACTTCCTATGCTACTGTCATTCATTCCACTTTCAACACTCTCTTGTAATCACCGTTTGAAAAAACAAATTTCTCCGTCTTACACTATTTTCTACTTACTTGAGTTAAAACACTCACACTGTCAAAATTTTACTGTGCAGACAAGGATTGATAATTGGCTTATCATTCATACTTATACCAAGGCGCATGGCCGTTTTCCCTAGATGGTTATGGAAGTCGTTAGAGCACCTGTCCGGCCGAGCATCTGTATAGAAAGAAAGCAGAAATATCCAAACTTAATACAGTGGCATTTCCCTTATTATTTCCACTCTTCGTTATGCATTGGAAATGTCGGGCAACACTATACTAATATATTTAAAGAGACACAGTGTGATTTGCTTGAAAAAATAACGATACAGCTTATCTTGTTTTTTGTCCGTTCCTTCCACAGGAACACTGGAGTTTTCCAATCCCCTGTGTGCTCTCTCCTCCTGATTTCCTGGGAAATATAATCATTAATCCCCTTCCTATCCATTTGTCTAATAATCCTTTGTAAACCTGGTCCTTCATCTGATTCTTATCTCTCTTTGCTTGATGAATCTGTTCATCCTAACCTTATTTCTTACTTTTAAATGCCCGATTAGCGTATCGACTAAATGTATTATTCGCTTTTGCTTCACACACTCCTCACACCACATCTATTTCATTCCGCTTTACACACAACCATACCCCCCACAACACTTAATACAAATTAATCAGTGTTGCTACTGCTACCAACCACCTAATCAGGGAAAACAATAAACTTTTAGCAACTTAGATCACCAAAACCCTGACCGACACATAGTACAGCTGGCCACGTTAATAATTTCATGGACACCCGCACTATGCCACCGCAATATCCACCCAGTTCTCTGAATATACAAAGAACCGTCAACTCACAGCCCAAAGCGTCCTCCCTTCAGTTTCGAACCTGAACGGAAACACCCCAAGCTTTATCACACCAAGAATATTACAAATTATCCTACCACCACCTGCACCTAGACAGTCCAACGCCCATCCGGTACCTACTTCACATACACAATAACAACGCAGTTCAAACAAACCTACAACCAAATGCCCACAACACACGCCGCAATCTAGGGATGGCGAAATACAAGGAGAGACAGGGAAGGGAAAAGAAAAAAGGAGGGAGGGATACAGGGATCCAGGGACTAAGGGGAGGAAAGGGGGGGGGGGGGGGGGGGGCACACAATGCAACATTAACTATTACCAAAACCGTCTAAATCAACCTTAACTTTAATCAGACCAAAAGAATAACCATGAATATTCTATTTATCCTTATGTAATCCTATTTTAGCAAGTAACATTATTCTAATATAACCAATACTCCACGCCCATGATGAATTGAAAATGGGGGACCCTGATGTAAACAAGACGAAAGTCTCTCCCCGGTCTGCATACCCTTAACAATTGTGTGTATTGAGCCGTACTGTACTGTACCCATTCTACAATCTGTTAATAAAATTTTTCAATCAATCAATCAACCAGGCAATCTATCCTAAACAAAACCCCCTTTGTGCACCTGTCATCCCACAAAGTTAAGCTGGGAGATAGGGATGGAGCGGAGGGGGGCGGGGGGGGGGGGGGGGGGGGGGAGAGGGAGGGAGGGAGGGAGGGAGGGAGGGAAGGAGGGAGAGAGGGAGGGAGGGAGGGAAGGAGGGAGTGTGAACGAGGGAGGAAGAGACAGAGGAAAAAGGGGGGGGGGGGGGGGTTTCACGCCAATCCCACCAGCGCCATTACACCTGGCCCATAACAAATACAGACCTATAATCAAACCAGTAAACACCCCCATCATCAACAACAGAAAAAACCGAACATAAAGAATTTATAAATCCCCACAAATGGTCGCTACTCAAAACTTATAATAATTACAAACCCTTCTCTACTGCCAACTGCACCCCGTTCCACCTGTAAAGGTGAAACTATAAAAGAGGCAACAGCGCCCTCCGCTGGAACGTCCTGTCCATCACCAACGCACTACAGCACTCACCACTTCCTGTAGGAGGCGCCACGCCTCCCCCGCAAGTGCGTCATTACGTAAACCACCCCAAGACGTCAACTCGACGTTCTACCTCAACCACAAAACTACAATTCCCAGAACCCTCTACACCGGAAGTACCTGTCCATCGCCTCTCTAAGATCCCGCACTAGCAAAGAGTAGCAACACGCGAGATTCCCCGAGAGTTCAATCATGCTATATTGTTAGCACAGGTAGCTTAGCATCTTAGCTTCGTTAGCTCAGCGCCGCTAGCTCCAGCTTAGCCTAGCACCCAACACCACTCCTCCTAAACGGCCCAGTCCTGTTGACTCGAGCGGCACAACACATCGCGACGTTTACACAACCCCAGCTATACCCCGTAACACAACTTTAATCCTATTAAGCCCCCGTCCACAGAACATATATTATTATCCTTATCCCAGTACGCTCGCCCGATTGGCCCCGGCCGGCTCCGTATTTTAAATCTAACGCTCCCGATCTAGCCCCGTATTTCCAAATCTAACGCACCCCAAGCTCCGACGCTCCCTATGACGTCACCAGCTCTAAAATCCCCGTTTTCTTTGATCTTTACTACATTACTTTTAAACTTCTACAGCCCCGATTTGAAAAATTTCAACGCACATTACACATCTTCTAGGTTCCATCTCACATGTCATTCATTCAATTCACTCGAAAACGCAACACAGCGTCCACACGCTAGTCCCGTCGCGCCAGCTAATGCTGGCAGGACAGGGGTGTGGTTTCTCCGTTGCAGCCTTGGCCACCAGCTGGTTCATAATAATACAAAAAATACCTTGACATTTACTCAGAGCTCCTAACATCCATCCATTTAAACACATATACTTAGCAAAACAATGTCTCATTCACAAGCATACTATTCATTTGTACACAATCATTCCAAACGCATCTCCTTGCTTTTTTTTTTCACACAATATCCTTCCATTCTCTAATCCCCCGTGCAGTATTTAATTCCAAAGTGCTTCATATATCTACTGAGTCCGACTTGCTATACCCCTGAGAAACCCACTCCATTCATGTATTGTAGCCTGTGAAAGTTTCAGCAGCGCCCTATGTTGGCTTGTATCGGAGTTTATGTGGCCAATTCGTGTGTCCGACCGGTACTCCCCGCCACCCGTAGAGCCCCCTGCATTCATCCACGCGGCTTGATGTTCTTCAGATATCGACCTTAGCCAATCTGAGCCTAAATGACGTCGGATTAGAAGTGGTAATTCGCTTATGGAACGTCTTCCAAAGTCTATTACTCCGTCGCACCGATTCTAAGTGTGGTTTCTACAGCATTCTAGCCCGAACCCTTAACCTCTCCTCATCTCCCTGTTCTCTGTCTCTCTTTTCTCTTCGTGGAACCAGGCTACCCCGTACTTCACCACGGTTTATCTCTTCGTGGAACCAGGCTGCCCTGTACTACCACGGTTTATCTCTTCGTGGAACCAGGCTGCCCTGTACTACCACGGTTTATCTCTTCGCTACACTTTACCTTACCCTCTAATGAACCACTCCGTCACGCACAGTCCCACTTCCCGCTATCTGTGACTAATCTCCGTTCCACTGCTCCTACGCCGGTCCCCTCAAATATTTTTCCTAATCCCTAGCCTATCCCCTAAGCTGATATAACTAAACACAGACATCTATTTCCTCTCCTCACTTGGCCTTGTACTAATTATAGGCATCCTAACTGAACATAAGTGCAGCGCCGGTGTGTGGCTGAGACCAGAGCCAGGTTGTGAAACCTGGACCCCGGTACCCCTCCAACACCAACATTATCCTGGTCCATTTACAACTCATTTCTACCTAATGCAATAGCAACCCCAAAAAGCGAGACTGCTTCGACCATTACTAATCTTAAACACCATCATCACTACTTACCTAGTCCCGCTGGCCTCGGCTGAAGTGGACGATCATTCAGTCGCAGAGGGCTTCGATGATGGGGAGAGAACCTCTCTGTGGTTCAACCGGTTCCTGGTCGAATGCAGGACGGGTCATGGCACCAATTGAAGTGTCTTTTCTTCATTTATGTATCTCTATCTAAGTTCATTGATCGTATAGTGTTCTATTTCACCCTTTCCTCTGCATGGTTTTAGGTATTTTCAGATGTTCGGTTTCAAGTAAGAGGAGACTGACGATATGGTCAAAATCAATGGGCGGCGGTGTTTATTAATAAAACATCTTTAGGAATTAAAACAGTACATCGTCTCTTTCATTTGGCTGTTGTCGTCTCTCGGTGCTGTTCGCTGTCTTAGGGTGTCCATGGCCAACACCGAGTCCTCTCTTGTGGTTCGCTGGTCTGGTTGTCAAGACAACCTGGTCTCCTCGTCGATCAGGCCGGGAGTGCTTGATTTCGTATCGGCGGAGTCCGCTATGAACCTCGGCTCGGTCATCTGGTCTCAATGGCTCTCTGAGTCATCGGCTCTTCAGTAGCCTGAGTGGCGAGTCTCCCTGTGTCGGTGGAGGTTTTCAGCGCTCCAGTTGCGATACGATCTCTGTCATCGTCTGTCCCCATGTCTCTGGGTCTTCAGGTCCGTTCTGGTGTGTCAGCGCTTCTCCTGATGCGAAGCGATTTCGTCTGTCATCGGGTCTCAGTCCCTCTGTGTCACTGCTTGGCTCTGCAGGGATCCTTCTCCGTCTCCTCTGAGTGTCACCGGGTGTGTGTGTCGCTCCAGGTCTGTCTGTCTCTCCAGGTCCCCTTTTGGTGTGAGTCCTGTGTGTAGTGAGTCGCCATTCGCCCTTTTTATCAGCGGGGAGAGAGAGAGAGAGAGGGAGGGGGAGACAGAGAGCGAGAGGGAGGGGGGAGACCCTGCCTGCCTGTTCACGTCCATACGCTTTTCTTATTTTGGTCCACATTCCAACAGAAACCTGTCTGTTGGTGTCCTGTGTCCACATGTTACACAATTTCTTCTGCTGACACAACCAGTTGGTTCTGGTGACAACGGTTTTCACAGTCTATGGGGAGACAGACTGGCTTTTGATGCATAAATAATAAAACATGAGCTATTTCCATCTACAAACTCTTTACCATTCTGTAATTGCTTTTTAGAATACTAAGATAATTCTTTATTTTCTAGCCAGTGACTCACTGTCTTGTTTTCAGTTGGATCCACTTTTTACTTTATTTGATTGCTTACTGTTTGTTTTTCCTATTCTAAGTACGCTGTAATCTAGGTTTTAGCTCTATTTTGATCACTTATTATTTTGTTCAGTATTAACATTAATTTACAAACAATGTCTTTCCTTTCTTTACATATGTTTTGCAATGTTTTCTAAAGCCATCTAACTAATCTCTCTGACAAAGCCATTAGTTTTCTTTATATCCTTAAGGTCTAAAAACCATCTAGTCTACCTATTAGAGTGGCATTCTACTGTGTAAGGGGCGATTTCCAAATAGCCTGTGTCACCTTTCTGACCTCTGGGTTAGTCAGCAGTTGCCGTGTTGTAACTTGAAAGTCCTTACTTGTCTCATACCACTTACTTTAAACAACCTTGCTTCCTGCCAGCTGGCCGGGTGAGGGGCCATTGTCTCTCAACCTCTTTAGCCTAGGGTCTTCAGAAATAACTTCACATGGTGTTCAAATCACCCTGTCTTTCAAATCAACTTCTCTGTTTTATCATTTGGTACATTTATAGTTGCTTATGTTCATGTTTTCATTTAGAAATATACGACAGGTTCACTCAGTAAAATTACATCCCGTGACCCTAGATGGCGCTTTAACTCAATGCTGCTGAAGAACGAGGAATTTAACCTACAATTTAAGGAGAAGCTCATTGAATTCTTGCAGTTTAATGCTGGATCGGTACAGGACCCCAGAATTTTGTGGAATGCGGTTAAGGGGTTTATTAGAAGTAACACCACTCTATTTGCTTCCAATCTCTGCAAGGGTCGTCTCTCCAAGTTAGTAGAATTGGAAGAGCTTCATAAAACAATGATGTCTTCTATGCAGCACAGCTACTCTAGCCGACTGGAGCTCCAAATTAAGGTGGTGAAAAAGGAGATTAACTCCATTTTAAGACAACAATCTGAATTTCAAATGCACATAACAAGACAACACTACTACTTTCATGGCTCTAGACCTAGTCACCTACTGGCTATGAAGATACGAGCTAGTGAACAATTTGCAGATATCCCTGCCATTAAGAACCAACAGGGGGAGATAACCACCAACCCCAACAAAATCAATGATACATTTTGCTCGTTTTATTCCAACCTGTACGAGTCAGAAGTGGTCTATGATCATACTAAGCTGGAGGACTATCTTAATCAAATTAACTTACCACAAATCTCGGAGGATGACGCTAAACGGTTAGCTGAACCTATCACACTAGATGAGCTCAGGGAAGCAATTGCTGACATGCAGCGGGGCAAGGCTCCTGGTTGGGACGGCATTCCACCGGAACTCTATACTGCGTTCTGGGATGTACTCGGTCCCTTATTACTTTAAATGATTTTACACTCAGTCAAAGAGGGCAATTTTTCCAGGGATGTCAATATGCCACTTATATCTGTCCTACTCAAGAAGGATAAGGATCCCACCGAATGTTGCAGCTATAGACCCTTAAGTCTCCTCTGAGCCGATCTCAAGCTATATGCTAAGGTGCTAGCCATCCGACTTCAGAAGCATATGACATCTCTGGTTAACCCCGATCAGACTGGCTTTATAAGAGGCAGACTGGTCACGGATAATATCAGACGGTTACTGCACGTGATTGATGCCAGTAAGGATGTCGCAACCCCTACGGCTGTCATGTCCTTAGATGCTATGAAGGCCTTTGACAGATTGGAGTGGTCGTATTTGTGGGCAGTCCTTAGAAGGATGGGGTTAGGTGAGGGGTTCATTCACATGATCAAAGTTCTCTACACAGGTCCTTCGGCCATGATCTTAACAGGGAAGCTCTGCTCACCACTCTTCTCTGTCTCGCGCTCTTCTAGACAGGGTTGTCCTCTTAGCCCAGGACTCTTTGCTTTATCACTCGAACCTCTGGCTCAGTACATACGACAATCCCAGATTATATCCCCTGTGTCAATTAAGGGCACACATCACCATATCAGCTTATACGCAGATGATGTACTCCTATTTATGCAGAACCCCGCCGTCTCTCTACCTCATAGATGACTTTGGCAGTCTATCTGGATTTAAGATCAACTGGCCAAAGTCAGCCTTCCTTCCACTCAATGAGACTGCGAAGGCAACCATCCTCCCAGCAAACATACTCATGGTAGAGCACTTTAAATGTCTTGGGATTGAAATATTCCCAACTATTAACCAGACAGTAAAGTATAACTACTCCAGCTTGGGTGACGGGATTACGAATGATTTTAACAGATGGTCCAAATAAAAAAACTCATTACAGGCCCGTGCCTCAATAGGTAAGATGAATGTTTTACCCAGAATTAACTTTATCAGCTCCATGCTACCGTTATCTCCCCCTGTTGGTTACTGGCAAAAACTGCACTCTGCTGCATATAAATTCGTCTGGAACAACAAACGCCCACGCTTAAAGAGATCCACTGCACAGAGGAGTAAACTCGACGGGGGTTTAGCATTTCCAGACTTCAAATATTATTTTCAAGCTTACTCTTTGAGACCTCTCATCACTTGGTTTGACACGCAAGCAGCCGTGTCCTGGCGACCGTTGGAGTAGAAGATGGTGTCCCCACATAGACTTCAAGATATCGTGTATACCAACATTTCAATTAAGCAATGCAAATTACGATTTGGCCCTCTGATCACACATGTGATCCAGATTTGGCGTGACACCCAGAAAGTACGCACTAACCGCCATAAATGGCACACACATTCCCCCCTATTCAATAACAACTTACTCCTTGTTGGGCAACGACCCATTAGATACCCTAGATGGGAAGAGAAAGGCATCCATACATTGGGGGATATCTTTGATGACTCTGGTCTCCGTTCTTTCAAGGATCTATCCATCGGATATGATCTCCCCGGAAACTCCTTTTTCTTTTATTTACAAATGAGAGCAGCTCTGAAGGCTCATGGCGTTCCATGGGATGCTCCACTAGAGCGACACCGGTTTCACAAATTATTTTATGACAGGGAGACATCGAGAGGCTTCGTCTCTGACTTTTATCGGCACTTACTTATGTCCTCATATAAGGACCTACCCCTAGATACGATTTGGAGAAAGGATATCCCTGAGTTGGATATAGATTTTGATTGGGATGCAGTCTGGGAAAATATTAGGCTATCTTCACGCAACCCGGATCACCAGATTCATCTAAATTTTGTTCATAGGACTTATTTGACCCCCAGGCGATTGAACCTAATGGGTCTCAGACCTGACTCTCTATGTACCTTGTGTCCAAACGGTGCCATTGGAACATATATGCATATGTTATGGGAGTACCCTCCGGTTGAGATCTTCTGGGAAAATGTTACCTCTCAGTTATCAGAGATTTTCGCTCTGACCATACCGGCCTTGCCTCTGTGTTATTGTTAAATGATGTTTCTCAACTGCCGACCTCTGTACATGTAAAGAGACTCATTTTGGCTGGCCTTCCAAAAAGTTGATTGCCTCACGCTGGATACAATCAGATAAGTTATGTCCGAAGGTATGGATTCTCACCTATCTTGATGTTATATATTTGGATATTTCCACTGCACGTGTCATAGGTGTTAATGAAGCCAACATCACAATCTGGTTGGCTGTGGTGGAAAAGCTTAAAGAACGCATATGACTTTGTAAACTGAGTACTGAATAAGGTATTATGTGAATGTCATGTCTCACGTTGGGGTCCTGGGGCAAGAGGGGGGGGGGGGGGAGAACGAGCGAGTATTCATGTATGTTGGTCTTTTTTGTTTTTGTTTTATTTATTATTTTTCATTCTTTGGTGTCCTATCTATATTTTCTGATCCCCTTCTGATCTGGGTCTGGTGGTCGTGGGCGCGGACTGGGGGGGGCCGTGGTTCGGGGTCTCTGTGGGTCGAGGCACTAAAGAGGCGTGGTGCTTTGGCTCGCGGGGGGGCCGGGCTGTGGGTCCTCCGGGGTTGTGACTTGCGACTGACAGGTCTGGAGATGGAGGGGACTCAGGTGGTTCATTGTTTTTTTTTCCTTCCTTTTTTCCTCCGATTTTCTCCCATCCCAATGTTAGTCGTTATGCCAATTCCCAATCCCCTTCCTGGTCGCTGCGCACTTACCCCCCACAGTTGGTCTGGGAGAGTGGAGGCTATCACGTGCTTCCTCCGACACACGTCTAGCCAATCAACCGCTTCTTGGTCACCTGGCAGCGCGGACTCTCACTGAGAGGGTGTAACATGTGGAAGGATCACACTAGCCCCCTTAGATCCTATCCGCGCTGAGCAGGCGCCCCGACCGAACTGTAGGAGTCGCTGTTTACAACGACCCGGACCCACCCCTCCAGCTTTCCCACCCTCTAATACTGCAAATTGTATTAGTGTGAATGGCCAGCCAAGCTGGTGACAACACCGGGAGCTGGATTCGAACAGGCGAATCCAGCGTCTCTGGCGTTGGTGACGAACGCAATCTCCGCTACGCCACCTGACAGGTGGTTCATTGTAATACATGTGTCTATTTCCCTTTATAATTGTCTCTTATTTTAGGTCTGTTGAAATATTAAATTTTATATTATGTCTTGTCATTATTATTATTATTATTATTATTATTATTATTATTATTATTATTATTATTATTATTATTATTATTATTATTATTATTATTATTATTATTATTATTATTATTATTATTATTATTATTATTATTATTATTATTATTATTATTATTATTATTATTATTATTATTATTGTTGTATGGTTGTTATTGTTGTGTTATGTCAAAAAAAGGAACTCAATAAAAATTTGATAAAAAAAAATGTAATAATTGAACCCTTGCATTGTATACTGTAACTCCATTTTGACTTTACAGCCCATGTATTTTAAGCTGAATGTGATATCACAAACAGCACTCAACCTTTTCTGTAAATAGTAAATTATTTTATCCAAAGCGCTTTACAATTTGTTCCTCGTATTTTACCCATTCACTCACACTCACCGATGGCGGAGGCACCCATGCGAGGAGCCAACCTGCTCATCGGGAGCAGTTAGGGGTTAAGTGTCTTGCTCAAAGACACTTGGACACGCAGCCCGGGAGGAGCAGGAATCGAAACGGGAACCAATGGATTACCAAACGACTGCTCTACCTCCTGAGCCACTGTCGCCCCCTGTCTTTAACTATGTATGAACTAACACAAATCTCTAAGGTCAAACACCAACCTTAGATATAAAAGTTTGAAAGCAGTGTTCCTCTGAAACCTTAAAACAGAGTTATCAAGTTTCAAGTTTTGTTTTATTTGTCACATATAAGGTACATGTACATTATAGTGAAATTATTGGTTCTGTATGACCCTCGTGAGATTGTGCTTCATACAATAAATGTGTAAGAATAAATAGATAAAATACAGTGTAATGTTTAAAAGTGTTTCAAGTGAATGTGTGCATAAAAGTGAGTATGTGCATGTTTGAATGTGTGTGAATGTAGAATGGATGAATAATGTTACATTGAGTCCACATTGAGCAGCCTGATGGCTCCTTTTGAGTCTCTCTGTGCTGGCCATGACCGCAGTAGTGCAAAGAGGCAGTTGTTTGGGTGGCTAGAGTTATATGGTTCTTTGTCTGAGATACTCAGTTAAACTAGACTGGGACAAAAAGCTTGATATTGCTGCCATGAGTTTGTGCTTTGATTTACAGTACATGCTCTGTGGCGTTCATATACTGCAGCTTGGTGTCCAAAGGGTGTACATCAAGACAGTGACGTGTGGCACTGCTTGGATAGAGACCTTGGATCGTACCCCTGACACCTGGGGCCGACGGTGGCTCAAGAGGAAGAACAGTCGTCTGGTAATCGGAAGGTTCCCGGTCCAATTCCAGCTCCTCCCGCCAGTGTGTGTGTCGAAGTGTCTTTGAGCAAGACACTTAACCCCTAACTGCTTCCGATGAGCAGGTTGGCACCTTGCATTGATTGCCCCCGCCTATCGGTGTGTGTGTGTGAATATGTGAGCGAATGGGTGAATGTGAGGCATAAGTTGGATAAAAGTGCTATATAAATGCAGTCCATTTACCTACGTCTATGGAGAGTTAACCTATGTAAATGTTTATTATATAAAGTGTCATTGAATAGGCAGGCTAAATGGCCCCACTTATATTGTGCAATACATTTGATGCTTATGTCAAATGTGATGCTTGTATTTGGGCCTCTAGCAATGTAGTGAAGGGGATCTCAACGTGCACAACGGTGTACCATATATCAATGTGACAGGCATGCTGTACCAGTATTCCTGTTTGCCTCATTCACTTCGCCAACAACTTTATGTGTATAGATATATCAACACATTTCATCGAGCTGATTACTAATTCACTTCACATGTATTTCAAAATGCGGGTGTGAAAAACAATCAGAGCCAGGTAATCAGGATACCTGTTGTTTTGACTATTTTGCCTTTTAAAAAGTGTCGGGTTTATAGTGGATTTTTAACAATGAAGTCAGCGGGCACTTCCGCATCCGTACCCCTGATTGCATCAAACTCATTGCACTCACTGAACATAGCTAACTTTCTAACCCTTAATGGTTGCACACATTTTAAGATAAAATACGATATTCCTTTATTGATCGCCTTGGGGAAATTCATGGTACATGAATAATAATAGAAAGACATAAATATTGGCAATTTAATTATAGTAAAGATACAAAATAAGCAGTGTAAACAATATAATTAACTCTGAATATATGAATATGAGAAGGTAAACAATGTAATCAAAGGTGCAGAGTTATATTATACATTACAATAAATATTGGCATTGATGAGTGTTCTCTTCAATGCCCTGGTTACACACTTAGGATACTCTCCATGTACAGACATGAATAAAAGGGACATTAGATGCATTCAGTTTTAAATCATGAAGTGTAACATCATTTTTTACACATCTGTAGATACTATATATCTGTACATATCCCTTACCTACTCTTACTAGTTACGCTGCTGGCCAGTATGACTTACTACCATAGTGTATTTATACCTGTATCACTGTACATTAATACTACAACTCTGTACATAAATTGTATTAGTACTATTACTCAGTAGTACTAATTTATATATATTAATAATATATAATCAACTGTACATTGTATATTACTATTGCTATCTATTACTATGTTTACTATTACATTTCCACTCTGGTTGGATGCCAAACCTGTTTTCATCCCTACTGTACTTGTGCTGTATAACCACAATACATTTTAATCTAATATAATCTAATCTAATTTTAAGAAAATAAAAAGTTTGCAATTGTACTGAATTAAATAGAAAATGGCGAAGCATTATTGACAAGAATCCAATCATTGACATTAAATTGAAATGACCGCACCTATGAATTGAAACAGAGTCAAATGATAAGATCTCCAACAAGTCCCACCTCCGGTAGAGCTGGTGGGAAGCCAGCGTGAGGCGAGGTGCAGCATATTCCCTGAGACAGGAGGGAGGAGGATAGTTCACCAAGCGCCACAGCCTTAGTGGACTAAACCTCTGAGGATGCTTACCATGCACTGGCCCTGCAAAGTTAGAGTCCAACAGAGTGGATGCAGTAAAGGATGCAAGTGTTTTATTGCCCATATGCATTGCAACAATATATCTGGCCAGTTTGACTACTGTCTTTATACCTTTATCACTGTACATAGTATACAACTCTGTACATCGGATTAGCACTATACTCAGTAGTACTAATTTGTATATGTTCTACCCAGTTTATCACCTGTACATTATATATTGCTGTTGCACTTTACTGCTACATTTGTACACTGGTTGGATGCCAAATCTATTTGTGTTGTACTGTACTTGTGCTGTATAATGGCAATACATTTGAATCTAATCAAATCTAATATACACTCATCACATTACACTGTAGCGCCTTGAGATTTGTTCCACAAAGCACCCCTACAAATTGTATATTATTATTATTATTATTATTATTATTATTATTATTATTATTATTATTATTATTATTATTATTATTATTATTATTATTATTATTATTATTATTATTATTATTATTATTATTATTATTATTATTATTATTATTATTATTATTATTATTATTATTATTATTATTATTATTATTATTATTATTAGTATTATTATTATATATTATTATTATTATTATTATTACTGTTTACTTATATACTGCTCATATTCTTATATTCAGAGCTAATCATATTGTTTTCACTGTAACTGTTTACCTGCATATATAATTGTCTCCACCAGTGACTGTCTAGTTGCATATATATATATATATATCTGTTCCCACTAGAGGGCGCTCTAGGCGGAGCCACCCAGGTACTCCACCTTGTGGCGAGTATAAAAGCAAAGGTATACTCCCATTTCGTTTTCTCCCCCAATGTCTCTCAGTGAGAGAAGAACATGTATGTTACTGCTGCTCTTTCCATGTGAATAAAAATAAACCACGCCGGTTCAGGCTCAAGATATAAACCATGCCTCTTGACCACATTATTGTCGCCCTATAGCCGAATTCTGTTAACAACCATAAACAAGGACAGGTTGAACTGCAGGAAAGAGATAATAATTATGTTCCATTCACTGTCTTCATGTGAAGAATGTGTGTCTGTTAAATAACAAGGCAGTGTCATAGATATGCATAACATTTTTATTATATTTAATTTTATTTTGTATTATATGTTCTATATCCCAGTGTACAGTGGGTTAAGAAAGTTCCAAAAAGCGTATTTTCTGTCTAGACCAGCGGTTCTCAAACTACGGGTCACGACCCAAAGTGGGGTCGCGGGTAGGTGACAGTTGGCAACGCATTGGCAACAAAAGAAATAAAATCAAGAGAAAAACCGACAAGCCCAACTCAGATTTTCAGATTATTTTGGAGGCAGACACAGTATTCCAATACACATTTCACTACATCCTGCACATGTATAATCGTGGAGACCACGTCTGGTCTTTTGTGTGTAACCTGGACTCGCAATGGATACAGTAGGTTTGTTGGAGAGAGCGTGGAGAGAGAGAAGAAGCACAGATTTTCCTTGCAGACAAAAACAACCCATTGGCAGAGAAATGTGCTTATAATGAATGACTGGCACAGCTGGCATATCTAGCCGACATCTTTGACCGCCTCAATGCGTTGAATCTGGGACTACAAGGCGGTACAAGCTAAAATGGAGAGCAGGATTAAGAAACTCTGTTTGTGGCACTGCAGGATAATCAGCTGAGATTTTGGGGTATTTATTCTGTGTTGACAGAATTGGCTATGGGGCGACAATAATATACTCATGAGGCATGGTTTCTACCTTGAGCCCTTAATCGGCAAGGTTTATTATTTGCATTGGTTCATAGTACAGCAGCACATGAGGTCTCCTCTCCGTGAGAGGTAGATGGGGAAGAGACAGAAGGGGGAGTCGGCACAGTGGCGGCCGGTGGGTGCTTCGCCACTAGGGGCGCTATACCAAACATTTTGCATGTACATGTACAGTACCACGCAACAGACTCATGGCAAGACGTGAGCGATTCGACTCACGCTCACGGCAATGAATCGGCTCTTATGAACGAGTCGCTCAGCTGTTACTACAACAACACACAACCAGTCAAATAAAGTATAGTCTAGACTCTAATTCACAACTTGAAACACTATATATAAATAGAAAAGTTAGAAACAAAACTCGCCCGTCTCCAAACACAGGCAGATCTCTCCCTCTCTCCTTCTCTCTCTCACACACAGCACGACGTGGAATCGATTCGTTACACAATCAGACCTATTATATACCAAGAATAACTTCAGTATGAGTACAGGGCTGTACACATATTTTGCATATTGTTAAACGAGCCAAGGCTAGCTATTAAACTATCAATATGAATCGAAAATCTGGGACCCTGATGTAAACAAGACAAACGTCTTTCTCTGGTCTGCATCCCCTTAACAATTGTGTGTATTGAGCCGTACTGTATTGTACCCATTCTGCAATCTGTTAATAAAGTTCTCATTCATTCATTCATTCAAACATAGACGACAT
This sequence comes from Notolepis coatsorum, assembly GCF_963971535.1. Lineage (NCBI taxonomy): Eukaryota > Metazoa > Chordata > Actinopteri > Aulopiformes > Paralepididae > Notolepis > Notolepis coatsorum. The sequence continues at coordinate 61,530,566 of NC_140176.1, forward strand.
TGAACAAGCCATAATCCACGTATTTTCAATCCGAGAGAGCTGCAGTAGTTAAATCAATGAGCCATCGACACAGTCAGTGTGGTAACGTTATTATTGCATCCAAGATTGATACACGGCTGGCTAGGCAGTTGGTAGTCATAGTCTTGTGTTATAAAATAAATAAACAATCAGCAATGTCTCGCTTCATGAATGGCCAGCAGTAGCCTAACAGTACTGCTCCTAAAAAAAACTATTTACAAACGTTAACGTTAACCACAGAGAGAGAGAGAGAGAGAGAGAGAGAGAGAGAGAGAGAGAGAGAGAGACTCACTGTTTAGTTGACACGGCCAGGGCTTGCCTTGAAGTGTATAATCCACTGTTGATGTACAGTATTCCAGACCACTGTCCACTGTGTCCAGACTGCATCCGCCATATAGCTTGTTAGCCAAGTGTTAGCTTGTTAGCAGTTGGTCACACAACACAAGTACTTCATTCCTTTGTCCATTTCCGAATTCAAACTACCTGGCGTTCTATCGCCATGCTCTAAGACAAACTCTAACGTTAACCAACCAAGAGTGCCTAAGCTTAACAGTCTAAAGAACTTGCAGTCACGGCACGCTCAGCTGCATGCATCTCACAACAACACAAATCTCTACCACCAACGGAGGACCAACCTAGGAATAACCTAGAATTGGAACATTAGAAATTGGATTCGGCCAATCAGAGATCGTCTCTGTGAAATTCTGCTACGGAAAAAAATACTGGCGTCGGCCAATCAGAGAGCGTCTCCGCGAAATGCGGCTACAGAAATTCTTGACGCTACTGGCTAGACCGCTTCAAATCGCGCCCGGATTCCAACATAATAGTCATATTTCAATGCACAACGCGTTATGCACTGATTGGCTGTGACGGATACAGCGATCAAACTGTGACGCACACTCAGAGCGCTATCGTGTCTAGCCCGGGCCGAGAAATACGAAAAAAAAAAAAAAAAAAAAAAAAAACGTGATGTCACTTCCTGCTCAGGAAAACGAGTGTTTTTTTATTTGAGATAATAACGTTATATTGTGCATTGGAAATACAAACATACTTAAAATGAGTAAATATTATTCATTTTAAACATGTTTATATTATTTATAGGGCTATAAAACAAAAAACAAAAAGATACTTTTTCTTGTTCTACTCTCATATAACCAGGCAGGGCCTGAAGGGGGGGCGGCGCCCTTGCGCCCCTAGTGGCAGAGCCGCCACTGAGTCGGCATCAGCTTTTATACTCTACCTGGCGGTAACATTAAAAGCTCCGCCTATAGCGCCCTCCAGTGGAAACAGTTATGTACAGTTAGACAGTTACTTGCAATCCTACATATAACCTCTAACTTTAACACTCCCACTTAGGGTTGTCTAGCATAGGGGTTCCCAAAGTCGGGGTCGCGACCCACAGGAGGGTCGCGAGCCGCCGCGGGGGGGGGGGGTCGCCAGATGATTTCCAGCCAAAAAAAAACGGATTTTTTTTTAATTTTAATTTTTTTGCAGTCAGGCCACTGAACTTAGAAGCAGGCCAGGACAGTGTTTCTATTTGCAGCAGCGCAATAGTTAGATAACCTAGGTGGGGCACAACCAGGAGATCACTGCAACTCACACAAGTTGGAGAACTATCTCTCTCTCTCTCACCGTAGCAGACTACAAAAAGTGACACGTTCAGCCGAACGCACAATTGGAGGGGGGCTTCCCACCCTCCAGAACATTTACAACAAGCGGTGCAGGGGGAAGGCTAAGATAATTATTAAGGACTCAAGCCACCCGAACAACTGCCTCTTTGAACTGCTGCGGTCAGGCAAGCGATACCGGAGTCTTAAGGCGAGCACAGAAAGACTCAGAACAAGCTTCTATCCCCAGGCCATCAGGCTGCTAAACGAACAATAAACACTATGCAACAACCATCAAATGCACACAGCACACACACCCACATGCACACACTCACTTAAACAAACAACACACTGCAGCACCCACTCTCCACACTTTAGATCACACAAACACACTTTATATGTATTGATAAAGGATTTGCACTACAACTCGTACACCTACTGTAAATTGTACCTAAATTGCACCTCATCCCATTTCTGCCTTGCACTATATAGTATTGTATATTAGTACACTGCATAGTATTGTATATTATATGGTAACTCAGTTACGTCTATTCTGCATCGAACATTGTACATATGTCTATACTGAACACTGTGACCTCATTTTTTTACTTCTAATTTACATACTATACTATGTTATTTTATTTCATACTTATCTTATCTTGTATTGCACAGTCTCTGGAGCGTAACAGTAAGAAGCATTTTGTATAAAAGTATTCTGTACTTCTGTATGACAACTATTAAAGAAACTTGAAACTCTCTCTCTCTCTCTTGCTCTCACACTAGGCTGGTAAAGCTATGCCTCCTAAAGTGTTAATCGGAAATACAGAAATACCGGCTACAGGCTTTCCGATTTCCGGGCACCCCCTGATCTGTTTATAGTCCCCAGGGAAACAAACAACAAGCAGACGCTCGTACATCTCGAGGGAGGCGATAACGAGGTTGTTTCTGGGGGGAGTGCATTTTCACGAGCACCTGTCGTGATTTCAGGGGCGGGACTTCCTACCCGATTCCCACTTTCGGCCGTAGTGCTTTACCAGGCTTTATCTCTCGCGATAAAGCTGGGAATGAGGTTACTCTCACACACACACACACAAAATGAGCTGCATGTGATTGGTGGAGGCGGGACCCTTACAAAAAACTGTTGTTGCTAATCATTGACACATGCTAGGCTGTAATAATCCCCCCAAGAAAAATCTACTTTGCATTTGATATATTGCAAATATATGCCATCACACACACTGGCATTTAAAGGGTTAGAATTATACAATTAATATGTGGTGTTATGATCAGGGCTGAAGTTGAATAAAAGATTGTATTATTTTCAATCTGACAATACAAAAAAACTGAAAAGCCAGTGTTGTTGCTAATCATACATATGCTAGCCTGTTTTTTAACAATAATTTGTGATGCCATCACAAACACTGGCATTTAAAGGGTATAAATTAAAAAAATGCCTGCACCAGAATGCAGAAATGAAGTCTTTGTAACAAGAAATGTCCTCGTGGGGGACCCCAAGACCCCCTGCTTAAACTGGGGCTATATTTTGCACTATATTTCCTGGCCTGAATGATTTCCCCAGTTCGGCCCTGGTTAAAAGCCTCCAATGCTTATTAGTGTGTGTGCGTTTGAACGTGTGCATGTTTCAACCATACATTTCCATTTATTAAATTTTTATTTTTTTTTACCTCCTATAATAGTGTGGGTCGCGGCTCTCTGACACCGTTATTTTTGGGTCGCGGCCTGAAAAGTTTGGGAACCCCTGGTCTAGCACACTGTATAACTTCTCCAAAAACAATTTTCAAATAAAATAATACAGTTCAGAACATCAAAAAGAATATGGCAGTCAATATTTACACACCAAACATGACCTCTGCAAATCTTTTCAATTTCAGTTTGGAAGCAGGTTTCGTCATGTATATTCGTCATGTACAGTTAGACAGTTACTTGCAATCCTACATATAACCTCTAACTTTAACACTCCCACTTAGGGTTGTCTAGCATAGGGGTTCCCAAAGTCGGGGTCGCGACCCACAGGAGGCTCGCGAGCCGCCGCGGGGGGGGGGGGTCGCCAGATGATTTCCAGCCAAAAAAAAAAATGATTTTTTTTTAATTTGAATTTTTTTGCAGTCAGGCCACTGAACTTAGAAGCAGGCCAGGACAGTGTTTCTATTTGCAGCAGCGCAATAGTTAGATAACCTAGGTGGGGCACAACCAGGAGATCACTGCAACTCACACAAGTTGGAGAACTATCTCTCTCTCTCTCACCGTAGCAGACTACAAAAAGTGACACGTTCAGCCGAACGCACAATTGGAGGGGGGCTTCCCACCCTCCAGAACATTTACAACAAGCGGTGCAGGGGGAAGGCTAAGATAATTATTAAGGACTCAAGCCACCCGAACAACTGCCTCTTTGAACTGCTGCGGTCAGGCAAGCGATACCGGAGTCTTAAGGCGAGCACAGAAAGACTCAGAACAAGCTTCTATCCCCAGGCCATCAGGCTGCTAAACGAACAATAAACACTATGCAACAACCATCAAATGCACACAGCACACACACCCACATGCACACACTCACTTAAACAAACAACACACTGCAGCACCCACTCTCCACACTTTAGATCACACAAACACACTTCATATGTATTGATAAAGGATTTGCACTACAACTCGTACACCTACTGTAAATTGTACCTAAATTGCACCTCATCCCATTTCTGCCTTGCACTATATAGTATTGTATATTAGTACACTGCATAGTATTGTATATTATATGGTAACTCAGTTACGTCTATTCTGCATCGAACATTGTACATATGTCTATACTGAACACTGTGACCTCATTTTTTTACTTCTAATTTACATACTATACTATGTTATTTTATTTCATACTTATCTTATCTTGTATTGCACAGTCTCTGGAGCGTAACAGTAAGAAGCATTTTGTATAAAAGTATTCTGTACTTCTGTATGACAACTATTAAAGAAACTTGAAACTCTCTCTCTCTCTCTCTTGCTCTCACACTAGGCTGGTAAAGCTATGCCTCCTAAAGTGTTAATCGGAAATACAGAAATACCGGCTACAGGCTTTCCGGTTTCCGGGCACCCCCTGATCTGTTTATAGTCCCCAGGGAAACAAACAACAAGCAGACGCTCGTACATCTCGAGGGAGGCGATAACGAGGTTGTTTCTGGGGGGAGTGCATTTTCACGAGCACCTGTCGTGATTTCAGGGGCGGGACTTCCTACCCGATTCCCACTTTCGGCCGTAGTGCTTTACCAGGCTTTATCTCTCGCGATAAAGCTGGGAATGAGGTTACTCTCACACACACACACACAAAATGAGCTGCATGTGATTGGTGGAGGCGGGACCCTTACAAAAAACTGTTGTTGCTAATCATTGACACATGCTAGGCTGTAATAATCCCCCCAAGAAAAATCTACTTTGCATTTGATATATTGCAAATATATGCCATCACACACACTGGCATTTAAAGGGTTAGAATTATACAATTAATATGTGGTGTTATGATCAGGGCTGAAGTTGAATAAAAGATTGTATTATTTTCAATCTGACAATACAAAAAAACTGAAAAGCCAGTGTTGTTGCTAATCATACATATGCTAGCCTGTTTTTTAACATTAATTTGTGATGCCATCACAAACACTGGCATTTAAAGGGTATAAATAAAAAAAATGCCTGCACCAGAATGCAGAAATGAAGTCTTTGTAACAAGAAATGTCCTCGTGGGGGACCCCAAGACCCCCTGCTTAAACTGGGGCTATATTTTGCACTATATTTCCTGGCCTGAATGATTTCCCCAGTTCGGCCCTGGTTAAAAGCCTCCAATGCTTATTAGTGTGTGTGCGTTTGAACGTGTGCATGTTTCAACCATACATTTCCATTTATTAAATTATTATTTTTTTTTACCTCCTATAATAGTGTGGGTCGCGGCTCTCTGACACCGTTATTTTTGGGTCGCGGCCTGAAAAGTTTGGGAACCCCTGGTCTAGCACACTGTATAACTTCTCCAAAAACAATTTTCAAAGAAAATAATACAGTTCAGAACATCAAAAAGAATATGGCAGTCAATATTTACACACCAAACATGACCTCTGCAAATCTTTTCAATTTCAGTTTGGAAGCAGGTTTCGTCATAGCGTCTGCTACCATGTCGTCTGTTGGACAATAAATCAGTGTCATTCTTTCTTCTCTGATGACAGATCTGATGAAATGATATTTTATATCGACATCGACACATATTATATTTACATCTGTCGACACACAGGGTTTCTAGCAATCGCAATGGTTCCCTGGTTGTCCTCGTAAACAACAGTATTCTTATACATAGGTATCCATTCCTTCGAGCAGTTGTTCTAGATAAATACATTCCTGTATTGTCATAGCTAGAGCCATATATTCGGCTTCACAAGTTGATAGTGCCACTGTGGGCTGCTTCTTTGTTTTCGATGAAACCAGTGAGCTGTTTGAGTTCAAACTCACACAATATCCTGTGGTACTTCTTCTATCTGTGGTGTCAGCTGCTGCATCACTGTAGGCTTTAAGCCCTAAGCCCTCGCTGCTCTTTCTGAAACACAGCTGTTTATCTGCTGTACCTTTGAGATAACGAAAAACATGTTTTACCGTAATCCAGTGCTCCTCTGTGGGGTCAGCAAAATGCTGTGACAATTTGCTCACTACAAAACATAGGTCAGGACGAGTACATGTTGTCAAATAAATGAGGCTACCCACAGCTTCTCTGTACATTTTTACATCTGTCAGTTTCTGAGCATCCTCCTGGTAGTCTAGTTGTTTCCCTTGATCTACATTCTTGCATGTCAAAACGTTTCAGGATCTTTTCCACATATCTCTTCTGGGATATTTTTACACAACTGTTCAAAGTCCATGCCTAGAAAATGCTTTAACCTGCCAAGGTCTTTCATTTTGAATCTGGCGGAGAGCATACCTTTCACCGTAAATTGATTTTTCTAGCTTGCACACTAGCTTATCTCCTCTTTTTTTCGTAACCTTCAGGTTTTTCCATATATATCTCCCTATGGGTGCGTGCAGATAGGCTGTCTTCACATCCATCTGATGTAAAATCAAATTGTCCTCAGCTGCTTTCTGAACCACTACCCTTACACTGGTCAGATTGGCTGTGGGGGAGAATGTTTCACCATAGTCTATCCCCTCCCTCTGACTGAAACCCTTAGCTACAAACCTAGCTTTGTATTTATCGTGGCCTTCAATTCCCTCCTTGATTGAATACACCCATTTTCCTCCCACTGTCTGTCTGCCCTCCGGTAATTTGGTGAGAGTGAAGGTGTGGTTGTCCTCTAGGGACCTCATCTCCTCATCCATTGCTCTCTCCCATTTACTTAATTCAGGGGACACTATGGCCTATTTAAAGGTCTGAGGTACCCCACTGACTACTCGTCACTTTCTCTCCGGGCATAGTCTGTCAGATACTTTGGGGGTTTGTGTTCCCTTGAGGGATACCTCCCACTGCTTGGGGCACATGACGTCACCCTTGGGTGCTCCTCATCATCGCCCTCTGGGGGTTGCTGACTGTCTGTCTGCATGACCGTGCTAAGTACACTGGGCTGAGGTGTCTCTGTTTCTTCACACCTTACTCTGGAGTCCAGCTCTGGCTCCTCTGTCTGTGTCTCGCTCTCACATGTTGTCTTTGTGACAAACTTGACTAGCCTGTGTTTCTGCGCGGGGCTTCCTTTGTCGTGCCCTACAAAGAGTCCTTTTTCACATCTGGACTCGAGCTTTCCTCTGTCCTGCAGGTAAGCATAACACACTGATCCAAATTGGTGCATTCTAGCTAGATTACACTTCTTTCCTGTCAGTGCTTACGGGGTGGTGCCTGTGTGCTTATTAAAGCACCTGTTTCTGGTGCACCGCATAATGCCATAGAGTAGACTCTTAGGTAAGTTACTGTCTACTAGCTTACACCTAGCCATTTCGAAAAAAAGTGCGCTATTCCCTCTCTGCCACTCCGTTCTGGTGTGGGGAATATGGACATGACGTCTTGTGTCTTATCTTGTTCCTTCTCAACAGTGATTGGAACTCTCTGTTTGTGAACTCGGTTCCGTTGTCGGACCTCAAGAATCTTATGTTACCATAAGGGGCTACGTCTGCCAGGAATTTCTCCGTGGCCTGGAGTGTGTCACTCTTTGCTTTGAGAAAGTAAACAAACACTGCCCCTGTGCACACATCTGTAAAAGACTGTACATATCTAAAGCCTCCTATGGACTTGTTGCTTACTGGACCGGGTAGATCTGTGTTAACTAGCGCAAGTGGTACCTTTACTTTTTCTGTGGGATTTCTGTTTCTCAATTGAGTAAACTTCCCCTTTATGCACACTACACATTCTTTGTCAGGTCTACGCTTTTCACCTTCAATGTGCATGCCTTCTGTCACTGCTTGCAGTTTCAGTAAATCCTCGTAATTACAATGACCCATAATCTCATGCTATGTCTGAATATCGTGACTGACAGTCACGTTACACATATCATTATTATTTATTATCATTACACTTGTCGTTGTCATTACTCTCTGTTTGCAGATAATACATTCTCTGGTACACATTTATGTTAAATCGTGTACCGTCAGGCTCTACAAGAAAATGTTTACCTTCATCGAAGAATACTTTGGCACCGTTACTTGCAATCCTACATATAACCTCTAACTTTAACACTCTGCTTGATGGCCTTTTGGAGGAAAAAACTATTTGAAGTCCATCATCTGTAGCCACATAGAAGGGCTCATTGAACAATTTCTGAACTATTTTCCCAAAGGAGAGAGCATGGACAATTTGGACAACTGGATCCAAGATCCGTTCATTACGCATGACGCAGCAATCCTCCCACTGTCTGAGCAGGAGGCGCTCATTGGGCCTCATTCAACAATACTCTCTTATTATTTTTCTTATATTCTTGCTTACCTGTCTGTTAAGAGAACAATAGGAAAAGCCACCGCCACATTCATCAAGCCGTTCGTAACGTCGAAATCTGTGCGTACCCAGGAGATTTGCATGATGAATCCCACTCATTCTTAAACTCAAAAGTGCGTTCGTGCATTTGCATACAGACACGCCTACCATCTCCTTATAAGGCGAATGAGGCGGGTGTAAAACAGCCGAGTTTTGCCATCTGATCCCAGTCTAATATATTGAACAGGAAGCGCTTTGCGATCTCAAAATTACACACACACACACGTGTCTCACGACTTGCGATTCAGTGCATGTGTGTGTTCCTGTGGGTCGCTCATCGCATGTGTGTGTTAATCTGATGACAAATAAAGACTTATATATATATATATATACACGTAGTCGTACTGTATAGTCGGTCAAAAGTAGGCTTTGTCAATACTGAATGACTGGCTGCGTGCTTGTCAAGAACCAATCGCGGCGCGCAGTATACTGATATATGCCGCTGATCTATTATGCTCTCCCCTTTCAGAGAGAGATGTCATCTCTCTCTGAAATGTCCGTGGAGAGATGTCATCTCTCTCTGAAATGTACGTGGCTAAAACTCTGAGTGCGCTCAGAATTTAAGGTGTGGAGCAGAGTTTTGATTGATTGATTGAACATTTTATTATCAGATTGCAGAATTGGTACAATACAGTACAGCTCAATACACACAATTGTTAAGGGGATGCAGACCAGAGAAAGACTTTCGTCTTGTTTACATCAGGGTCCCCCATTTTCAATATATGACATACATGACATACAGATAGACAGTACTGCTACATCTTCATCTATACAGAGAAGAGAGGAGAGGAGAGGAGAGGAGAGGAGAGGAGAGGAGAGGAGAGGAGAGGAGAGGAGAGGAGAGGAGAGGAGAGGAGAGGAGAGGAGAGGAGAGGAGAGGAGAGGAGAGGAGAGGTTGTAAATATGCGTTATATGCGTACGGCTTGGGCAGCCAGCATCGAACTGTTCTAACAGCAATATATAATCCATTTCAGAAGCAGAACGCACGCAATAAGTTATAATAATTATTATTATTATTATTGAAAAGTTCTGCATGGGTTTATAAAGTCATATTTGGGGGTACTGTATTTGGGGGCAATTGACCAATGGTTTGCTTTCAACCCATGAACTCCTTCCTCTCTCACCATTTTATATATATATTTTTATTTTATCTACTAAAACTGTATTGTATTATATTGTTTGTTTTGTAAAGTGTAACTGAGGGGTACAATTCCCTGACTGTATTGATAAGTATGGTATCATTAAACCACTACCGCTTTATGTACTTTAATTACTGGCCATACAGTACACGATATCTAAGTATGATGAACACTTTCCCACATATGAAATCAGGTCCACACAAAGGTAATAGTCAAATATTTAATATATAGCAAAAGGTACATATAATAATTACTTATTACATTTATGATTTGAATTGAATGCTCTTGTAAGGCAAATGAGTACTCGTATGCAAATCAACACTGAATGTCTAATCTCTGGTTACACAGGAAGCAAGTATACAACCTGGCTCTTAGGGGATTATAGCGATGGTCACTTAATGATTATAGCTGGATAATATACTGAAGGGGTCCCGCCGGTTGTAAGCCAGTAGGGGGGGTAGGAAAGCCGTCGGCTGTATCCCGTCTGGTCAACGATTTCCAGGGAGAATTCAGGTACAGAAAACAGTGCCCATGGAACCTTGATCCACAGATGAATACACTTGGGCTCTCTTGTAGACGATAGCTGTAGCTGTCGCTGTCGGTCCACAACGAAGAAGAAGCGAGGCGACCTCAGTCTGGTCTGAGCGCCGTCTCACCTTGGCTCCTCTCGGGGTAAATCCAACACTCACCGGTGTTGGCGATTATCCGCTCCACAAATCAAAGCACCAAAGCAAATAGATGTTCCATGCCGTATAGGGCTCAGCAGTCGTCGGGGTAGGTAATCCAATGTGCAGGTCCACTCGTCCTCACCCAGAACTCCTCGGATGAAAGCACCACGCGTGGTCTGCCCAGCCTGGTTAAGACTCTAGATAACGCGAGGAAACGATGGGGGTGCTGCTCACTTTAGAACTCTAACCGAACGATGCACCATACATAATAGACTATTATTACTTAATAGAAATACGGTGCCAAACTCTGGCAATTCAGCTATTAATTCGCACGAGGTCTCACTGCTATTCTAAGGCCAAACAGGCCGTACTACACCGCACGCGGTATCGTGGGGTGAGGCTTCACGTCTTGTTACTTAGTTGGGTAGAAGGGTAAAGGACTAAGAGGAATTCTACATTTCTTGCGCCATATTTATATGCACAGTGGACAAGTAGTGCCGCTCTGCTTTCGGTAGCCGTATTCCTGTGCGGAGCTGAGGCTAGTAAAGGCATGTATCGTCGGTACCTTTGAACTTGAACGCCAGGGGCTTGTCCCTGGCGCCTGGTCCTTTTGTCCAATAAGAGAATGAACTATTATGGGCTGTAGTAGAATAAAGGGATATTCAGTGTATATGTACAAGGAATATACAAGGGATATCAAACGATATACAAATACTATTAAATATATATCCATAAATAAATATATATATTCGGTTTAATCTGATCCTTCACAACAGCCGCCCCCTAATTAGTCCCACCTAATTAGCTGAGCAGAGACAGATTAACCGCACTGTCCACTACTCAATGTCCGCTGTAAGGGTCAGTCAACTCACAAAGTCATAGGGTCATGGTCGTCATCAATAGTATCAGGGAGCCTTGGCAGTTCTATTAGCCTCGCCACGGGTCGGGTGTAAGTCCGTCCTTGGACGAGCACTTCAGCTGCTCGGACCTTTCCATCGGCACCGGTGATCACTTTGCTTACGCGGCCAGCCGGCCACATAGCTCTGGGTAGTGACTGGTCGATGATCATGACGACTGTTCCTTCTGTCAAATTGTCTCTCTCTTTTACCCACTTCTGGCGGGTCTGTAGAGACGGTAGGTAGTGGAGTAGGAAGCTGTTCCAAAACTTATCAGCCAGTACTTGACTGTACCTCCACATTCTTCGGCCGTTCGCTTCTTCAGGCCTGTACATTGTCTGTGGTAGCGCGGGGTCCAGCCGCACCATCAAGAGGGTGTTGGGGGTGACTGGGTCGACATCTGCTACATCACTTGAGACGTAACCGAGGGGCTTTGAGTTCAATACTCCCTCGATCTCCGTGAGGACTGTCATTAGGACTTCTTCCGCCACAGTCTGGGCCCCAAGCACGGCGTACAGGGCTGTCTTTATGGAACGTACTTCTCGTTCCCAGGTGCCACCGAAGTGAGGTGCGTTCGGGGGATTAAACTGGAAGTCAATCTGGGATGGAGCGAGGTGGGTCTTAAGTTCTGGGCCCATAGCCCAAGCTCTCTCTCAGCTCTCTTTCTCCGCCTTTGAAGTTTGTCCCGTGATCGGACAACAATGTAGACGGTTTTCCTTTCCGTGATGTGAATCTTCGGAAGGCCATAAGGAATGAGTCTGTGCTCATGGTTGGAAGGAGTTCGATATGTATCGCTCTGGTGGTCATGCATTTGAATACAATACCCCACCGCTTCTCGGTTCCTCTTCCTCTCTTTATATACAGCGGGCCAAAACAGTCCATACCGGTGGAGTGGAAGGGCTTGTCGCCGAGTCGGAGGCGACAGGGAGGTAGGTCAGCCATCCGGGGTATACTGGGCTGCGCGCGCCACTTACGGCAGTCTAGACAGGTTCGCTGGAAGCGCCGCACTGCTTCTCTCCCTTGCAGTATCCAATAACGACGTCTGATCTCCGCGAAGACTCTCTCTGCCCCTGCGTGGTGCACATCCTCGTCGTATTTCTTTATGATCAGCTCTGTGACCTTGTGTCGGCTGTTCAAGACTATCGGGTACTTAACGTCATCCGGTAGGTCTGGGGCTCTCCGCAGACGACCACCCACTCTGATGAGATTATGGGCGTCGCTCTCGGGGGCCAGGTGAAGCAGTCTGCTGTCTGATGGGACGGGCTTTGCTCCCTGTAGACAAGCTAGCTCATCGGGGAACGAGTCTCTCTGGGCTCGTTGTAGTAGAAGGAGTTCTGCTTCTTCGTAGTCAGCTGCTGAAATGTCAGTTGTGGGCTGAACCTCTGGGTGGTGCCACAGAAATGTCTTTAGCTGCGCACCCTCTAGGGTGAGGCAATCGTCTAGAACCGGGTCTGTGGGGACGAGTGTGTGTGTCAACCCACAGAACATAGGTTTCTTGTTCTCTGCCTCCTCTTTGCTCGCCTCCCGTGGGGTGGGTGTAGGCCACTCTTCTTCGGGGAGCTTGAGGAACTCTGGCCCGTCACTGTAGAGGTTGGGACGGGTGAGGTCATCCAGGGACATTCCCCGGGTGATGACGTCAGCTGGGTTGTGTTTGGTGTCCACATACCGCCAGCTGGTTACTTCTGTTAACTCTTGAATCTCGGTGACTCTGACTCCCACGAAGACCTTGTATCTGCACGAATCAGACCGGATCCATGTGAGTACGGTCGTGGAGTCTGACCACAAGATTGTTCTTTGCACCGGAATGGTGAGTTCACGTTGGATTAACGTGGCGAGCTGCGCTCCTGCTAGGGCTGCGCAGAGCTCTAGGCGCGGGATAGATTGTTGCCTGCGTGGGGCTATTCTTGAGCGAGCCAGGATGAAAGCAGTATGTATTTCTCCTCCCTCCTCTTGGGCACGCAAGTAAGCCACCGAACCGTAGGCTACTTCGGAGGCGTCGCTGAATACGTGCAGGTCGATCTTGCATGTCTCTGGCCTCACTGTGGGTGGGAAGTAGCTGCGGCGTATATTAACACCGGGGAGTGAGCGGAGTTCCGTCTCCCACTCTCTCCATGTGGATGCAAGGTGTTCGGGTATGGGATCGTCCCAGCCCTGGTCTTTGTCCCATAGCGCTCTTACAATCATCTTTGCCCGGGTGGTGTAAGGTAGAATACATCCCAACGGGTCATATTGTCTGGCGAGTGTTCTGTATACACTCCGTCTGGTGGTCGGTATTGCCGTCGACCTTCCCTGCTCCTTGATCAGGGGTTTGTGTCTATAATGGAGCGAGTCTGTTTTGAAGCGCCAGACTAGTCCTAGTGTCATTTCTTGGGCTTCTCCTGGGATGGTCGCCATCCAAGTATCGCTGCTCGATTCACTTGTTAATCTCAGCGCGGTACACAGCTTCTTGAGCGGGGTCTTTGGCTAGGCGCCGCTCTGTGTTCAATAGATACCGCTCCGTCGCCTCTTTTGTAGCACGAAAGGTGGGCATTCCCTCTCGCCTCAGGAGTGGAGTTGCGTATCTCATCACTCCGCTGACGTTGACTCTCTTTGTCCCGTGCTCGAGGAGGGCTATAGCGTAGATATCTTCCTTAGAACGAATGTCTTTCTTTTCGTTCTTAAAGGGCATTGTCTCTAGTGTCCATAGCCTCTCTACATGCTGCAGGAGTGTGGTGTCTCCTTCTGTCGCTCTGGAGTGGAGGCAGCCAGTGGCTGCTGTTCGGTTAAGAGACTTGGCGAGGGGGCCTTGTAACGTCCATCCTAGGCGGGTCTCGACTGCTGCAGGACAACCTCTGGGTCCTGTATGGACCCGGTCTATCGGGACTATGAGGTCTGCATGGTCGGAGCCTATCAGCAGGGTCGGGGTGGCGCCGTCTATGAGCGGGATAGGAAGTTGACGCAGGTGCACATATTTCTCCATCAGCTTGGCGATGGGGTAGGTGTACTGCGATAGTCCTATTTCTTGGCTGGTGAAAGCATTAGTAATCCTGTACCGTCTCTCTGGCTGCCCGCTTGCTGCGATAGTGAAGGAGACATTCTCGCCCTTTATCGTCTTTAGATCTCGTCTTATTGTCCGAATAGTCATCTGGTTCTCGCTCCCCCGTAGCCCCAGCTGGGCCGCAGCGGACGCGAGGAGAAGGGTCTTCTCTGACCCGTCATCAAGGACGGCGTAAGTGTCCATGATCTTGTCTTCGTAACTCAGGGTTACACGGACCACCTTTAAGAGCACCTGGGCGCCGCTGCTGCTAGCGGGGTCAATGTACATAACACTTGCCTTTGTGCTGTTGGATGGTGCAGGCTTTCTTTTGTTACTGTCGTGTAGGACATGCAGATGGGCTCCGTCACACCGACTACACTTCTTCTTTAGGCGGCACTCGGCTGCCATGTGACTGCGCGCACATCGGTAACAGCGCCTGTTGGACTTTATCCAGTGACTTACTTCTTCAGCGGTCATCTTCTTGAACTGGTCACATTGTGACAACCAGTGTTCCTTCTCGCAGTACGGGCACACCATCTTCCACTTCTCTTTCGTCGAGGGGGTACTGTGGTTCTTGCTGCTCGGTACTGATTCTGATTGGTGCATGACAGTCACCGATCTTCGGCCATCGTTTACTCTCCTAGGTCCCTCTCTGGAGCTTGGCGTGCTCCGCACGAACGTATCCAGCCGTAGGCTGCTGACTTCTCTCGCCAGGAAGTCGGCTAAATCTAGGAGGGATGGCTCGGGACCGTTAGGATCACGGTGGTCTCTTTGCCGCCTGAAGCGCTCCTGTCGGGCGGGCGGCAGCTTCTCTAAAATCCTCTCGACGTTCGAGTTTGCGTATAGTTCGTGCATACCCTTTTCTCGTTGCGCCCCCAGCATCCCTACCAGGGATTGTACTTTTATAGACAGGTCGTCTAGTGAGCGATTGTCTGTTGCTGGGGGTAGGCGATCAATATGCCTTATCTCCTGTATTACGTAATCCCATATACGTCCATATCTCTGGTCCAGCGCTGCTAGAGCCGCGGTGTATGGGGTTGTAGAGGTGGCATAGGCCAGCGCTATGTTGTGCGCTCGGGGCACTTTCAGGTGCTTCAATAATATTGCATACTTGTGGCGTTCATCAGCGACATCCACCATCATTGTCTCTAAGCACATCCGGAGCTCCGTGTACTGTGCTCGATTCTCATGGGTGAAGTCTGGAAACGTCGGTGTGCCAATGTATGACGCCATGGATGGCTGGCACATCGGTGAGCGTTGGAAGAGAGGCCTCCTGGGCGAGTCTCTTCTTACGCCTCTCGGTGGGCTGGTACTGGCAGGGTACCATGGCCCGCTGGTCCAGGTGCTATTTCTCGGGACTGGTCGTGCGTCATGCTCACCCGTGAGTCAAGTCGGGGGTCTGTAGCGCAGAGCCGCGGGGGTATAGCCTGGGCTGTACTGGACCTCCTGGTCCTGTGGAGTAATGTGCTGCTGTCGGGCTTGACTCTCCTCTTCTCCCTCTTCTTCTTCTGCCAGGTCATCTAGATCCTGTAGTCGTTTATTTAGCCTCTCCGCCGTGTCCGCCGTTCCTTCCTTGTAGCTGGGTCTCACTTGGACCGGTCGGGGAAGGAGTTCGGAGGGGGGTGTAGACTCTCTCTGGTGGTCAAGTTCAAGGTCGCCTAATCGGTTAGGGGAGGGTGCCCTTGACGTGTGTCTTGACGAGGCTCTGGAACCCCTTGTGGAGGGAGGGGGTGTTGCCCTGGTGATCAGCTGCTCCATTAGCTGCGCTTGTAGTCTGTCGCGCTCGGCTTGTAGTCTGTCGCGCTCGCCCTGTAGTCTGTCGCGCTCGGCTTCGCGCTGGATGAGAGCGATGTCGCGCTCTGCTTCTCTTTGGGCACCGTCAGCGGCACGCTGGGTGTCGGACCGGTCTCTTGCCATATTCTCTTCCGTCTGAAGGCGTCTCATCTACAGGCGTATGTGCTCTTGTTCGCTCCGTTGCTGTGTTTGGAGTCGATCGCGTTCACCCTGAAGTCGATCGCGTTCACCCTGGAGTCGATCACGTTCGGTAGAGGCTGTCAGGCTGACGAGGAACGCCTGTGACAGCATCCTCTCCGCCTCGCTGGGGGAAGACGCTTGTAGAGGTGAGCCGCTCCTGGCTGTACTCGTTGGGGAGTCCTGGAGCTCTATCTCTTCGGCGCTCTCCTCATCTTGTTCCGTGCAGAGTTCCACCTCTGGAGGGTTGTCTTCCTCCCGGAGCTCTGGGGGGACTACTTCTTCGGTATTGGCGGGGGGTAAAGTCGTGTCAGTTCCCTCCTGGTCCCCACCGTGAGCTTGGTCAGTTACATTAGAACCCACTAGGGCCTCTGTGGTCGGGGTATCCTGGTTGATAGGGTTGTTGGACATAATTTTACTTTCTACTTTTACTGCGTTTACTGTTTGTAGAAGGCTAGGTAGTTTACTGACATCATCATCATAGGCCATTTCAATATTAATACCACTATATTAATATTACACTGATTACCCTCCGGCTCGAAGGACCAATTGTAACTGAGGGGTACAATTCCCTGACTGTATTGATAAGTATGGTATCATTAAACCACTACCGCTTTATGTACTTTAATTACTGGCCATACAGTACACGATATCTAAGTATGATGAACACTTTCCCACATATGAAATCAGGTCCACACAAAGGTAATAGTCAAATATTTAATATATAGCAAAAGGTACATATAATAATTACTTATTACATTTATGATTTGAATTGAATGCTCTTGTAAGGCAAATGAGTACTCGTATGCAAATCAACACTGAATGTCCAATCTCTGGTTACACAGGAAGCAAGTATACAACCTGGCTCTTAGGGGATTATAGCGATGGTCACTTAATGAGTATAGCTGGATAATATACTGAAGGGGTCCCGCCGGTTGTAAGCCAGTAGGGGGGGTAGGAGAGCCGTCGGCTGTATCCCGTCTGGTCAACGATTTCCAGGGAGAATTCAGGTACAGAAAACAGTGCCCGTGGAACCTTGATCCACAGATGAATACACTTGGGCTCTCTTGTAGACGATAGCTGTAGCTGTCGCTGTCGGTCCACAACGAAGAAGAAGCGAGGCGACCTCAGTCTGGTCTGAGCGCCGTCTCACCTTGGCTCCTCTCGGGGTAAATCCAACACTCACCGGCGTTGGCGATTATCCGCTCCACAAATCAAAGCACCAAAGCAAATAGATATTCCATGCCGTATAGGGCTCAGCAGTCGTCGGGGTAGGTAATCCAATGTGCAGGTCCACGCGTCCTCGCCCAGAACTCCTCGGATGAAAGCACCACGCGTGGTCTGCCCAGCCTGGTTAAGACTCTAGATAACGCGAGGAAACGATGGGGGTGCTGCTCACTTTAGAACTCTAACCGAACGATGCACCATACATAATAGACTATTATTACTTAATAGAAATATGGTGCCAAACTCTGGCAATTCAGCTATTAATTCGCACGAGGTCTCACTGCTATTCTAAGGCCAAACAGGCCGTACTACACCGCACGCGGTATCGTGGGGTGAGGCTTCACGTCTTGTTACTTAGTTGGGTAGAAGGGTAAAGGACTAAGAGGAATTCTACATTTCTTGCGCCATATTTATATGCACAGTGGACAAGTAGTGCCGCTCTGCTTTCGGTAGCCGTATTCCTGCGCGGAGCTGAGGCTAGTAAAGGCATGTCTCGTCGGTACCTTTGAACTTGAACGCCAGGGGCTTGTCCCTGGCGCCTGGTCCTTTTGTCCAATAAGAGAATGAACTATTATGGGCTGTAGTAGAATAAAGGGATATTCAGTGTATATGTACAAGGAATATACAAGGGATATCAAACGATATACAAATACTATTAAATATATATCCATAAATAAATATATATATTCGGTTTAATCTGATCCTTCACAACATAAAGTGTCTTTGAGAATTAGGAAAAGCGCTATATAAATCTTATGTATTATTATTATTATTATTATTATTATTATTATTATTATTATTATTATTATTATTATTATTATTATTATTATTATTATTATTATTATTATGAATGGTATAGGCTTTTTTAAATGTTTCTCATCTGGGTAAGCATTTCTTATTTCGGTAAGAGTGCTCTCGACCACTCTTATAATTTGTTCTTGCCTGAGAAAAAAGCAACAATAAGAAAACTTTGCTGAATCCCAGGTAAGAACAAAGTAAGAGGAAATGCTAGTTAAGAACAAAATCTGTTCTTATATCGCTTCATGCATGAGGCCCATTGATCTTTCGTGTGAAAGTCAAGTTCACTGGACAGGCCCTCGCAAAGTTCTGGATATCAGTCCTGAACGAGTACCCAGTGTTGTGTAATGCTGTGCTGACAAAGCTTGTCCCCTTTGCATCAACATACCTCTGTGAGCCCCGATTTTTGCCACTGACGTTAATACAAAATAAATGCAGATCTTGCCTCAGAGTAGAAGCGGATCTCCGCCTCTTTCTCAGCACAACGCAGCCACGTATCATGGAACTGTTAAAATGTACAAGCACACCCTTCCCATTAAGTCTATTTTTTTTTTATTCTTGAAAAGAGCATGTGAACGCATTTTCTTCTCTTTTGTCTGTATGTTCTGGCAACATATTTTGGCTAAATATGCCTCGTTTTATAAATGTGTATACAGAAATTCCTGTTGCTTTTGTTGATAATATTCATTCATTTCATTGATAACATAGTGCTGTCATTTCATTTTCTAATAAATATGCATGATCAAGTTCAACAACGTGTGCTTTTATTTTGATATTCCTTATTTCCACGTTGAAATTACTGTACGTGATACATTAAGTGTGGGGTCGCAAAAAAAATCCTAAATAACATGGGGTTGTGGTATAAAAAAGTTCGAGAACCCCTGGTCTACAAACTTAAGAATCTATGTGAATTTAGTTACCCCACATTGATATGGGGGGCAAAATCCAGGATCGGGCTGCGGTAGAACCAGACTCATCAATTATATCGTAGACACATCTTCATGATCAATATAGGTTTAATATCGAAACACATACGAACAAGGTAGATATAGATTAAATTAGCTTAGCTGAGAGGAGTGTTTTCCTGTGGCCAGTTACATTTACATGAATGTCATTTAGCTGATGCTTTTATCCAAAGCGATTACAAGTTCAGTTAGGAAACACTGAGGTGGAGAAGGGGATCCAGCTCTCTTGTGGATAGAGAAGGGTAGGGGTTAGGGGATATTGTCTCTCTAGGTATGAGATTCAAGCTATTGTTAGGACAAAGGGACTCCTCCACCAGGCCTTTAAGTTAACCCTTTCACTACCAATAAGGTTAACCGTCTGTAGTGTGGTAGTGAAAGGGTTAACCGTATGTAGTGTGGTTGTGAAAGGGTTAACTCTTTGTCATGTGGCAGTGAAATGGTTAACATTCTGTATTGTCGCAGTGAAAGGGTTAACCATTTGTATTTTATTTTTTTTTATTTTTTTTTAAACAAACATATAAACAAACATGACAGCACACGATAAGATATACAAGCATTAATTGTCAGGGCACATCCAATGAGATAGGGTTAACCATTTGGTAGTGTGGTAGTGAAAGGGTTAAAAATAGTTTGACACCAGATGGGTAATTATGAAATAAACTTAGATTCAAGGAGCCAAAATAAGACAGACTTTAATGTCCTGAGGGTGTTTGAGCCGTGCAAAGTTCTCATTTGGAATGGCATCAGTGGCGGTGGCGAGTTACCATTGCCTCTTTCTCTCAATATGTCTGAATGTGTTAAGCGCTCAGTAGATCAACATTGGAATGGGCTTACTCTACAAGTTCTGCACATAGGGAGAAGTCCACTCTGGACAGAAGAGTGAACGCTGTATAGATTTCCCCCAATTCCTAGTAATGCTCTCTTGGTGGAAAGGTTGAGAGATAAAAGCTAGCAGGTGAGTTTCTTAAATGGAGGTACAGTAGTTACGGGACAATATCATTATTTGTAGGAAATTGCAACATGCGGCCATTGGCAACCGCTCTACATCTGGTGATCATGGATTAAAAGATACCAAATCAGCTACGCCCATTTTTGACATTGCACCACTGTATTGTGTGCATCAGATGTTTGACAGAACATAGGCATCAAACATTTCACATGAAGAAATTAAAACAAAACAAATCGACAACACGTCTAAAGATATGTGAACAACACACACACACATGTATTAGTCAATACATATTAATTACAAAAATAAATAATTAAGTGCATAACCTCATTACCAGCATCCATAGCACATGCTGTATAACCATTACATTGATTCAACGTAATAGCTTAGTTCAACTATTAATTTCATACCATTATTTACTATCTTATTATTTTACTTGCCTAGAGACCTCTCATGTATGTTGTAATTGCTAGTTAGCATCTGTAATGCTAACTTCCTGTGCTTATTTCCCCACGTGTTTGAAGTGGTTTTTGTCACAATTCTGAGAAACCGAGTAGCAATCTTCAATACGACACACTTGTTTTCTCAGATTAAAGTGCAACCTACATCATTGTGTATGTAGATTTTCACTCTTTCGGAAACTGTAACTGCCCCATAAGTGCGGTTTTGCCTGCCAGAGTTACACATTGGCATGTTGTTGAAATTTGTCTCAGTAGTTAGTTGTAGTAGTTAGTTGAGTAGTTAGAACGCTGGGACTATGTGTCGCCAAGTTCAGTGTGATTCAAAAGTTTCAAAATCAGCATTTATTGCGGTCTAGTAATCAATAATCAACAGACTAATCACTCTATCTAGTAAACCCATTATCTCCCACAGAAAATTAACCCCAGGTAAGAAATGTTTCACTTCTAAAGCAATCTCTATCCCTCCAGCCTTGGCATGAAAGAAAGAAATAACATGCCAGAATCAATGAGTTCTGACGCCTGTGTCCATCGAGTCCCTTCCCGCCTCTATATGTATTAATGGAGTTTGTTTGCCTCGCAGCACTTTTCATTTTCCCAGCTGTGATTGTCACCCGCTGGTGCTGTGGTCTGTTTGCCGTGTAGTGCTGATGGGACAGATCTGAGATAGATAGATCTCCCTCAGCATCACACCTCAGAGACCCAGCCTCGCTGCAGTAATCAGGGGCTTACCCCCGTCAACCCTGTGAATGCTGGCCTTGCAAAGGCACAGGGGTGGAGTAATCCTCACACCTATGGCCCGGGCGGAGATCCGCGGATGTGCCGTATCTCGATATTCAAAGTGCAGGTACACTGCATATATGGAGGCAGGGAGTGAATTCCATTCCTATAGAAGCGTATCATCATTTACCAACAATACGAGGCTGTTATTGTGTGCGGGTGGGAGGTAGCTCTCCTCTGAGTCCTTATGGTAGCGTTCTGTGAATTAATTCGATGGATGGACCGGGGGAAGGACAATGTATTTAATGTGTGTAAAACACAGTAGTAATTGTTTTGATAATTAATTCTCCACACCGCCATTTTCTTTGTCCCCTCGTTATTCTGCAAACCCAAGGTTAGGATAATGAGCTGGGCAACCGGTTGTGAGTTTCACCATACGGATTATGAAAGACATTAGTATTCCTCCACCATCACAGCTTCGTAGTTTTACTGCATTGACCGTGCTGGGCCATCTCTTGAAGGCCTCCGCAAAGAGCAAGCAGTGGCATATTGTCATAACCAGAACAATCAATTATGCCTCTTTAAATCTCCCTGAAAAAATTGGCATCTTAGACAACAAATTGATACCAACACCAACGCAACAAAAACGGTTCTCTGTTCTTCCACCGCTGTGATGCGACAGGGGCAGACGTAGGCTGAATGTAAAGTAAAAGACATATTTCAGGGATTCCCCCCTTACAAGTGAGCATGTGACAGCCCCAGTCGTGTCACAGCGGTGAAGGAAAAGACAGACAATATAGATGGATAACATTTCGGATTCCTGTTGCTCATTCAGTTGGAAATACTCAAATAAGCTCTCAGTTTGCCCTCAAGTCGCACAGCTCACGTCTTGATTCTAAACTCTCATTATCTTTGCATTAGAGTGTGATGGGAGGCAGTGCCAAACAGCATCCCAGGCAGGTCATGTGACCTGACGCAGCAAGCCCATGGTTATCTGTTCTGCCCGTGTGTGAAATACACATGCTGGTCCACTACAGGATAGCATGTCAGTGTCACGATAAATGGGTATGGGGAAAAGGGCATGCATATCACTATATCCACTAGAGAGAACAAGGGATCCCGAGACACAGGCCGAATGATGGCCGGACCATAGGGACACAACTACATGGAACCAGGGAGCCTGGGACACAGACCGAACGATGGGATCCAACCCCAGGGTGCCAGAGAACTAGGGACCAACCACAGCGAACCAGGAACCCAGGGACACTGGCCGAACGATGGCCAGACCCAAGGCACCAAGCTCCAGGGACTGTCATGAGAGATAAATGTGTCCGTTAGGGCCACTCAGCCTGGGATAAGCATAGGGATCGTTGGCCAGACATCCAGAGCTCCGCAGCTCAGAGGGAGAGACCCATAATGAGGAATAAAGTGTCTGCGGGGGGCCCTCCCAGGGCCGCGGGAAGTCCGCGGGAAGTGGGGGTGCTGAGATATTGATCGTTTTTTATTTTATTTTTTTTTATTTTATATAATTTTTTTTTTTTTATAAAATATATATATTATATAATTATACCTGTAGTTGTATTGTCTGCGAGACATCGCCACCACGCAACACGTCAAAATGCTTGCTATCTGCAAACAGCTCCACTGTCTGTGTGTATACTATGCTTTGGTCAAATCACATTCAGCGTGGGTGGGGCCTGAGAGTGCTGGATCTGACGTTCTGCAGATGGATACTATTGAGTCAGAGCGTTCAACAGGGTCTGAAACGTGTTATGAGGGGGTGCTGAGATAAGTGATATAATAATAACGTCTGGTAAACCAACACTCTCGTTCACTAGAGGAGACCACTGCACTGCCCAACTCCACACTCTCACGCTCAGCTCTGCGGAGCGTGCGAGACAAACAATGTAACCGTTTTGATGCACACATCACAGCCCAGCTTACCCCACCTGTTGCGCCCTCCCTCTGCAATTCGTTCCCCGCATACATGATCGCCGACATGCAAAAGGTCTTCGACCACCCTCCCGGGGGCTCGGATAGTTCTGCTGGCTTGTTCATATATTCCTTTACTGCGAATTCAGCGTCCCAAAACTATTCCAGGCTGCGTCTATTTTTTTTACCAACGGATTTCCAGTTAAGCGTTGACGCTCCCAGGCCGCATCAATTCGAATCCCAACCGGTTCATGCGTCGGCTACACGCTGTTAATAACACTGCATTATCGAGACAGCGCCCCTATGACGATCTGGCAATGAATTCCAAGAGTAGGGTAAATCTGCAGTGCCGCTCCGCTCTATGACATGAGTAGCCTGTAAATATCCTAACCCAACCCCCTCCAATGTACAGTCATTTACCTAGTATGGTTTTGTCAATAGTCCAATGAACAATTTTGTTTGTTTGTACAGAGTCTCCCCCCCCTCAATGTACAGTTTTGCTTGTCTATACAGTGTGCCCCCCCCCCCCCCAACCACCTCCAATGTAAATTACCCAGTATGGTTGTCAATATCCCAGTGTACCCAACCCCCCCCACCCAACCTCCTCCAATGTACAGTTTCTACGTCAAATGTATATACTCCCTTTTCTTGACTCCTTCTGTATCACAAACAGTACTGTATTTGCAAATCTGGTATGTCATAAATGTATAGATGTAGCAGTACTGACTATCTGTATGTCATGTATGTCATATATGTCCTGATGAATTGAAAATGGGGGACCCTGGTGGAAACAAGACGAAAGTCTTTCTCTGGTCTGCATCCCCTTAACAATTGTGTGTATTGAGCTGTACTGTATTGTACCCATTCTGCAATCTGTTAATAAAGTTTTCAATCAATCAATCAATCAGCCTCGGTTACAAATTTGGAATAAAAGCCAAAACAACCTTGCAGTTGCAGTTACACTCCCCGCCAGCAGGGGGTGCTGCAGCCCCCGCCGCACCCCCAGTTGCCGCGTCCCTTCCCCGGTACCTTCCATGGAGGTCAGGGCTAGCTACAGTAACAAGTCAGTTCTGGTGGTACTTGCCTGCCAATCCTCCCCCAACTGTGCACTACCAGAATAGAGACAGAACATGATTTAAAACCCCTGAAATGCCCCAGCTTTCGTTGTGGTTCACACAAATTTGTACTGAAAAAAGGCAGATTTTCAGATTTGCTGGCGATCATAAAGAAAGTTTCTATGACCCAGAACCATGGAGACATTTTTTTATATTTTGCAATGTTCGCAACAGCAGAGAAAATCCACTAGGAATGAGGCATAGTGTGACCAGTTCGGTTTAACCTGGCCCCTCTGGCTCCAACTGGCTTGGTCCCTCTCTTCTGCCCCACAGTCATACTCTCTCCTGCCCTAGGAGAGTGCCCCTTCCCTGGGCATTGGCTCCTATCCTGGCCCCACTCACCTGCCCCACAGTCATACTCTCTCCTGCCCAAGGAGAGTGCCCCTTCCCTGGGCATTGGCTCCTATCCTGGCCCCACCCATAACAGGTCAACAGTACTGTAGATGCCACATAGAAGTGGTGATCATCTGAAAGCTGGGAACCTGAATATTACATGCATTACATTTCTACCCAATATGCCAATAGCATGTTTGATTTAAAAAAAAATACCCTGGTTACAGTAAAAATATGAGGATGCATTCTGATTTCTTAAAAAAATAATATTAAAATGAAATGCCAACCATGGCACATGTTCCATCAATAATGGCTTTGCTTGTTAGCTGATCTGAAATATGCATGTAGGTGGGTCCTCAAGTCTCTTTGATGTTGTCAAATACATGGAATGGCAACAATTTCATCATTCAAACCTCAGATCTCAGCCCACCTACATTTCCAAAGGGGAACATAAGCACACAGGCAAATACAGATTCCAATATTGTGTCTTTCTTGATATAATCTTAGATGTCTTGCAAGTAGGTTAACTGTATTCATGGTATTTTAAATGAGTGATGAGTGTTTATTTATCAAGGACAGAGGTCTTACCTGAGAGAACCCATGGGACATGTTTATTTCCTTAAATGCCCCATTATCATTGAAATTAAATTAGGGATGCTCGATATTGGCTTTTTACCGATACCGATATACCGATATTGTCCAACTCTTAATTTCCGATACCGATATCAACCGATATCAACCGATACCGATATATGCAGCCGGTAGGCCGATAATATCGGACATCCCTAAATTAAATACATTAAAATAGAGTACTGCCTTATTTATTTTTAACATTTCTCTTTACTATTCTTCAGCTTACAGTATATGAATGGTATCTATGAATGCTGTGATTACTTAGCTAAAATGATGGGCACACACCTGCTCGCTCTTTAATGTGTTTTTGTGCATCTCATTAGACGTTACCATTGGTCTCATTCCCAAAATTCACATTGGGAAGCCCTAAATACAGAAAACAGAACAGATGGGCATTGCTACAATGTTGACATAGGATATTAGCAGCATAGCTGTGAAATTGTGGAAAAAATACAGATACATTTTTGTTATCTCTGGGCCGACGTGTACATTTAGCTATATGGGGGTGGGGGAGACACGTCAGCTGAACACATTGGCTATGTGTTTGGACCTAGATTGTGTGGGGAAATACACAGATGCAGTGTATAGCATTGGCCAACCAGTGAAACACCTATGGACCGTTTTCTCCAACTTCCGCTGCCTTGCTTTAACTCTGAAGCCTATTGGGAACTGCTCCAAGGACCACCCACCATAATTATGTAATTATGATTTAGATCTTTCATTAACTACAAGACATATTTTTGAACTCTCCTTCTGTGTCTATGTCGCTTATTATTCTGTGTTAACCTTGAGCAATGGACCAGCTGAGGTTTATTTAAAAAATCACCCACAAAATGTTGCTTGACTATGGCCAAGAATAGGAAGGACTAGATTCAAATCAAATCAAATCAAATCAAATTTATTTATAAGGCCCGACAACACACGTTAATGTCCCCATGGGCCGTACATGTCTTCTTTAAACAAGTCAAGAAGAAAACATAACAATAAGTCAAGAACAGAACAAGAACACCATAAGGTCCAACAAATTTAAAATAAATGCAAATAAATGAAAGAATGCAAGCACTCCCAGACATACCCCACGCGAAGGTAAGGAAAAACTCACTAAAACCTAACAATAGGGAAAAATGCTCCACAGGCAGTGTGGAGGAGAGAAACCTTAGAAGGGCCATTCAAGGGGGGATCTCCCTTCTTAGATGTCGGTGATAGTAGTGTTGCAGACTAACAGTTGGTAAGCATGCACTCAAGTGTGTAGTGAAACACAGATGAGTGCATGCAAATAGCAACTGAACATTTTGAAAGATTAAAGATATAGCTGATAGCGATAGCAACTGAACATTTTGAAATATTGAAGATAGAGCTGATAGCGAATCTATTTGAGGCACAGGGGCGGCGCAAAGAGGGTCGCGTCCTCCCCGTCTTAATCACGGGACATTCAACACTCCGGTCATTGCTCAGGGACAGCCGGAGACAGGGAGATAGGGGGCGGCGCAGAGAGGGTCGCGACCTCCCCGACATCATCGCGGGACGTCCGGCACTCCGGTCACCACTACGAGACCTCCGGAGACAGGAGGGCACGCAGAGAGGGTCGCATCCTCCCGGCCTTCATCACGGGACGTCCGAGGAGTTAGAGAGTTCCCATGTTTGTGGTGCTGCAAAAAAGCAGACATGGGGGAAAATAAACTTCCTAACTAAACTAGACAGATTAATCTAAAGGTCAGTCCCCGACCAAAAATCACCCACAAAATGTTTCTTGACCAAGAATAGCCAAGAATAGGAAGGACTAGATGAAACTCTGCAAACATTTGCCCACATCATTTAATTTGATCATCAGACTTGTCCTATGCTAGAATGCTATTTTGATGATATTACAAGGTTGCTTACAAGAAAAATTACTTTTATATAAGAAATGTTAGGCCTTGGATGGTGGCTGCCAGCAATCAGTTCTTGAATCACGACAACCATAACACTAACTATTGCCTCCAAGCTATAAACTCTGCAGTCAAGGCTAATCGATGAACATATACAAAAGCAACAAACACAAACGGCATCATACCAGACACATGATAACCATCATAACTTTTGATTCATGGAAAAACATTGAGACTAGGCTAGTTAGTGCTACTGAAACTGTGGTTTTCACCTGACACAAGTTAGATACCAAATAATAATAGTAGGCCTACTCACCGTTGACGTTTCTAGTGGTCAGACTGTTGTCCAGAGCTGGTTGATAAACAGGTAGATTAATGCTATGTTCAAATGGGGTTGTGTTTATCACGTCCATGAGAAGAGTCCATACGAATAACCCCCCTCTTGTGGTGTTCATTTCAAAAGTGGACATTTTCTGAAAGCTCTGAGTTCATAAACTGTGACGTGGTGATGGCGTTTTGAAAAACAAACAATGGTTGAGCCAATGGAAGTTTGTTTTGCAGAGGAATTATTGTAATTTTAGTCTTTCTTAGTAAATTAATAATATATATTTGGAAAATGTTGACAGTCTCATTATGACTTTGCATTTAGTTAACTCGTTTTAGGGCCGGGTGATTAATCGTGTTTCAATTTCAATTACGATTTCAGCTTCCCACGATCATGAAAACAAAACAAAATAATGGTTATTGTGTTGCATGGCATGTTGCTCTCATTTTGTCTTGTGTTCTAAATGCAGTGCACATAATCGTTTTAATATCAATCGTTTTTATGATTTTTGCCATAATCTAGCAGCCCTGTGCTCTAATGACAAACTACTCCTTTGCAGTGGAATTTAGCCACTTTTCATGTGGATGTCCAATCAGTGTTGATGGTAAATGTAGTCCATTGAAGCAATATATTCCTCAGTGGGTGCTATATTGAGCTCAATGCAAAACCCACCCAGCCAGCCGGCGTGGGAGGGTGTTCTATATGCCCTGTAAAGTCAGAACGGCGTTCTTCGATAGGAAAACTGACAAAATAACAACATGGCTTGATTTGTATTACTTTTATCGACAAGAAACGTGGCATCTCATGGCGCCTGGATGCGACGACGACAGAGGGAAGAGAAATATGTTGAACTGCAAAATGGCTCCCATCTAACATTACCGGAATTGGACACGGGCGTGCAGTCATGGGAGGCAGCAGAGAAAGCCGAGGAGAAGCCATGTTTAATGGCGGGAAGTTGTTGTAGCTATAGTGAATATACATCTACTAACTCTGTCTGCTAATAGACCCTGTTCACAGGAAAAGGTAACATTACCCCCTTGTTTATCCATCTTTAACGACTGCTGTGAAACGGCTCTGCTAGGGCATTTTCACATAATTCACCATAGAATTATAGAATTGACTCTTCTAACACACGTAAAGAGTTGTGGGTGTGTGTGACCTATGTTTATAGTGTATACGGACAGACCAGAATGGGCTATCAATTAATTCAGTCTCTTCATATTTAGCACCACTTAGTAATCATTGATTTGTTGGCTTTATATGATAACGTCATAGCCTTATTATTGTAAAATTGTCATAAAATATGAAATGATTAAAATGGAATATGATCAGGCATAGAGCCTGCTCTATTTCGTAACATTACTGAGATGGTTTATGCTCTGTGAACAACTCTTTCCCTGTTTGTGCTGTAAAGCAATCTCGGCTAGCATCCAATGGCCAACATATGTGTCCAGGCTTGCTTCTGATTATATCACTTACTATGATGCCATTTTCTTCCCCCAAAACACATTACACATTGCACTAAAACATTGTAGGCAATGACATTTTATAAGCTAATGTAGTCTATTTGTCTTCAAGTACAATTGGTTACAAAATACAAATTGGTTACAATGGTATATTGCAATATTATTGGAAATGAGAAATTAAAGTAAAAATGCACATATAGCCACACTATATATATATATATATATATATATATATATATATATATATATATATATATATATATATATAGTGTGGCTATAATATATATATTATTAGTAATGCAATGTGGTTGAAATACACAAATAACTGTATAAATGTATTGTGGAAACTATATAAGACTCCACAGGTGAACAGGTGCCATTGGTACAATTTTGCTACCACATCTCCCACAGTTGTAAAAACACAACCAGTATAAAGCATGCTCTAATTTACATTTAGGGTATATATTTCACAATAATAACATATGTATATGTTCTAGACATTCTAATGATCACCCAAACAATTATTACAGGCATTTTACTTTTTTTTTTGTGAGGAATCCCGTCCAGTGAAAAATAGAGGTGAGAGAGGTGAGAGGATTTTGAAGTTGTGAAATGTCCTGCCTCTGTGGCGGGTAGGCTACTTATATGCAGATATCCTGGCCAATGGCATTGAATGACTAAACAATAGGATCCAATGATGATGTTTAGGTGAAAAAAAGAACAGGGAAACAAATGATGTATACCCTTTTTTGTTTGTTGATAAAATACAAATGTTACACATGTGCAACTGTGGGCCTTGCAGGGTTAATTAACCTTAATTGCATCATCACTTCATTACAGGTGGGCTTGCCTATGACTGCAAACAACCACCAGTTGACCATGACCATCATGTCAAGGCTGTGAGGACAGGCTGGCAAGAGACAAAAGCAGTTGTGTAACAGTTCTGTGTATTGTACCCCTTCAAGATGTGCTAGACCTGTGGATCACCAATAAGCGCCAACCAATTATTTTTTTGGTGCACAGATGAATGTCTCCAATGGTCTTCTGATACTTGGAACTCTTCCCCAGATGATGGTAGTCGTGGAATATGATTAGGAAATAAGGGTATGAACCCTGACATTTATTGACCCTTTGTTTTTCTAAAATATAATAAACGATATTTTAAAAGTTTTTGTTTTATTACAATTTTACTATACAGTAGACCTATGAGCATGAAAGGTTATGTTCAATTGTCGTGTTTCCATAACAGGCTGAAATAAGTTTTTCAAGCACTTGTTGATTTCTTCTCACTTAGACAATCCCAGAGGCTTTACCCTCCTGCCACAACTAGTTTTACCAGATATCTCCCCCACACCCACAAAGAATGACTTCACCCTGTTTGGAAGAAAATGTATCTCAAGTCTAATGTCAAATGTGAATGTCCTCTGCAGGACCCAGCAGATCAGATTTTGCATGCATCCTACTGACATAGGTGTACCGGCAGGAAACCCTAATAGTCATAGTGTGAAAAGAAACAATTGAAGTTTGTATTTAATGCATTTTTTATTAAGATTAATAAATGATCGTACTCTACGTTCAAACAAATGTTTAGCTACATTTTGCACATCATACATTGACATGGACAAAGTCCAGATGGACCGCATTTATATAGCGCTTTTATCCTAAGGGCTTTACAATTTATGCCTCACAATCACCCATTCACTCACACATTCACACACCGACGGCAGAGGCGACCATGCAAGGTGCCGACCTGCGGGAACCTTCTGATTACTAGACGACCGATCTACCTCCTAAGCCACTGTCGCCCCCACAGTTCAAACTAAATCATTGTCAAGGAGAAATTGTCTACTGATTGAAAAATCGCTACCAGCGTGCAGCGTTGAAGAAAGTTGAGCAACATTAGTCCACTGGCTTGTATTTCACATGGCTAAGTTGTGTCATCCACTTAAACATGCCCTTGGTATTGACCATTCAATGGGGTGAGGCAATCTGGCTCTGATTATAGGACACAGGCAGACAAGATGTTCTCCTCGCAAAATCTTTATCCTTGTAACACCCACTCAACCACAAAAGTATAAGCAGCCAGACAATATTGTCTACAGCTAGTGAAGGAGAAAACGAGGCGGCTCTGTCACAGTGACCGATGAGACGCTAACTTTCTTTGCTTGTATTCCCTTTGGAAACTTTAGTTTTAGGTCTGGGGAAGTCTATATATGGGCAATGACTGTGTTCATTGACTCCGGGATTGAGGAAGTCTGTATTTGGGCAACCAGGACAGGACACTGAACTGAGGGGGTTGTACTGTATATTGTGTGTTAAGATATGACTGGAGGAACTTTGGCGGGGTTTGCATGCGTGTGTATGTTTTGGTTGGTCCGTGCCCTGAATGGCTTCTTCCATTGCCATGCACTAATAAATCGCTGCTATGTAACTGCCAGCCATGTTGGAACACAGAGAACATTCCTGTGACTATCGAATGGATCAGCTGTGTTAAAAGCTGTTTGGAAACCGCCAAGCAGCGCTGCCATTCACCGGGAATTCGCCCCGACACCCGATGTCCGCCCCTTCATTGGAGATTGTCGACCAGGAGGCCTCTACTCAACACCACATCCGCTGCTGAAAAGGAAATGGAAGAAGAGCGCTATAGACAAGATCCACCCACGATGGAGATTAAAGACCCTGATACAACCGAGATTCCTTTGGGAAAGAGTTGAGCTGTAGCTAGATCAAAACGCCTACACCTATTTGGGCCTTTTCAATCTCTCCCACTCTCCTCTCTCTCTCTCTCTCTCTCTCTGTCTCTGTCTCTCTCTCTCTATTCTTTACTCCACTGGAGGAGGACCACCGAGGCTGTGAGGCTTTTGCGGACAGACACATTTATTTTCCCCCTTTGATTTCATTCCAGAGCCACTGTATGACTAACCTACTGTAATCTAAGTGTTTGAGTAGGAGATAACAGTGGGTTGGCCGGTGGTAAATAGTATTGCTCAGTGTCTAGTAACATTGTGGATCGTATGTGTGTAGTCGTGGAAGGTTGCCTCCAGATGGAGGCTGCTGTGAAAGTCATTTTTATTGAAGGTATAGGAATTGACTTAACTGTGCTGTAGATATTCCCCCTTATCAAGTGCCAAGTAGGGCTGGGCGATATGACCAAAATATCATATCACAATATTTTCCTTAGTTTTCATGGTATGTGGCGGTATAGTTTTCTAGTACAAATGACGTTGTGATATGACGTTCTAGTGACTAGTAAATCTGCATTTTGCTATGATGCCCCCAGCTCAAGGAATGAACTCCCAACTGTTCTTAAAGCTTGTGATTCTCCTCTCTCTTGCAGAGTTCAAAACCTTGATCGCCAACCTTTGTCAATCAAGTTGTACGTGCTTTAATTGATTAGTTAACCTTGCTTTTTGCCTCACCTTGTTGTCTTATTGTTATGATTGAATATGATTATATGATTTTATATGAAATTAAATTTAATTAAATTAAAAAGAATATATAATAATAATAATAATAATAATAATAATAATAATAATAATAATAATAATAATAATAATAATAATAATAATAATAATAATAATAATAATAATAATAATAATAATAATAATAATCTAACCCTAACTAACCTTATTGTCATGCACTTGTCCTAATATACTAACCTACACTGTAGCACTCAACACTTTGATGAACATTGTTACTCAGCTGATAGAGTTGTGCCCTTCCTGATGACTTGTCGTACAGAACTTTTAAGTCACTTTGGATAAAAGCGTCAGCTAAATGACTTAATGTAAATGTGAATATGCTGTGTGATTTTATATTACTTTTTTATTTATTTCTGTATGTATACTCGACGGGAAACCTCAGTTGCCTTTCGAGTTTAAATAAAGGTTTGAAATTAAATGAAAGGAAATTACATCTTCTTTTACGTCTTTAACTTGTAATATAATTGTCAGGGTTGCATTTAATTCAAAATGGTCTATTTTCTTTTACTTTTAAAATACTGCTGCAAGGAATCGGCATAGTAAAAACTTTATCCTATAACCCTAGTTACATGAGTTCTTGTGAGCGTTCTGCTACGCTCTTTTGGACAACTCATCATACCTACTGTATTTACTGAAAGCTTTTGCCACAAGCACCTTCATTTACCCGGCCACGCCCATTTCCGGTTATGTATATAAGCGTGGTGCATGGCCGTACTCATCCTTCATTCAGAAGACAATCAGGGCAGGGTCCTCAGCACGTGAAAGCAGAAAGCTCACAAGAACTCATGTAACTAGGGTTATAGGATAACCTTCGTTACATTTCGTTCTTGTTTTGCATTCTGCTACGCTCTTTTGGACAACAGGAGCGGAGCAGGACGTGAAGGGCCCGATAAATGTACCCGCTGAGGTCCCTATCAACAAGCTTGGCAACGCAAACAAATTCCGTATTTGTCTAATGCAAGTGAAAGTGGGAAAAAGTCATCAGCACCTCGGACAGTTCCGGGAGTTGGGCCAGTTCAATGCCCTGTATTGAGGTCCCCTTTACAACCATCAGAACACTGGGGAGGGTCCGGGCCCTCACACCCGTCCTAGTAAGGGGTGGGGGGACAGAACACAGACTGTGCGAAAAAAGGTGACAGCACCCAAAAAACGCACAAGGTGAGTAGACCGTGGATTCCGCTCGCTACAAGGGAAACGTACGCGAAGCATATGTTCGTGTTACCGCTCCCACACCTCGTAGGGTTGGGGGCTTTGAACCCTGACTCTGCCCGCGAGGCGTCTCGTGGGGTCGGGGTTCCGCCAGTGAAGCATTAGCGGCGGGGCGCGGAGGAGGTCCCAGCCCCATGGACCATTCAAGGGACAGGGCTTTCTGTCGAGTCCAGGAGCTAGGACCTGACCAAAGGGACCTGGTGAGGTCAATGAGGCCGTGGCATCGAGACCTCCCCAGGCGTTTGCTTGTGACACCACCGGGGGCGTCCGGTACGCTGTGTATAATGTCATAATCTCGTGGGGTCATAATCTCGCAGGGTCATAATCTCGCGGGGTCAGGGTCCCGAACCCTGACCCCGCCAGTGAACTGACTCTGCCACAAACCCTGACTCTGCCAGCAAGCCTGTATCTCGCGGGTCGGGTTTCAGAGAAAGAGTTTGACACAATTGACAGACGTCATGATCTTGCAGGGGCATACTCTCGCAGGGTCAGGTGTCGAACCTGGACTCTGCCAGTGAACTGACTCTGCCACCGGCATACCGGGGAGACAACCACCCCAAAACAGAGGGTTGCTCCCTTAACCCAGGCCGACAGGTTCTTTAGCAAGAGCATGGCTCGACCTGTGCCTGGAGGACCGTGAACTACACAGGAGTGCTTAGAGGGGCTGACTGCTAAAAAACAGTACCTAGATGGCCCACCCGGGGGGGGGGGGGGGGGGCCCTGTGGCGTGTGGTCCGCCCTGGCATTTCCCCCCCGGAAACGCACAGGGCCCTTCGGGCTGACAGAATATATTGTACAAGCAGAGCTTGCCTGTTACCTGGCGGAACACCGGGTCGGACTGATCTGGTCCGGCGTGACCAGGATGAGTCCCGGGTCCCCAACGCTGCCGCACCTTTTAAAAAAATTGTTATCGGCGGGGGAGGTACACGTTTTGATCAAAAACCACAGGAGGCTCCACCGAGATGGACTGTAAAAAACAGCTCAAGTTGGCCCACCCGTTGGTCGTGAAGCCCCCCTGTGCAGCTTGATCTGCCCCGTCATTTCCCCCCAGAAATGCCGCGAGCCTTCGAGCTGGCAGATACATTTTCACAAGCAGAGCCCGCCTGGCGCTTGGCAGAGATAAACTCCCTCCTGGCTGACCGCATAAACGCCGTTATGCTGCCGGACAGACCAGGGCGCGCCGGTCCCTAAGATGACCACTTCAAATAAGAATTAGAAAAACAGGGAACAGACCCTTACATTATGCCCATTCAATGGGCTGTAACTCTCCCGGTTCGGAAAATAAAAAAAAGAGAACGGTCTCTGCTTGGCCGGGACTCGTAGCCGCCAGGCTCGTGAAACCTGAGAATGGTGTTGGGTGAATTTTGATAAGAAACAACCCCAACCCATTGTCTCTCCCCGCAAGGATCTGCAACACAGGATTTATACACAGAGCCTGGGAAGAGACCACCCGTCATTACCTCCGCTCTCACGAGAGGGGAAGACACCAGTTTATCCCGCAGAGACCTCATTTGACAACGTGAGCTGGGATCTGAACTATGCAGGCCCCAATTCAGGGGAATACCCCTCTGGCCAATTAAAAACTCGAACCCTGTGACGTCGTTATGGCAGGGGGTGGAGGGAAGGGGACCCACAGACTGGTTAGGCTCGGTCCCACGCCCATCACCTCCTGCCGCGGGACACGCCCCATCATATGGGGGTCCCCGGGGCTTTAAAACACTCTGAGGAGGAGGCTCTGAAACTCTCTGAGGAGGCTCTCTCACTGAGGGGGAGGCTCTGAAACTCTCTGAGGAGGCTCTGAACTCCCTGAGGAGGAGGCTCCCTGCCCTCATAATGTCATAATCCGGTGGGGTCGTAATTTTGTGGGGTCAGTGTTTCAAATCCTGACTCAGCCAGCGAGCCGACTCTGCCACGAACCCTGACTCTGCCAGCGAGCTTTGTATCTCGTGGGGTCGGGGTTCAGAGAAGGATTTTGACATAATTGACAAATTTCATAACCCTGTGGGGTCATAATCTCGTGGGGTTGGGGTTTCGAACCCAGACTCTGCCAGCGAGTTGACTCTGCCACGAACCCTGACTCTACCAGCGAGCTTTGCATCTCGTAGGATTGGGGTTCAGAGGAGGGACCTGACAGAATTGACACAGGCAGTGTTAGCCCTGTGATGTTTACAAAAAGAAAAACATATGCACCACGGCTCCACTTCACAAGATAGACAATCACCTACTTGTCATGAACTCATATAACTAGGGTTATAGGATAACCTTTGTTATATCCTGTTTCGGGTGCACGTTTAAACATATTTGAGTGACATCACTGCACGTCTGTTTCAACCCAAAAACGACCTGGGTATCAGCCTCTGTCACAAGAAGTGACATGTCGGGCTGCTTACGCTTCCCCGCAGTAATAGTAACGCAGCCCAACGCCATAGGGGGAACAGAGCCCCTATTTCCGCATGGCATACAAGCAGGATATACCAATGCCTGCTCTGACGCCGAGGATGCTGAGAACGTCAGCCGAACCTGCCAGAGCGGAATCCCACATACGTGCGTCATCACGCTGGTGCGTACAGGGGATCCCCTATTGATGAGAGCTCCTGTTTCAGGCTACCTGCCTCATTACTCGCACCAGAATTTCACCAAATTGATACAACACACCCAAGAGAAAGGGTTCATACCCCCCCCAAACAACCCCATGTAAAGTGAAAAACATACGAGGGTCTCTAGCCGTGTGTTGATTTACAAGCGAAAAACATACGCAAGCATATGCTCGCTTTATTGCTTGAAAAGTCAAAACACGATAGCTAGCCACCAACCGGCTCTGGGTCTACGTTTGTTTAAAACGTGTCCACATGAGTCCCCACGGCTCCATTTTATAAGCAAGAATTGCCGCCCGCTATACTTTTACTTTATCCGAAAAAAGGTAGCGGAGCCCTCATTGTCACTCCGTTCGAGGCATACACAAAACTAATTAGTGAAATGACTACACGTTGTTTCAACAAGAAACCTGCCACTCTCAAAAGAGGGTATTTTTATTTGAAAGGAACATAGTTTTGGGGGGGGGGGGGGGTTAGGTGAAAGATAAAAGGGGAAGAGAGGGGTGGAGGGAGGGGGGACCCAGCCTAGGCTCGGTCCCACGCCCACGGCGTGTCCTCGCTTGCCCCCATGGGCAGGTGGTTTGGGAGGACAGGTCGGTGGTGCAGTGGGAGCTCACAGGTCCCTACATGTCACCCCGAGCGCAGGGTAGGCGGGCTGGGGTACGCTGCTGGGCTCTCCCCTCGAGGTGTGCTCCATCTGCTGCCTCTCTTCCTCCGTGCTTACGTCTCACGGGTTGGAGTACTAAATCCTGACTCTGCCAACAAGGCATCCCCCCATGGAGTCGGGGAATCGAACCCTGACTCTGTCAGCGAGGCATCTCAATGTGGGGTCAGGGCACCCCCCGCCTCCTCCATGCAATCCTCTCGGATGTAATGGCAGGAGAGTGCAAGGTCCCCCTCTGGCACCAGCTCTTCCACAGAACCGAAAGCGTCCGGTCCCGCATACTCTTCCTCCTCATCCGACCACCTGCCAAATCGTCCGCCGCCAGAGAGACCGCGCCCGTGGTCGGGGGTCTGCTGATGGGGAGGCCGGGGCCAAAGATCCTCCTCACGAGTGAGGGGCGCCCAACGGCCTCCAGGCGGCACGCACTCTGCGTGACACGGGGCTCACCCTCTCGCCATGATCGTGGGAGTAGGGAGCCCCCGCGGCAAACGGCGGAGGTTGTAAGCTGGTGCCATCTCAAGAAAAAAACAGCAAAATACCAAAACAATTTAGAAACTTTCCCTGTCAAGCGTGCCTGTAGCTAAACACTTCTGAATGAAAGATGAGGGAAGGGATGAGTACGACCATGCACCATGCTTATACATAACCGGAAATGGGCGTGGCCGGGTAGATGAAGGTGCATGTGGCAAAAAGCTTTCAGTAATTACAGTAGGTATGATGAATTGTCCAAAAGAGCGTAGCAGAACGCAAAACAAGAATGAAATATAACCCATACCTTTGCATGGATCCATGACAGTATACCTTCATATTTGGTATACCTCAGTAGTTAGGAAGGCTAGTTCCGTAGTGGGAGTCGAGGAGCTAGCTAAGATTTGGAGCATGTTCAGCCATATACTCATCCCCCCACGACACAGCACAAATTGCCTTGGTCAGTCCTTTGTGCCAGTAGCCATCAGGCTCCATAACCGTGGGCAAGGACTGACTTGGCTAATGGTTGGAGAACTCTCTCTGGTAATTTTAGTACAGCAATTTCTCTTGCTCTCTTCTCTCTCTCTCTTTATATATATATATATATATATATATATATATATATATATATATCCCTGCTCTCTCTCTCTCTCTCTCTCTCTCTCTTTCTCTCTCTCTCGCTCCTGTTCATGTTCCCATTAGTTTAGTGTTTCATATTGTCATTGTATTATGTTTATCTTGTCTAGGTCTACACCTTTTGTATTATGTTCTGTTTAGTATTAGTGTTGTGAGGACTGCACCTGAGCAGGTACCACAGCCTGCTGGCTCCACCCTGAGGACTCAGCCCGACGTACAAGGCCGTCCTAGATGCTTGCGCCTCACAGCTGATCCTACTCTTCAATCAGCGTTGGCTGTCGCTTCCCCTGAGACTATAAGTTTGTGATCCAGCCTTGAGGACGGTGCAAGTTCGTTCTGTTGGAACAGTAGGTTGCGTCTTAATATTCCTCTGACTATTTTGCCCTTTTCCGAGTCATTGTGATTACATTCTATATATTCTAGTGTTTGATTTTCGTTGTTGGTTGCGTGTGTTATCTGCCTTGTTAATCCTAACCTTCTCTCCCTTCTAGCTTTGGTAGATGTTGGCTGGTTTACTAATCTCGTGTTCTTTCTCTCTTGTGCCTAGTTCTGTTTGGGAAGACATCGCCCCTCGTAGCCGCGCCGTGCACCTCGCGTTCAAGTGCAAGTTCACTCGTTTATCTCCCCTGGTTCTTTTCTCCCCCTACCTCGCCAAGTCTCTTGCGTGTTATTCCCTCGGGTATTCCCGATATTATTTTCTGGCGTTGCTGAGGCAACCTTTTCCACTACATTTAACCACATGGTAATACTTCATTTAGTCATCTGCTACACCACACATTTGGGAGTAACTACACATCTCATTTAACCCAGGCCCTCCCGACCTGCTCGCACGACACCGCCACCTCGACACCGCCACCTTGCATTCTCTTATTTGGGTCCCGTTCCTCTGTTCCCATAACAATTAGTCTTGTAGTTTGTGTTTTTCCCCAGTGTTTTGTATTGTTTTCCCTGTCTTGTAGTTGTAGTTCCTTGTTTTTCATTTCCTGTAGTTCTTTTATTTCTTGTTAGTCTGTTTGCCCTCCCAGGTGTCTCTAGTTGTAATCATCCCAGGTGTCTCTCTCATCATCTCTCATCATCCCTGTTCACTGTGCTGGTCCTTTTGTTGTTTTGTTTTGTTTGATGTCAGAGTATCATCTGTTCTGTTTACTGCTTGACATTTGTTTTCTACAGTATGTTAAGTATCAAGTCTAGTTTTTGTTTATGGTCGCTCCCCAGTTAAAAAATTATATTCAGATCTAATTGTATTGCCTATATTTATGTCTTTCTACTATTACCCTGCCCATACCTCAATAAAAGGGATCAATAAAGGAATATATAATATTATCTAAAATGGGATTTAGGAATGAAGAAAAGCACTTATCCTTGACTATGTTTACTTTACAATTGATCGGCTGCTTTGTGATAAAATGTTAAGGTAACTTCGTTATAACATAAATTACTATTTGTGTCTAAATCAAATCAAACTTGGAAACGTCTCCTGCCTCAACCGTCCTGCAATTGGGTTCTACCTCCACACCACTGTTGTACCACAGTGTTCATCCTTCTCTGTCCTGCTGGTATTGGTTGCACATGCGCATTGGCACGCATCAGTCTATAATC
The DNA here is from genome assembly GCF_963971535.1 of Notolepis coatsorum. Taxonomy (NCBI): domain Eukaryota; kingdom Metazoa; phylum Chordata; class Actinopteri; order Aulopiformes; family Paralepididae; genus Notolepis; species Notolepis coatsorum. Next base: position 61,570,319 of record NC_140176.1, read on the forward strand.
ATCCGGATATTAGATTAATTCCCGACTAATCCATCTGACATGGGACTGCGTGCGTGGTGTTAGAGCCACCTTCGGTGTCTGTCTCAGCCAGCACTGATCTCACCTGCTGCCTGCATGGTGTTAGAGCCACCATCGGTGTCTGTCTCAGCCAGAACTGCTCTCACCTGCTGGTGTTAGTTAGAGCCAACATCGGTGTCTGTCTCAGCCAGCACTGATCTCACCTGCAGCCTGCATGATGTTAGAGCCACCATCTGTGTCTGTCTCAGCCAGAACTGATCTCACCTGCAGCCTGCATGGTGTTAGAGCCACCATCGGTGTCTGTCTCAGCCAGAACTGATCTCACCTGCAGCCTGCATGGTGTTAGAGCAGCCATCTGTGTCTGTCTCAGCCAGAACTGATCTCACCTGCAGCCTGCATGGTGTTAGAGCCACCATCTGTGTCTGTCTCAGCCAGAACTGATCTCACCTGCAGCCTGCATGGTGTTAGAGCCACCATCGGTGTCTGTCTCAGCCAGAACTGATCTCACCTGCAGCCTGGACCAACATGTCTGTTAGCTGTAAACATTCAACGAGAGCTAAGCAGCGATGCAGAGAATAATACAAAAAATAAATGGGTGGACACTTGGAGACACATGCTGACTAGGTGTGGTGCCTGCAAAGGCCTACCCTGATTTTCCTGAGGTCACTGGATGGAAATGGAATTTAGAAAAGGTGGAATTCTAAAGGAGGATTATGTTAAAGGATAACTCCACTATTTTGGGAAATTAGCTTATTTAACATCTTCCCTGGAGTTAGACAAGAAGATACATACCTTTTTTGTCTCTGTGCGTGCATTTTAGCTTTGGGAATAGACGCTCCGTTAGCATAGCTTAGCTTCATCACTGGAAGTGAGGCAGGACAGTAGCCTTACAGTGCCTTACAGTGTATTGCAAGGTCTGACATTGACCAAACTTGATATGCATGACCTTGGTGGGCTCTAGGTCAACTCCTGCAAAGGGGGTCAATGTCAGACTTTGCAATCAAAAGTTAGGGGGCTAATAACCCTTGCCATAATTTCAGTGCGCCCCCTAACTTTTGATTGCAAGGTCTGACATTGACCCCCTTTTCAGGAGTTGACCTAGAGCCCACCAAGGTCATGCATATCAAATTTGGTCAATGTCAGACCTTGCAATACACTGTAAGGCACTGTAAGGCTACTGTCCTGCCTCACTTCCAGTGATGAAGCTAAGCTATGCTAACGGAGCGTCTATTCCCAAAGCTAAAATGCACGCACAGAGACAAAAAAGGTATGTATCTTCTTGTCTAACTCCAGGGAAGATGTTAAATAAGCTAATTTCCCAAAATAGTGGAGTTCCCCTTTAAGATAATGACTGCAGCTTATATTTGCGTTGCATTCGGAGGAAAGGAATCGATGAGAGACGATGAACTCTTTAGCCTTTTTGTCTTGGTTTATTTCACATTAGTCATAAACATTGTTGCAGCGTGCACCTGCTACTTCAAGGTGCAGCTGAGAGAGGAAGAGAGAGAGCTGAGCAGGTGGACACACCCCTTTTATAGGCTCAGCACGGTGAAACAGATGTGCGCCTCTACCTTTTTTTTTTTGTATCCACTTTTTCTCCTTTTTTTTATTTTTCTCCCATCCCAACTTTGCCTCGCCAATTCTCCCTTCAATTCTCCCCTCCCCTGTCTCGAATGTCGCTAGACTATGCCTCCCACTGGTCGGCTGCAGTGAGGACCAAGCCTTGCATCACATGTCCCCTCCGGTACACGAGGAGGCAGCTGTCGCATCTTTTCACCTGAACAGCGCAATCTCTCAGTGGCGAGGAGTAACACGTGGGAGGCTCACGCTGACCCCGATACTTACTGATTCTGCTGTACAGGCGCACCAACCGACCTGTAGGAGTCGCTGTCCACAACGTCCAATCCCCACCTACTGGCTTTCCCACCCCTAACACTGCCAATTGTGTTAGTATGAACGGCCAGCCAAGCCGGTAGCAACGCAGAGAGCTGGGCTCGAACCCAGCATCTCCTGCGTTAGTGGTGAGCACCTTGCCCACTGCGCCACTTAGCCGCTCTGTGTGCCTCTACCTTTAGTTGGAGCGCCCCTTAGTGTTACAACATTACTGCACTCGTAATATATACAGATATCACATTGATATATATATATAGCACATAATAGCACAACTGAGGACATTTTACCTTTACTCCTAACACACCCACTTGAACTCAGGTTGTTGTATTTACAGAAATCAAGCATAGTAAAATGCATATATCTTCACACATTTTGAACTCCAAAAATTATTCCTGCAAACTTCTTCAGTTTCAATTTTGTTACAGGTTTTGTCACAATATCAGCTGTCATCTCTTCAGTAGGACTCCTGGACAAGAGGCAGGGGAACTATGTGAGAATGCTGTTCATCGACTACAGCTCAGCATTCAATACCATAGTCCCCTCCAAACTCATAGCCAAGCTCAGGGACCTGGGCTTGAACTATGACCTCTGCCAGTGGGTCTTGGACTTCCTGACGGGCAGACCCCAGGTGGTAAGAGCAGGCAACTGCACCTCCTCATACATCACGCTCAACATAGGGTCCCCCCAGGGCTGTGTTCTGAGCCCCCTCCTCTACTCCCTGTACACACATGACTGCGTGGCACAGCGGAACAACAACACAATCATCAAATTTGCTGATGACACAGTAGTGGTGGGCCTGATCTCTGCCAACGACAAGAGGGCCTACCTGGAAGAGGTAGAGAATCTGTCACAGTGGTGTCAGGAGAACTGCCTCTCCCTGAACGTCAGCAAAACAAAAGAGATGATTGTGGACTTCAGGAGGTCGGGGGTCAAGGACTACAGCCCCCTCAGCATCGACGGGGCACCGGTTGAGAGAGTGAACAGTTTCAAGTACCTCGGAGCCCACATATCCGAGGACTTGACATGGACCACACACATTGACAGTGTTGTGAAGAAGGCACGACAACGCCTCTACGTCCTCAGGCGCCTAAGGAAGTTTCAAGTCAGTCAGAAGATCCTTAGGAACTTCTACTCATGTACAATAGAGAGCATCCTGACTGGCAACATCACCTCCTGGTTTGGGAATAGCACTGCACAAGACCGTAGCAGACTACAAAGAGCGACACGTTCAGCCGAACGCACAATTGGAGGGGGGCTTCCCACCCTCCAGAACATTTACAATAACGTGTATTTTCAATGATTCTATGTAGCTAAAGTCTCAAGTTCGTATAGTGGCTCGCTATAGTACTCTGCTGGTTGTACTCACACGTTTTTGTAATAAGTTTCATTCAAAGGATCGGAGGCGGAGTCAGCGCTATGGGTGAAAACAGTCTGACTGTTGCTTTATTGGAAAAAACAACAGCATAAATTATCTGGTTCACAGCTTCAATTATATCTATCTCTAAGCAGCTCGTCAGGAGAGTTTCCTTGTTATAGCATCTCTTTTCTCGTTCAGTGTTGGAGCTTTCCAGGTTCGAGTCTCAAGCTGTTTTCGTCTCCGTCTCCTCTGTTTCAGTTTCGTCTGAGCGCTCTCCTTCTCCTACTGCATGCCTGGTTATAAAGAGGAGAAAAGACCCTTCCCCCCTTTTTCGAGTCCTTGAAACGTGATGTCACGATCTCAAGGACTCCGGCGTTTCCTCATTGGCTAACGCCCTGTTCTGCTGTCTCTCCCTCCATGTAAGGAGGTGGTAGACTAGATTTCTCTGGCCGTTCTCTTAATGATACGGATTAAATCGAATTGTTTGATTAAACACTTTTACCAGCACAGCTCAACACACACAACTTTCCATAAGATGAAGCAATTCATACATAGAAATACATCTGTTGATAGAGAATGAGTCAAGAGAAGGGAATACTCATTTAATATACCAACTAATTAAGTAGTTTGTTGAATTTACTTTGTTTAGATAATATGGTTTAATCTAACTTAGCTTTCTTACCAGTTGTTTTTAACACCCTTTTATGAATCCTTATATAAGTTCACAATGGTACCTTTTAACTTTCTCAGTGGCCAATTTGTCTCATTCATGGTATCAAAATGTTTGCGTCTACTTGCTGCTTCTCCTACATTATCTTTTAATTGATGACTATGTTTGGTTTTGGAGTTAGCTTTTGCCCAGTTGTGTAATGCATAATCTATCTTGCCAGCTGCCTTTTTTATTTCCTGAAGGGCCCAGTTTGGTCTGGCCAGTTGGTCTGACCTCAACTGTATTCTAAGTTTTATGATGTGAAGCTAGTTCATGTTAGTTCCTGTTTTCTTTAAAGACCCTATCTCTCCCTGACAGAAGGTTCTTGACAAGGGGGGCTTTCTCACAATGGTTGGTTACTCGCTTACCCTAAAAATAAACAAGACCTCCTGCCTGATTACTTCAATATAGTCTGGAGGGGTCAGTTTATGACCTTAATGCAATCTACTTTGTGAATAGACCATCAAAGGTCTATTCCCTACAGGCTGACCACTGCCCTTACTTGTACCTATTTTTGACGAGCGAGGGTATTTCTGCTTAACAGCTGTGACTTATTTTCTTTGAGATCCTGATCTTAAATTCATTACTTAGCACTGGATCATACATTTTGATTCAATTAATTTACGACAACAACAAGCGGTGCAGGGGGAAGGCTAAGAGAATCATCAAGGACTCCAGCCACCCGAACAATTGCCTCTTTGAACTGCTGCGGTCAGGCAAGCGATACCGGAGTCTTAAGGCGAGCACAGAAAGACTCAGAAGAAGCTTCTATCCCCAGGCCATCAGGCTGCTAAACGAACAATAAACACTATGCAACAACCATCAAATGCACACAGCACACACACCCACACGCACACACTCACTTAAACAAACAACACACTGCAGCACCCACTCTCCACACTTTAGATCACAGAAACACACTTTATATTTATTGATAAAGGATTTGCACTACAACTCGTACACCTACTGTAAATTGTACCTAAATTGCACCTCATCCCATTTCTGCCTTGCACTATATAGTATTGTATATTAGTACACTGCATAGTATATTGTATATTATATGGTAACTCAGTTACGTCTATTCTGCATCGAACATTGTACATATGTCTATACTGAACACTGACCTTTTTTTTTTTACTTCTAATTTACATGCTATACTATGTTATTTTATTTCATACTTATCTTGTCTTGCACAGTCTCTGGAGCATAACAGTAAGAAGCATTTTGTATAAACGTATTCTGTACTTCTGTATGACAACTATTAAAGAAACTTGAACTTGAAACTTGACTTATACATCAGAGTTACTTTTCTTTCGTTCACAGTAGACCTTATAAAATGATATTTTATGTCTATGTGCTTACACCTCTGTCTGCTTACAGGGTTTCTGGCTAAAGCTATGGTTCCCTGATTGTCCTCATATACCCTTGTAAGTGTATATTCCTGGTCATCAATACCTTCAAGTAGTTGTTCTAGGTATATGCACTCCTGTATAGTTGAGGCTAGAGCCATGTATTCCGCTTCACAAGTGGAAAGAGCTACTGTAGGCTGCTTTCTAGTTTTCCATGAAACTAAGGCGCTATTCTCACTCAGGCTTACACAGTATCCTGTAGTACTATGCCTGTCTCCTGTATCAGCTGCCCAGTCGGCATCACTGTAGGCTACTATGCCCAGCTCCTCACTGACGTTTCTTCTGAAACACAACTCCTTCTCTGCAGTGCCTCTGATATATCTGAACACATGTCTCACTGTGACACTGTAGGCTCAGCAAAATATTGTGATAATTTGCTCACAGTAAAGCTCAAATCTGGCCTTGTACATGTGGTTAGATATATAAGGCTACCTACCGCCTCTCTATACATTCTGACATCATCCATCTTTATAGCATTTTCAGTGTAGTCTAGTTTCTGATCACAGGGGGTTTCCCTTGGCTTGCAGTTTTGCATATTAAACCGTTCCAATATCTTGTTGACATATTTTTCCTGTGACAACTTTACACACCCATCAGACTGACTGAAGTCGATACCCAGGAAGTGTTTTAGTCTGCCCAAATCTTTCATCTTGAATTTAGCTGACAGCATTCCTTTAACTTCCTCCAGTATTTGTTCATTACTTGCTGCGATTATAAGATCATCTACCCTACCCATATAATCATTATGACCTTCCCGCCCTTTTTCCAATTTACATACCAAACCTTCTCCTTTTTTCTCATAACCGTCTGGTTGATCCATGTAGATTTCATAATCTATTGGGGCACGTAAGTAAGCTGTCTTTACATCCATCTAATGCAGTAAAATGTTCTCCTGTGCTGCCTTTTGTACTAACACTCTTACACTTGTCAAGTTGGCTGTTGGTGAAAAAGTTTCTCCGTAGTCTATTCCCATTCTCTGGCTGTAGCCCTTTGCTACATATCTTGCCTTGTATCTATCAATTTTGATAGCGTACACCCACTTTCTGTACCACCCACTGTTTTCTGGCATTTTGGCCGATTTGTCAGGGTGAATGTGTTGTTTTCGTCTAACGACTGGATGTCCTCATCCATCGCTTTGATCCACTTTTGAATCTGCTGACACCATGGCTTCCTTAAATGTTTGTGGGACACCACACACTGCTCTGTAGCAGTAATCTATGGTGGTATGAATCCCATCAATATCATTGACTTCAGTCAAGAAGTATTTTAAGTGACTTGGTTTCTTCCTTTCTCTAGTTGGATATCTCCCACTCTCAGATTCACCATTTGTGTCAGACATAGTTACTTTTGAACTGCTGCGGTCAGGCAAGCAATACCGGAGTCTCATGGCAAGCACAGAGAGACTCAGAAGGAGCTTCTATCCCCAGGCCATCAGGATGCTCAATGAACAATGAACAATAACAAACCATCAATACACCCAGAGCACATACATCCACATGCACACATTCACTTTAAATAAACAACACACTATAGCACCCACTTTACCACTTTAGACACTAACACACTTTATATTTATTGGTAAGGAAATGTGCACATCAATCTCATTCCTTATTGCACCTCACCACCACAAGCTAAGCTATACCTCACCATTTCTACACTGTACTGTACCTGCACTGTATATACTGTACATATACTGTATATAGGTATATTGAATTGTTTTGTTGTTTACATACTTGTTTACGTACTTGACTTTCTATTGTATACTTATATTATACTTATTTTATACTATCTTTTTATTATCTAGCACACTCTCAGGAACAAAACAGAAAGAAGATTTCATGCAAAGTATTCTGTATTTCTGTATGACAACTAATAAAGAAACTTGGACTATTTTGTACACTTTGTTCTTGAGCGCTCTCGTTACTCTCATAAACCTCCTGTGTGGTCACGTTAGATTTAGGCTGTATCACATTGTCATAGTCATCATCACTCTGATTTGACTCGTTTGTCTGTGTCTGTCTCTCCACAGTTACTTTGTTTATGAACTTGACCAGCCTGTGCTTTTGCACTTTATCAGTATCTGGGTGATAGATTAAATATGCTGGGCTGTTCTTATCATAACCCACAAAATATCCCTTGTCACATCTGGCATCAAGTTTTCCCTTGTTCTGTTTGTACGTATAGCATACAGATCCAAATGTCTGCATATTGGATAAGTTCTTTACCTGTTAGCGCTTGGTACAGGGTTTGTTCTGTACGCCTATTAAAACACCTGTTGTGTACCACACCTGCCGTTTGAACTGCATAGTTCCATAGTCGCTTTGGTAGCTGACTCTCAACTAACATACATCTACCCATCTCAAAAAGGGTACGCCACCCCCTCTCGGCTGTTCCGTTCTGGTGGGGTGAATATGGGGCTGATGTTTCATGTCTTATCCTGTTTTTCACTAACAGTGTCTTAAAATCTCTACTTGTGAACTCGGTTCCGTTATCGGATCTTAAACACTTTACTTTCCCGTATGGTGCTATATCTGCTAGGAACATTTTCATAGCTTGCACTGTGTCACTCTTAGCTTTTAGAAAGTATGTGAACATTGTGCTGGAATAGTCATCTCTGTGAATGACTGCACTTATTTGTAGCCGCCTATGGACTTGTTAGGTACCGGACCGGCTAGGTCTGTGTGCACTAACTGTAAGGGAGCTTTTGCTCTTTTATCAGGGTTTCTATTCCTTGTCTGTGTGAATTTTCCCTGAACACACACCTCACATTCTTGAACAGGTCTTTCTGTCTTGCCCTTTATATCCATACCTTTAACGACATTTGTTAACTTAATGACATCATCATAGTTACAATGGCCTAATAGCTCATGCCACCCCTGTATGTCGTGACATGTTTTACATTTGTCACTGTTCTCACCATCGGTATGTAAATAATACAGTCTTACACATTAATGTCAAACCTGGTACCATCTCTGTGTATTAAAGCGTCTTTTCCCTGCTGGAATACGACCGTTGCCCCACTGGTGGCCGCTGCCTTCACGTAGAATATGTCCTGTGGGTATGAAGGTACAACCAACGCCTTCCTCAGCGTGGCTCTCCGCCGCCGTCCTTCACTATCGATCAGGCATACTTATGCGTCTCCTCTGCATTGAGCGACGCCGTTGCATAGGGTGCCGTCTGCCAACTCTACACAGTGGGTCTCTGGATTGAACGTGTCGTCGAAGCTCTTGAACATGGCTATGTTCGGGATGATATGCGATGTAGCTCCTGTCTACCATCAGGCCCTTCCTCTGGATGTCCCGTGCTGGCTGCCATTGGATCCCGGTCTCGCCGTCTCTGATCCTGAAGGCGCAGTCTGGGTCGTCGTGGCCTTCTTCTTCTGAGATTTTTCTCGTGCCGTCTTGTCCTTCTTTCCGCCTGCTCGTGGTGTCTTTGTGTGCCACTTTTGCAATGACCGCACCACGTCTTCCGCCGACATGCTCTAGCTCTGTGGCCTTTTGTGCCGCACTTAAAACATATAATTTCTGTATCTTCATATTTCTTTTCATACGACCTTGACTTGTCGGGACCCCGTCCGCAGGGCCGCCTGGGAGAAATGCGAGGCCCTGTGCGAGATTTAAACACGAGCCCCCCCCCCCCCCCCCCCCCCCAAAAGGTAAAAATAAAATATATATATATATATATATATAATATATATAATTTTTTTTTTTTTTTCATACAGTCAACATATTTTTAAATAATAGCGCTGCCCGAGGCTGGGCATGATACAGTCAACATATAGCAAGAGAGAGAGCGAGAGAGAGCTCCCGTTCTACAGTCAATATACAGTGTACAGAGAGAGAGAGAGAGACACATTGGAAAGAAATTGAAATGCTATTTGGCCCTAAACAGAGAGTACACAGTGGCAGAATACCTGAGCACTGTGACTGAAGATCCTTGACTAGGTACAGACTCAGCGAGCACAGCCTAGCCATCGAGAAAGGCAGCCATAGGCAGACTGTGTGTGTTAGAAAGAGAGAGAGAGAGAGCATGTGTGTTTGTCGTGTGTGTGTGTGTTAGAGAGAGAGCATGTTTGAGAGAGATAAGCAAAGATGAGCCCCTAAAAGGATATTCAACTTTTAATGGAAGAACAAAATAGAAGGAAAAGATAACTTCACAAAGGCAACATGAATATACATAGATCCAAAAGGACAAAGATCAACACTTAAATCCAAAGAGAAGAGGGTCTATACCAGAGAAAACAGCTAAACAGCATTCAGCTAAATAGGCTAGCCAGGTACTGACACCAGGCCACACACAGCTTTGGCCAACGGCCCAACGCTACCCAAGCTACACAAACGACCAAGACAATTCACACACAGCACATGTCGTATCTCCAAATGTTGAGAAGTAACATATGTTTTGCCTGGAAAAAAACATTGTTATTAACAAAACATTCGGGAGGGGAAGGAAGGAAGAGTGGGGTAATGTCATGACATCTTACCTGCACGAGGAACGCAGGGCGAAAGGCCGCAACACAGGTCTCCACGTTGACGAAAGGCCTCTCGCTGGCGGGACAAAAAGAAGCTATGGCCGGAGCTTGTCATGGTGCAGGCCCGACTACATCTTCTGTCAAAGATGATGTCGTAGTCAGAGTGCCAGAACCCCCTGCTATTCTCACGGCTAATGTCAATGGTCGTAGCACAAGCTAACAGCTAAATCTAGGCTAACTGATAGCATCAAACTAACGTTCCCAGCCGAGCGCAGCCGGCAGCTAAGGTCGTAGCTAAACAGCTAACTGGCTAACAGTTAGCTCAACCCGGCTATCGCTAACCATTAGCTAACGCAGAAGCAAGCTATGCGGCTACCACTGAAAAACTGTACAACATGAGAAAAGCAATACAGGTGCTGACACCAGGCCACACACCGTTAGCTACTAGTACTACAACAGCTAGTCGGCCAGTTTGGCTCCAGAGAGAGAGAGAGAGAGAGATATCCACGGCGGGAATAGAACAGAGTGCATTAAAAACTCACCAAACGTCCAAGAGGATGGAGACAACCGCGTGGAGTTGACGAAGTTCATCTGCCGAACGACCATCCTCTTCATCTTGGCATAACAATGCTGCACGCGCTGTCTCTAGGTTAGCTAACGCTAGTTAGCCTTTAGCTAAGCTAGCTACTAGCCGACATCATCATGGCTATATCCCGACTGAACCACACTTAATATTATAACGTAGCTAAAGCTAACTAGCTGTCCCTGTCTTTAGCCGGGATGGCTAGCCTGACTGAACTGTCTAACATGCAACAACTTTCATCTTCAGTCCATCTGCCGAACGATGTCCTCTTCATCTTGGCTGGCATAACCTAGGCTCCAATGCTGCACGCGCGAAATAGTCAGACGCTAGTGATGGGTCGGTCATGAGCGACTCGTTCATAAGAGCCGATTCATTGCCGTGAGCGTGAGTCGAATCGCTCACGTCTGGCAATGAGTCGGTTCACGCCCCCCCCCCCCCCCCCCCCGGCACGCACACAGACACACACAATGAACTCAACAGAGGCTACCTGGCTGTAACCCCTCCCCTCATTTAAACCAATTCTGCTGCCTGCAGAGCCTCAGAGCCAGGAACGTGTCTAATGTGAAATATATAAGCATATAAGCAAAACTAGATTTTAGGTCTGTGATGAAAAAGGACCTCGCGGGAAGGGGGGCCTCGCAAAAAATTGAAATTAAAATACAAAAAAAAATTTAAAAAAAATTAAAAAATAATAAATAAAAAAATAAAAAAATAAAAAAAAAATTCGAGGCCCCCCTTCCCGCGAGGCCCTGTGCGACCGCACTGCTCGCACACCCCCTGAGGCGGCCCTGCCCGTCCGGGCCTGGTTAGTCTCTTCATCACGTTATCACTTGACTCCGTCGTATTTAATTTCTCTGTGTCTTCAAAACTTCTTAGTTTGGTTTTGAACTCTGCAAACGTTATATGTGCTTCTATGTTGGCCACGTGTATTGCGAATGGCCGAAACACATCTGGTAGTCCTTTTAATATTATTGATATCAACAGTCCGTCACTTAACATTTCACCTGCGTTACGTAGCGCTGTGATGGCGGTTTCAGCTCTTATCATATAGTCTGTAACACTTTCGCTACCCGTCTTCCGGAGCGACGTTAGCATGGTGTATAAGTTAATTATCCGAGGTTTTCCCCTCCCGGCATAATACTGCCTTAATATGTTCAAGGCTTCTCTCGCGTCATCTGGCGCATCCCTCATAATTAATGAAAGGCTCTTGTCGTCTAGCAGTTGGATTAGCTCTGCATAGGCATCAGCATTTTTCTTTGCGTCTGTCGCTACCTCCTCTTCACCATTCGGTTGTCCCAGAATAATTTTCTTCAACCCTAATAGGTGACCCAGTGCCTCATCCGTAGCTAACATTGTATTGCACTATCACAGGACCTTAGCATGTCTTACCATGCTTTTTGTAAACTTTATGTACATTAAACCTGTTATGTCTTATTATTATTACTTGTATTATTGCACAAATGTCTTATTCTCATTCCTATTCTTATTACTTGTATTATTGCACAATCAATACGGGCATGACCTCTCTGCTACCGTCAACTCGCTTTTAATTCATTGCAGGACACCCTTTCTCAGCTCAGGCTTGTCCTTAACTTGATGAAAACTAAATTTATGATATTCTCAAGAGCTAGAAATGTGGACTTTACTAAACTTCTCATATCTACTATTGATGGCTCTACTATAGAGAGTTACCGATTACAAATATCTTGGGCTATGGCTTGATGAGAAGCTCTCATTCAAAACTCATATTGACAGCCTCGCCTCCAAGCTTCGGCAGAAGGTTGGCTTTCTATTCCGAAACCGGTCTAGCTTCCCTTCGCTCAGTAGGAAGAGAGTTGTAGAAGCGGTATTCTTGTCAGTATTGGACTATGGTGATGTTATCTATAGGCATGCAGCTGCATCTATGTTGAAGCAATTTGACTCTGTATATCATTCCGCTATTAGATTTATCACTGGTGACAGTTATGATACTCACCACTGCATTATTTATGAAAAGGTGGGCTGGCCCTCTCTTTCTCAGAGGCGCAGTTACCACTGGTACTTGTTCATCTTCAAAGCCATTAGTGGTAAACACCCTCCATATCATCCTTGCTGGATTGGAGTCTTGGTGCTTATCAGACCAGATCCAACAGCTGGCTTACTCCACAAGCGCGTTCGGATCTGGGCAAGACAGCATTTTTTATTGATGTCCCCAACACATGGAACACTCTTCAACAAACCCTAAAGTTAGAGGTCCTCCGATCTGCTTCTGCTTTTAAACATCTGGTGTTAAATCTCTGTTTGTCAAATTGCAATTGTTTTTAGTTTATTTTATTCTTTTTTATATTTCCATTGTGTTGCTCATGTGTGTGTTAACTCGTAGTCATTGTAAATTAGGGAAACCTCAATGTCCTTCGAATTAAAATAAAGGATACAAACAAAACCTACGGAACCCGTTCTAGTGACTGGCTGGTCATTAAGGTCCCCTGAGTTTGCTCTGAACACGGTACATCTGCATTTTGTTATTATGATGCCCCTCTAGCTCATGGAATGAACTAAGACAGTCATTGGAGCTGGGATTCTCCCCTATGTTGCAAAGTTTGGAGCCTTCGTCTCCAACCTTTGTCAATCAAGTTGTAGCTACGTGTTTTAATTGATTTGTTATCCTTGCTTTTTGCCTCATCTTGTTGTCTCTTTGTTGTGATTTTATATGCTTTTTTTTTTTTTTTTTTGCTCATTTCTGTATGTACACTCGACGTGACTGTAAATGAGGGAAACCTCAGTTGCCTTTCGATTTAAAATAAAGGTTTGAATTACCTCCCGCATTTCACTGTATGCTTGTATGCCGTGACAAATAAAACTCTTGACTTGACTTGAAGGTGCCCCAACACTTTATTCTCCCATAGTTCATACTTCGTCTCATCTCCGTCGAACATCAGTCGAGGCAACCGGCTTGTTCCTTGATGTTCCATGTTAGCTTGTCTTGCTATCCCGTTAGCATGCGGTCCGTTGTGACTTTCTAACATTGGTTAAATATCACTAATTCTCTCCGAATGACTCCTGGGCCCATAACCTGTTAAGATAATGACTGCAGCTTATCTTTGCGTTGCATTCGGAGGAAAGGAATCGATGAGACGATGAACTCTTTAGCCTTTTTGGCTTGGTTTATTTCACATTGGTCATACACATTGTTGCAGCGTGCACCTGCTACTTCAAGGTGCAGCTGAGAGAGTAAGAGAGAGAGCTGAGCAGGTGGACACACCCCTTTTATAGGCTCAGCACGGTGAAACAGATGTGCGCCTCTACCTTTAGTTAGAGCGCCCCTTAGTGTTACAACAACATTACTGAACTCGTAATATATACAGAGAACACATTGATATATATATATATATATATATATATATATATATATATATATATATATATATATATATATATATATATATATATATCAAATAGCACAACTGAGGACATTTTAGCTTTACTCTTAACAGATTAGAAGCAATATAGAACTCTGGTAGAACATTGGGTTGTGTAGATTCCTTGTCACAATATATTGGTAAATGGACTGCAATTATATAGCGCTTTTATTCAAAGCACTTTATAACTTATGCCTTACATTCACCTATGCACTCCTACATTTACACCCGACGGTGGAGTTAACCATGCGAGGTGCCAACCTGCTCATCGGGAGCAGTTAGGGGTTAAGCTCCCCGCTCAAGGACACTGGAATTGAACCAGTAACCTTCTGATTACCAGACGACTGCTCTACCTCCTATCCTGAGCTACTGTCGCCCCCAGTGTACCATATAATGCTATTTATGGGACACTCATCTTCATTCATTAGTAGCTCCTTGTCACATAGCAATGTCTAATGACAATATAAAATATAAGCTGAAGCGGGCTGTATGTGAAAACCAGCCCCTTCAGTAGTGCACTAAGTACGGTCCCAAGCAGGTAAGCAATAAACACAAGGCGTTGTTCCAAAAATAGTAAATTATATTTATTAGGCAGGGTAGGGATTGAAACCTCCACTGCTTTGTTATGGTAAGGAGGGGAAGTAATCCCACAAACATATAAACAAATAGGGAAAAAGGGTAGTTGGAGAACACACAGGGTGAATCTAATAATAATACGCTAGTATGGGCTGTGTCTACAGACACCAGCCAACCAGGTTGGCACTGGGATATCACCCAGCACTAAGGCCAACACAATGTATATAGTTCCAGGGGAACAGTTGCAATTAGGCACTGAGGCCAACAACAATAATATATACACTGAAACAATGGCTAATCTACACAGTAGCGACAAATAAGGCCAACACAATATTACAGTTGCCCACACACAGTGGTAAATGGCATAAGGAGTACTCACTATAGTATCCACACAATAGTGATAGAAGGCACAGAGGCCAACAATATATATTGTTATTTGCACTTACCTGGTAGCAACCAACACAGACACAAATACACCAGGTAAGCAGTGTGAACAGCAAGAACACACAATAATAACAATTCCACACAACAGTGGCAATTCAAGGGCAACCTCCAACATTATGGTCACTGGCAAATGACTCCATGAGGCGCCCCGATGTGTGTCATCTCCCACTCTATTAACCACCCATCTCCACTGCCTGTCCGAAGGTGCACCAATCAGATGCAACCAATCCAATCAGGGAGATGAGTGGCATCTGCGAACAGAAACAGGAGATTAGGAGATGACACAACATCCACATAGAAAACTACACATTAAATATATTACCCTGATGTTACATGGTGTTAAAATATATGGCAATAATGATAATGAACAACCCACGTACGTGACACCTCCCCCCATAGAAGCGAACCCACCGGTTGAGCAAAACATTATTACCTATACAACCAACATCAGAGCAGTACCCCCAGACCTACCCTCTGGACAAGGCATCGGCCACAACATTGTCCACCCCCTTTTTGTGACGGATGACAATGTTGTAGCCCTGCACCAACAAGGCCCAACGCATCAACCTCTGGTTGTGGTTGTACATGTGAGCCAAGAACACCAGGGGATTGTGGTCCGTGTAGACCAACACCGGAATAGAGCTGGACCCCACGTACACCTCAAAGTGCTGGAGAGCGAGGAGCATCACCAGCGTCTCTTTCTCAATGGTCGAGTAGTTCAACTGAGTTTTTGAAAGTGGGTAGTTGTTGTGAAGGGCCAGATTAAACCAAATATATATATTTATTTATATATATATATTTAATTGTATTTGTATATTCTCTAATATTCCCTGATATCCCTTGTATATTCCTTGTACAATATGCATTGAATATCCATTCTAGCCTACTGAACATCCCATAATAGTCTCCATTCTACTATTGGTCGAGACCTTGGTGCCAGGCTGCCATACCCCCCAGACCCAGTTCAAACGTACCGCTCAACATGTACGAACAAGTCCTAGTTCCGCGTAGGAATCTGGCTACCGCACCACTAATGGTACTATTTGTTCATAGTGCGTATATATACTGCGCTACTAAAGTAGGACTTCCTTTTTAGTCCAGTTTCTTACCCTCCAATAGAGTGACAGACGTAAAGCCTCCCCGCGACGCCACGTGTGGGAGTAAGGCCAAGTTCGGCCTACCATCGGTATTGAGACATCGTGTATATTAATATTTGAATAGTCATATTTGGCACTATATCGTCGAGTTGGACGTAGTCTATTAAGCTAATAATAGTATATTCATATGTAGTGCTTCGTGCAGTGAGAATACTATCGTAGTCAGTACCCCCATCGTTTCGGGTAGAACTGGCTGCTTATCCAGGGTGGCCGACCCCATGTGAGGCTGCACCCGAGGAGCCCCAGAGCCGACGAGCGAGTGGACCTGCATACCGGATTATTCTACCGACGACAGCCCGCCTTCCCAGGCACGGATTATGCTTTGTATACAGTGATTATTCTATGGATAAAGACCAACACTGCCGTGTGTTGGAAACCCCCCCCCCGGAGAGGACGACAGGTGAGGAGACGCTCTACACGACGAGGTCGCTTCACGTCTCTCCATCGTGGACCGGAGGAAGCCGGCCCACAGAGAGTCCAACTGCTTTCATCTGTGGATCGAGGATCGCTGAGGCACCGAGCCGCACAACCGTGGGTTCTCCCAGGATACCCTCGGCCAGACGGATACAGCCAGACTCTACCCCCCCCCCCCCTTCTCCAGTTGTCTTACAAGCGACCGGAATTCCCCCCTAGTGTATCCAGTTCTATAATCATTAAAGTATCATTGCTATTATTCCTTAAATATTCCAGGTTGTATATTTACCGCCTGCGCCACCAGAGATTGGACGTTCTCTATTGATATACCAACGAATACTCATTTGCCATAAAAGTGCATCCTATTTCAAATCATAAATGTAATTAAGTGATTGCTCTACATACCTTTTGCTATGTATTAATTATTATTAAACGCAGACTTTCGACTTGGTACATTTGTGTTGGATCGTTTCATCTACGTGGGAGTGTTTACCATAATTATTTATGCCTAGTACTGGGTGGCCAGAGTCTAAAGTACAAGAGGTAGTGGTAGTAAGTATCATATCTAACAATACAGTCAGGGAATTGTACCCCTCAGTTACAATTGGTCCTTCGAGCCGGAGGGTAATTAGTGTAATATTAATATAGTGTTATTAATATTGAAATGGCCTATGATGAACACTCCACGAAACGATCCTCCTAACCAACGCCCGCAGCGCGAACGACGGCTCCCTCAGTACTTAGAGGCTTACGCTGTCAGTCAACAACCTAGTCTTCTACTAACAGTAAACGCGGTAAAACTAGAAAGTAAAAGTATGTCTAACCCCAACGCCCAGACTACCCCGACCATAGAGGCCCCTACGGGTTCTAATGTAACTGACCAAGCTCACGGTGGGGACCAGTGGGAACCAGACATGACTTCACACCCCGCCAGTACTGAAGAAGTAGTCCCCGATGAGTCCCGGGAGGAATACAACGCTACCGAGAGAGAACTCGGCATGGAAAAAGACGGGGAGAGCACCGTGGAGATAGAGCTCCAAGGCTCCGCAAGGAGTACCCCGAGGGAAGGCTCCCCTATACAACCGCCTTCTCCCAGCGAGGCAGAGAGGACCCTACAGCAGGCCTTCCTCATCAGCCTGAACGCCGCTGCTGAACGCGACCGACTGCAGATCCAGCAGCGGAGCGAAGAAGAGCATATACGTCTAGAAATAAGACGCATTCAGATGGAAGAGAATGTGGCCCGAGACCGAGCAGACAGCCAGCGAGCAGCTGCTGGTGCTCTACGGGATGCAGAGCGCGACAGACAGCAAGCGCAACTAATAGAACAGCTGATCAGACGGACAACACCCTCTCCCTCCGCCAGAGGCTCCAGGAACTCGTCTAGACACACCTCCAGGGCGGCATCCCCTAGCCGAGTAAACAACCCTGAACTTGACAAAAAGACGAGGTCTATACCCCCCACAGACCACCTCCCCCCACCGGTCCAAGCGAGACCTAGCAACCGGGAAGGAGCAGCATATCCTGTGGAGAGGCTAAACCAGAGACTACAAGCACTGGATGACCTAACTGAAGACGAAGAGGAAGAGGAGGAGAACCGCGCCCGACGACAGCACAGTACTCTACCGGACCAGGAGGTCCGGTACAGCCCAGGCTATACTCCCGCGGAGCTGCGCTACAGACCCCCGACTCTATACACGGGTGAGCACGACGCACGACCCGCACCGAGGAACAGCACCTGGACAAGCGGGCCATGGTACACTGCCGGTACCAGCCCATACCAAGGAGCGGGAGGAGACTCGCCTAGGAGGCCTCTCCCCCAACGCTCACCGATGTATCCACAGTCAGCGTCATACATTGGCACGCCTATGGTACCCGACTTCACCCAAGAGAACCGGGCCCAGTATACAGAACTCCGCATGTGTCTGGAGACCATGTTGGCGGATGTATTGGATGAACGCCATAAATACGCCATCCTACTGAAGCACTTAAAGGTACCCCGCGCACATAATATAGCGCTCACCTACGCGACTTCCACCACCCCATACACAGCAGCGCTGGTAGCATTGGACCAGAGGTATGGGCGCATATGGGATTACGTGATCCAGCAGATCCGACACATCGACCGCTTACCCCCAGCAATAGACAATCGAGCACTGGACGACCTGTCCATCAGAGTGCAGTCCCTGGTAGTGATGTTGGGAGCGCAGAGAGAGAAGGGGAGGCATGAACTTTACGCCAACTCAAATGTGGAAAGGATCTTGGAGAAGCTGCCGCCCGCTCGACAGGAGCGTTTTAGGCGGCAGAGAGACCACCGAGACCCGAATGGCCCCGAACCGAACCTCCTCGATCTAGCAGACTTCCTGGCGAGAGAAGTCAGCAGCCTACGGCTAGATACATTCGGACGGAGCACCCCTGGCTCCAGAGAAGGAACCAGACGACTAAATGATGGAAGAAGATCGGTGACTGTGATGCACCAATCGGAGTCAGTACCGAGCAGCAGGAGCCACAGTACCCCCTCCAGAACGGAGAAGTGGAAGATAGTGTGCCCCTACTGTGAGAAAGAACACTGGCTAGCGCAATGTGACTCCTTCCCCAAGCTGAACGCGGAGGAAGCAAGTCAATGGATAAAGTCCAACAAGCGCTGTTTTCGCTGTGCGCGCTCACACATGGCAGCCGAATGCCGCTTAAAGAAAAGGTGCACCAAGTGCGATGGAGCCCATCTGGACATACTTCACGACAGTAACAGACGGCGCCCTTCACCCGCACCATCCAGCAGCAAAGCGAGCGTCATGTACATCGATCCCGCCAGCAGCAGTGGAGCCCGAGTACTCCTAAAAGTAGTGCGTGTGACACTAAGCTACCAGAATAAAGTCCTGGACACTTACGCCGTCCTCGATGACGGGTCAGAGAAGACCCTTCTGCTCGCCTCCGCTGCGGCCCAGCTAGGGCTGCGGGGAAGCGAAACCCAAATGACAATTCGGACAATAAGATGAGATTTGAAGACGATAAAGGGCGAGAATGTCTCATTCTCTATCGCAGCAAGCGGCCAGCCTGAGCGACGGTACCAGATTACAGACGCTTTCACCAGCCAAGAAATAGGACTGTCGCGGTACACATACCCCGTCGCCAAGCTGATGGAGAAATATGCACATCTGCGCAAGTTACCGATCCCGCTCATAGACAATGCTATGCCGACCCTGTTGATAGGCTCCGACCATGCAGACCTCATTGTCCCGATAGACCGGGTTCATACCGGACCCCGAGGCTGTCCTGCAGCAGTCGAGACCCGTTTGGGATGGACTCTCCAAGGCCCGCTCGCCAAATCTCTCAACCGAAGTACAGCCACTAGATGTCTCCACTCCCGAGTCACAGAGGGAGAAACCGCACTCCTGCAACACGTAGAGCGGCTATGGACCTTGGAACAAATGCCCTTTAATAACGGAAAGAAAGACATTCGCTCTAAAGATGACATTTACGCCATTCACCTCCTCGAGACAGGGACCAAGAGAGTCCCGGTCAACGGCGTGTTGAGATACGCCACGCCACTCCTGCGGCGAGAAGGAATGCCTACTTTCCACGCCAAGACAGACGCCACAGAACGGTACCTGCTGAACACGGAGCGGCGCTTAGCCAAGAACCCCGCCCAAGAGAGTGTATACCGCGCTGAGATTGAGAAGCTCATCACAGCGGGACACGTCACAAAGATGGACATTAAAGAGGCTGACCAGACCACTGAATCGTGGTACGTGCCTCACCACAAGGTCCATCACAACGGTAAAGACCGCATAGTATTTAACTGCAGCTACCAGATCGGATCCCAAAATCTGAATAAAGAGTTACTGCCCGGTCCCACACTCGGCCCCTCCCTACTCAGCGTTCTACTCCGCTTCCGCCAGGAAAAGGTGGCCATCAGCGGGGACATTAAAGGAATGTTCCTGCAGGTGAGATTAGTAGAGGAGGACAAGCCCCTGTTACGGTTCCTATGGAGAGAGAAGCCAGGAGATGAGCACCCAGCCATCTACCAATGGGAAGTCCTCCCCTTCGGAACGACGTGCAGCCCCTGCTGTGCTACATTTGCACTACAGAAACATGTAGCAGAGGACCCAGCAGCGGACGAAGAGGTCCGACACAGCGTAAAGAACAGCTTCTACGTAGACAACTGTCTACAAAGCCTTTCAACCCAGGAAGAAGCCGAGGCTCTCCTGATTAAACTCCGCGCCTCATTGATCAAAGGCGGCTTTGATCTCAGGCAGTGGGCCAGCAGCGATCCGCAAGTACTGCGCAGCCTCTCCTCCGAGGACAAGGCAGCCAGCAGCGAGACCTGGATGGCTACAATCCCGGGAGAAGCCCAGGAGATGACCCTGGGATTGGTGTGGCGATTCAAAACAGATTCGCTTCACTACAGACACAAGCCCCTGACTACGGAGCAGGGAAGGCCGGCGGCGGCGCCGACCACCAGACGGAGTGTGTACACAACACTCGCCCGACAATATGACCCGCTAGGATGTATTCTACTGTACACCACCAGGGCAATAATGATTGTACGAGCATTGTGGGACAAGGACCAGGGCTGGGACGACCCCATTCCCGCACACCTTGCATCCACCTGGAGAGAGTGGGAGATGGAGCTCCACTCACTCCCAGGCGTTAATATGCGCCGAAGCTACTTCCCACCCACGGTGAGGCCAGAGACATGTAAAATGGACTTACACGTCTTCAGTGACGCCTCAGAGGTCGCATACGGATCAGTAGCCTACTTGCGGGCCCAAGAAGAGGGGGGAGAGATCTACACAGCATTTGTCCTCGCCCGCTCGAGAATAGCCCCACGCAAGCAACAATCTATCCCACGTCTAGAGCTCTGCGCAGCCCTAGCCGGAGCGCACCTAGCCACGCTCATCCAACGTGAGCTCACCATACCGGTGTCTAGAACAATCCTGTGGTCAGATTCCACGACAGTACTCGCCTGGATCAAATCGGACTCATGCAAGTACAAAGTCTTCGTGGGAGTCAGAGTCACCGAGATTCAAGACTTAACCGAAGAGTTAACCGGAGAAACAGAGTGGCGCTACGTTGATACAAAACAGAACCCAGCTGACGTCATCACCCGGGGAATGCCCCTAGATGACCTCACCCGTCGCAATGTCTACAGTGACGACCCAGCATTCCTAAAGCTCCCGGAAGGAGAGTGGCCCACGCCTATCCCGAGGGAAGCCAGTCAAGAGGAGGCTGAGAATAAGAAACCTATGTTCTGTGGATTGAGCACTGTTATCTCCGCAGACCCCAACATAGATGATTGCACTACCATAGAGAGTGCACAACAAAGGACATTCCTACTGCACTACCTACCGTCTCTACAGACCCGCCAGAAGTGGGTAAAGGAGAGAGACAATTTGACAGAAGGAACAGTCGTCATGATTATTGATCAATCACTGCCCAGAGCTATGTGGCCGGCCGGCCGCGTAAGCAAAGTGATCACCGGTGCCGACGGCAAGGTCCAAGCAGCTGAAGTGCTTGTCCAGGGTCGCACTTACACCCGTCCCGTGGCGAGGCTCATAGAACTGCCCCGACTCCCAGACACAATCGATGATGACCATGACCCTATAACCCTATGACTTTGTGAAGTTGACTGACCCCTACAGCAAACCCTTATGTGTAAATAGACAACGCGATTAATCTGTCTCTGCTTAACTGATTAGGTCTGGGACCAATCAGGGGGTGGCTGTTGTGAAGGGCCAGATTAAACCGAATATATATATTTATTTATATATATATATTTAATTGTATTTGTATATTCTCTAATATTCCCTGATATCCCTTGTATATTCCTTGTACAATATGCATTGAATATCCATTCTAGCCTACTGAACATCCCATAATAGTCTCCATTCTACTATTGATCGAGACCTTGGTGCCAGGCTGCCATACCCCCCAGACCCAGTTCAAACGTACCGCTCAACATGTACGAACAAGTCCTAGTTCCGCGTAGGAATCTGGCTACCGCACCACTAATGGTACTATTTGTTCATAGTGCGTATATATACTGCGCTACTAAAGTAGGACTTCCTTTTTAGTCCAGTTTCTTACCCTCCAATAGAGTGACAGACGTAAAGCCTCCCCGCGACGCCACGTGTGGGAGTAAGGCCAAGTTCGGCCTACCATCGGTATTGAGACATCGTGTATATTAATATTTGAATAGTCATATTTGGCACTATATCGTCGAGTTGGACGTAGTCTATTAAGCTAATAATAGTCTATTCATATGTAGTGCTTCGTGCGGTGAGAATACTATCGTAGTCAGTACCCCCATCGTTTCGGGTAGAACTGGCTGCTTATCCAGGGTGGCCGACCCCATGTGAGGCTGCACCCGAGGAGCCCCAGAGCCGACGAGCGAGTGGACCTGCATACCGGATTATTCTACCGACGACAGCCCGCCTTCCCAGGCACGGATTATGCTTTGTATACAGTGATTATTCTATGGATAAAGACCAACACTGCCGTATGTTGGAAACCCCCCCCCCGGAGAGGACGACAGGTGAGGAGACGCTCTACACGACGAGGTCGCTTCACGTCTCTCCATCGTGGACCGGAGGAAGCCGGCCCACAGAGAGTCCAACTGCTTTCATCTGTGGATCGAGGATCGCTGAGGCACCGAGCCGCACAACCGTGGGTTCTCCCAGGATACCCTCGGCCAGACGGATACAGCCAGACTCTACCCCCCCCCCCCTTCTCCAGTTGTCTTACAAGCGACCGGAATTCCCCCCTAGTGTATCCAGTTCTATAATCATTAAAGTATCATTGCTATTATTCCTTAAATATTCCAGGTTGTATATTTACCGCCTGCGCCACCAGAGATTGGACGTTCTCTATTGATATACCAACGAATACTCATTTGCCATAAAAGTGCATCCTATTTCAAATCATAAATGTAATTAAGTGATTGCTCTACATACCTTTTGCTATGTATTAATTATTATTAAACGCAGACTTTCGACTTGGTACATTTGTGTTGGATCGTTTCATCTACGTGGGAGTGTTTACCATAATTATTTATGCCTAGTACTGGGTGGCCAGAGTCTAAAGTACAAGAGGTAGTGGTAGTAAGTATCATATCTAACAATACAGTCAGGGAATTGTACCCCTCAGTTACAGTAGTGATTCACATTCCTTTACAGCTTTGGGTAGGGCGTTCCACATTGATGTGGCATAATTACGAAACGTGTTTAGTCCCTTGTTTGAGCCGAATCTGGGTTTAACATGATTTGTGGAGCTCCCTCTGGTGTTGTGATTGTGGTATTCACTGACCTTTGGAAAGTATTTTAACATGTACATGGGTACCTTGGTTGTGTAGTGTATCTTGTAGACCAGGCCCATTGCAAGTTGCTGTACTCTGTCATCTACTCTAAGCCATCCTAGGTTGTCAAAGTGGGCAGGGTTGAGGTGGGTTCTAGGAGGGGTTCTAGGAGTACGGTCAAGCAGTAGTCTGACCAGTTTGTTTTTAGATGTTTGTAATTTTGTTTTTAGCGCCTTTGAGGTGCTTTGGTACCATGAGGTGCAAGCATAGTCGTAGTACCCTTGAATGAGTGCTCCTGCCAGAGTCTTCAGGGTATTCTTATTTACCAGAGAGGAGATCCAGTACAAGAATCGAGTTCATTGGTTGACTTTTTTTATTACATTGGATGCCATTTTGTCACAGGAAAGATTTGCCTCTAGGATGGAGCCCAGGTAGGTAATTTCATCTTTCCTTGTGACAATATTGTCAGCCACTGTAACTGATAAGCCGTCGGTCTTGCTGAGTTTGTTATTTGAACCGAAGAGAATGGACTCTGTTTTGCCCATGTGTAATGATAGTTTGTTATCAGCGAGCCATATGCAGATTTTGCCTAGTTCCGAGCTGAGGGTTTTTTCAACCTGTAACTTGTTCCTGTCAGAGACCAGAAGGGCTGAGTCGTCCGCAAACAGGAACAAGTTGCAGTCACAAGCTGATGACATGACATTTGCATAAATTAGGAACAGTAGCGGTCCTAGTATGCTTCCTTGTGGAACACCACAGCTCACTGTGAGGGGGGGGGATAGGGTACCGTTTACCTCCACCATCTGTTCTCTCCCCTCCAGGTAGGATTGCATCCAGCTCACTGATAGACTATCAAAACCAATTGCTTTTAGCTTGTCAATCAGAATGGTGTGATTGACGGTGTCGAAGGCCTTTTGTAGGGCCAGCATGACCATGCCGCAGTATTTGCCCGCGTCCACCTCTTGTTTGATGTGGTCGTTTAAATAGAGAAGGCATGTGTCAGTGGAGTGGGATGTTCTGAAGCCAGATTGGAATTTGTAGATTAGATTTTTTTCCGCGAGGTACTTTTTGACCTTTTGCTGTAAGGCTGTAATTCATGTTTTTAAGAAATATATATAGTAACTTCAATACAGTATCTTCACATCTTTATATATAAAGCACAACACATGCATCAGCAACAATGTAAAAAAAAAATCTTATCCTGGTCCCCAGGGTATTGTTTCTGCAAGCCATGTAAAGGGGAAAAAGTGCTATTGAAATTTCAATAGGTTATATGGCCATTTTATGAGTGGCCTAGCATGAAATTAGATCCCCTTCAAGCCCTAACACTGCTTTATTGAATTCCATCTGTGCGATTGTGTCTCAAGGCCTATACTATGGTCGAATGTGATGTGAATGTAATTGATATGGTATGAGACTGCAGAGATAGATTAACAAATGTAATCTGTATAATCAAATAACAAAAAATAGAATGCCCTGGCTATTAAGCTGTATGCCCTGATCCAGTCTGGCGTCCCACCCATCTCCCTCCCTCTTTCTCTGTCTCTCTCTATCTTTCCCTCCCTCTATCTTTCCATCTTTCTCCCTCTTTCTCGCTATCTCTCTCTCCCTCTCTTTCTCTCTCTATCTTTCTCTCTCTCTTTATCTCCCTGTCCCCCTCCTTCTCTCTCACTCTATCTCTCTCTCTTTCTCTCTATCTCTCTCCCTCTCCCTCCATCTCTCCCCCCACTCTCTCCCTCCATCTATCCCACTTCTCCCTCCCTCCCATTCACCTTTATATCAGCTTGTTTCCATCAGTATGCCAGGTCATGTACCCCACCCCCTCCCTACCATCTGCCAGGACATTCCAGTTCTACACTGGGTGAGCATTTGTCCTCACAAACGGTCACTTTACAGTTGTGGTGTGGGGGGGGGGGGGGGGTGTTAATAGGTGCAGATTGATGCATGATGAGTGTCCATATTATGCTAATGACTACTACAGCCCCTTTCATAGTTCGGCGGAATGAGTGGTGGTTTGCACTAATGGCTACATTTTGCATCCAGTAATGGGAAAAACCTAAATCAATTGTCCCTCTGTAGCAAACCGTTACTATGGATCCAGTTATACTTTAAGTGAATGCATGAGGGGTGGCAATTGGGTAATTCATTTATAATGCTGATGTTTTTATTTTCGAAAACATGGGATTGTGACATGTGACTACACAAACTACGCGGCTCAATGCACACCTATCAGCATTTTATTACATACTTTTAGGTAATAATTGTCTACTGTGAGCAATATTGAGATAATTACAATGTACCCCTAGACATTATATCACCCCTCATTACTATGCATTGCCTCTGCACTCACTTTGTCCTATGACCTTGACAATTACTAATCTCGGCGGGGGTGGGGGTTGGTACAAGAGGCTTGTTCCGTAGCACTTTTTTGGACTCACTGTTTAATCACATGTGGTCATCTCCCCATCATAGACAGCATTGGGGGCCCGTTTCAAGGTTCAGGGGGCTCCTTATCTTATCCTAACACTCCCCCAAGTACATTTACAGGAGAATGTAAAGCAGGCCTTGGACATGAACTGAAACATGCATCTCTGACGTACAGATTCACTCTCTCTGACTTGAATGTGTAACTGCTCTTAGGAAATTCTCTCTCTCTCTCTCTCTCTCTCTCTCTCTCTCAAACTCACACACCAGCTAAACCGGATTTTCAAAACCGTGGGGTGCAAGCAAATGGTGATAGCCTGTCAGAGAAATTATCTGCTTCCTTTTCAGCTCTAAAACTTAATGCATAATGCTACAGTGACATGTCATACACCAAATTAAATGGCAAATTACGAGGTTTCTGGAGATATGATGCATTATTCTATCTCACCCTGAATCACAATAGGAAGCCAATGAAAGTAGACAGTAATTTGCACACCAGGTGGGGAAACTCTGGCCACTGTGACAAACTCAACCGACAGATCAACTAGACCTTGGATGTTTCCATTACTTATGTCAGGAGCAACGTTTCTTCTGTAAGGTCGAAAGACGTTGTCAGTGAACATCTTTCTGTGTTAGCTATGTGCCCTTTTCAAGCGTTTCCAACTGGCACTGTGCGCACATTTGCTTTGTCAGTCCCAGGGTGCGTTTGATTTGTAAATCCGGGGGGTTTCAATTGAAACGGATGTATGGCCAGCTACGGTGGAAAGAGCAGGTGCCAGCTGTTTCCCAGCTCCTCCCGATGCCGCCTCACTTCCCCAGCGGCATCTCGAGAAGCGACCCACGGCGCGACTTAATCTACTGCAATTCTGGAGTATCTCAAATGCATGTTGACTGTGATATTCGGTTCAAACCAATTCTGTGTAGACACAGCCGAATTGCATTTATATTTTACATCTAGTCATTTAGCTGACGCTTTTATCCACAGCGACTTACAACTTCTGTACAACAGGTCAGCAGGAAGGGTACAACTCTGGCAGCTAAGTAACAATGGTCCTCATTCACAAACAGACTTACAAGGTTATTTACGAGGAAACTTGTATAATGGATGTTAGTGATGAGGTCCAATATTCGTCAAACAGTGTTGAACTGGAGTGCTACAGTCTTGAGTGCATATAGCAAAGTGCATAATAGTAAAAGACAGTATGAAGGTTCTGACTTTTATATAAAACATTTTTGATATTGATTGAAGAAGTGTGTTTCTGTTCTCACTGGGGTGGGAAGTTTGTTCCACCATTGTGGAGCAAGGACCGAGAATAGCCGTAGGCATATGTGGTGCCTAAAGCACTCAAGCCCAACTTCAATATATCTCAACCCCCTCCTGACTGCCACCAACATGAACGGAAGGGGTAGAAAGCATCTTTATAATCAATCATCCCACATAATGATAACAGGGGGAGGTTTGAATGCATTTTTACAGGTAAACTCGGTTCCGATTGTAACAGCTGTAAGGAATGCATTATGAATGGCTGTCAGCTGAAATGAAAGGAGCTTGACGCTCTGAGTCAATCAGGCGTCAGTGTTAATATAAGACAAAGCTCCAAACTCTCTGAGGTTTGCCAGTCATTAGAATAGTCTCCTCCCTGCTGCCAGCGCTAAAATCCAGGGAGTCCAAAGGAATCTAGCGATTTGAATTGAAATTCTTCTCTGTTAGCCGACTTTTGACAAGATGAAAACCACACGAGAAGCAAGCATAATTACAGGGTGTGGTATTATATTGCGGTTGGTTATTTGTCACATGCACAACATGAAACAATGTTTTGTTTTGGTTGTCGATGGCGTCAACTCAACTCACTTTGCGTGTGAGTGAAATTAATGAATCCACCCACTCACTGTGCCATACAGTACTTAAGAATTGACAGTAAGATATATCACAATAACAGCTTAATAGGGGGGGAAAAGCTACATTTGGCTTGGTTTGTATTAATCCTGTGGTAACCGTCAACAGTATGTTGATAAATCGCAGAGGTTGGAGGATGGTTCCTGAATAATTTCTATGCCGATAAACGTCAGGTTGAATTACTTTAAAGGGATGACGCAACGTGACCTAGAAAAGGGCTCCGAGCACCGGTCGGTCAACTACCCTCAGTCACTCTCAGTAACTACCCTCATCAGTTCAGTCACTACCCTTAGTCACCCTCAGTCACTACCCTCAGTCACCCTCAGTCACTACCCTCAGTCACTACCCTCAGTCACTACCCTCAGTCACTACCCTCAGTCACCGTCAGTCACTACCCTCAGTCACCCTCAGTCACTACCCTCAGTCACTACCCTCATCAGTTCAGTCACTACCCTCAGTCACTACCCTCAGTCACCGTCAGTCACTACCCTCAGTCACCCTCAGTCACTACCCTCAGTCACTACCCTCATCAGTTCAGTCACTACCCTCAGTCACTACCCTCAGTCACCCTCAGTCACTACCCTCAGTTCACTAGCTATTCATTCATTCAAACCTTTATTTATTCTCAAAAAGACAATTGAGGTCACCCTCATTTTCAATGTCGTCGAGACTTTACAGACATTTCAATGCACACATTTCTACAATATAAGCATAATAAATAAAATAAATAAACTATATAGTACTTTTTTCCACACATGGACCGCAGTCCACAGTGCCCCACAGCAATTAGTATAAAAACAATGCATAAATTGCAGACTATAGAATAGGTATAAAAGACAATAAAAGTAGTGCAATGTAAACGTGCAGACTTAATAGGCATAAAATACGTACAATGTCGCTCGAAGGCATGTGAACCCCCCCGGAACAGTCAGTCCCCCAAACACCCCACACATCAATCTATACCACATCCCCATCCAAGCCACACCCCTCGATAAAGCACGTCATGACAGAAGGAGAACAAAAACAGCCTGCACGTCACTCACAGCGGCATGCACTGCGACGGAAATGGCACCCCGTGGGCCGCCCCATCTCCCCCGGTCCCGGCGCCCCCGCCACCATGAGGAAAACCAGTGAATCCCACACCCCCACCCCCAAACTCCACAGAGAAATTACCAAAGGAGATACGACTCCAAACACTCAAGAAGACAGTATCCAGAGAAGGAATCTATAACCGTTACAGAAAAGAAGAGGGAGAGAAACTTTTTATTTTGACTTAAGGAGTGTAAAAAAAGAACAAAGATCAAATAAACCTCGAGCAAGATGGCGGCTTGTTGAAACTACAGATAATACTTAAATCTCCACGCCGAGAGAGAAAAAAGGAACCCAGTGGAGGAGGAGGGATAAGGTGATGGATTGGAGAGTATATGAAAGGTGCAGCTGTGTTTGATGTGCCTCCTTCCTCACTCGTGTGACTGCTCTTCACGTACAGTACAAGTGTGTGGCGCGAGTGTCGTCTGTCCTCTACATGCACTCGGAAGTCTCCATTAAGACTTTCACCCGTCACCGTCTTATAATTACCTGGTAATGGAATCTAATGGACCCGTTTAATTATGTTTACCGATCAATCCGTCCCTGCCATCTGTTTATCCAACTGCTCGCCAAGGAGATTGAAATGTGACAGCGTATAGCGCGAGCTGAGGTTGAATCCAAAGAGTCACACGTTCGGCTTTCCTGCAGTGCAGTTGTCCGTTTAGCCGCGGGCCACCACTATAAATAGTACGATTGCGATGAGTGATTTTGGAGAAGTCCTTGGCATGGCTGCTGCTCCCACTGCCTCCCACTATGATCTGACTTAGACAGATGTCTCATAGCATCAATATACGTTTTCCTCTGGGATGTATGTATTATCTGTGTCCAATAGTCTTATCCGGATTGTTCTTTTTGGTTTATTTATTTATTCATTACTTTGACAATTACTAATCTCAGTGAGGGGTGGGGGGGTACAAGAGACTTGATACGTTCCCAAACACTATTTTGGACTCTCTGTTTAATCACATTTGGTCATCTTCCCATCATAGAGAGCATTTGGGGCCCGTCTCTAGGTTCAGGGGGCTCCTTATCTTATCGTAACACTCCCCTTGTGTGTAACTGACCTGCCTGGTTAAATAAATAAAATACATTTTTGCTAGCCATTACATCGATGGAAAGCTGCTCCATATTTGTTTGCAAAGGCCTCAAAGGAATTGTCCTCACCATCTTCACAGTATGAGGTTAGACTCTTGCCCTGTGTGCAGGCCGGTCTTCAGAATCTGACAATATTCCAACCGGTTTGTGAATATGATTTAATGGCAATATAATATGACACTGGACATGTGCCATCAGCATTGTCCTACATTCCAGATGACAATGAGCACCTCTTAACACTTTGGGTGCCGGGAAACGCTTTACAGCGTCTTTCCCGGCCATGCTCAAGGTGCCGAGGACGCTGTACAGCGTCTTTGATCTGTTTACATCTTTTTTCGATTTTCCCCGTCTGAACTTCACCGCCGAGCTTTTGGAAGAAAATTTTAACCGGAAACTGCATTTCCTCTCAAATTTCACTAGGTGGCAGTGTCCCCCTATTTTCTAACACTATCACAATAGGGGGAATATTGTACCCCACAATGAATCTGGCATTTGATTGGCCAGCATACCTGGCCAATGTAACCACAGGTATAAAACGTTAGCGCGATCCCAGAATCTACGAGGTTTTGGAGGAGAGAGAGAGAGAGAGATAGATAGAGCGATAGAGAGAGAGAGAGAGATTGAGAGAGAGATTTGAATTGAGATCAGCCTATAGTCTATATTTATAGTGTTATACAGTATAGTGGTAGTATCAGACTAATTGTAAGGTTTCAGCTGTGCTTTAGAAAGTACTTAGTCGTGCTAAGTAGTAGTACTATTCGAGGGATTAGTGTGTAGTCTAGGTAGTATATTTCAGTAGTAGTAATAGTAGTTTGATCAGTTAGTAGTTTCATTTAGATCAGTATGAAGAGACGTAGTGTAGGAAAGCGAGGGGACAATCCGGCGGCGGGTCGCTTTGTTCAGACGAAGCTGGCGTTTGGACCCGCGGTTGTTCAAGCAGCAGCAGCACCAACAGCACCAACGTCTTTGGTAGCTCCGATCGGAGAGAGCCGTGAGACCGTTGCTGGGCCCAGTAACGCGTCTCTCCCCGGGACCGGGAGCGGCTCTACCCGACGCAGTTCGAGGAAGAGGAAGGCTGCCGCTGTGGTCATAGCTTCTTCATGCGAGTCAGGGGACAGCGATTCGACCGCCCACGAATCTGATGGGAGCGCCGATTGGGAACCACCAGGTAATTACACGGTCTTATATATATATATATATATATATGTGTGTGTGTGAAACGTGTATTTGATGATTTACATACTGTGACTATGTAACGTTAGTTCGACAAACCAACGGCGATATGCATGTGATTGTGTGTGTGTGTGAAACGTGTATTTGATGATTTACATACTGTGACTATGTAACGTTAGTTCGACAAACCAACGCCGGCGATATGCATGTGATTGTGTGTGTGTGAAACGTGTATTTGATGATTTACCTACCGCTTATTCTGTGACTATGTAACGTTAGTTTGCCAAACCTAACGCTGATATGCATTTATTATATTCTAGCTCCGGAATCATCTGACGATGATCTCGGCTTGGGTCGGAGGTATGAGTCTGATTCATCGCACGATTCAGACGTGGGAGTCGGACACGGTGGTGGTCGACGGGGCAACGGTACGTCATGTTTACTAATGCAATGTGAATATTGTTTTGTGCATGTTCAAATCGATAGTTGAATGATATAGGATATAGTAGGGATGTAGAGTACAGGCCACGCGACCATGTGCTACAGTTAGGTTGTCTTGTGTGCGTGTGTGTGTGTGTGTGCATGTGCACGCCCTTTGAAGTGGCTCTTTGAAGTGTGTAGCTATCATGTAAGTGATAATAGTTGCATGCTGGGCATGATACGACGTGGTGGTGGTGGTCGACGTGGTAATTGGTATGTTGCAATGTGAATATTGTTTTGTGCATGTTCAAATCGATAGTTGAATGATATAGGATATAGTAGGCATGCAGTACAGGCCACGCTACCATGTGCTACAGTTAGGTTGTCTTGTGTGCGCGTGTGTGTGTGTGTGTGCATGTGCACGCCCTTTGAAGTGGCTCTTTGAAGTGTGTAGCTATCATGTAAGTGATAATAGTTGCATGCTGGGCATGATACGACGTGGTGGTGGTGGTCGACGTGGTAATTGGTATGTTGCAATGTGAATATTGTTTTGTGCATGTTCAAATCGATAGTTGAATGATATAGGATATAGTAGGCATGTACAGGCCACTACATTTAGTTACATGGATGTGTGTGTGTGTGTGTGTGTAGATGCCTCACCCCATGCCATTTGATGTGTGTGTGTATGTGTGTGTGTGTGTGTGCAGTGTGTGTACACACACACACACACAAGATCAAAAGACATGCATCCTCTCCAACACCTTTGAACTTCGCAGTACATGGTGAGGCCTCTATATGCAAATTCCATTGATTACAGCACACACATACACAATGGCATGGACACATGGCGAGGCCTATATTTAAATGCATGGTTGTGTAGCATATGTAAAATTCCATTGATTACAACACACACACATGTACATGCTTTGATGGCCGCTGATTTATTTTGTGTTCACACAGCAGAACACTCCGAAACCGAATCCGGGGCCAATACACCAACATGCTTGGGTATGTACTAACTACATTTATGTATGTGTAAATGTATTACTATTGTGTTTTGTGAGACTTACTTACTGAATGAATTTAATCCAATTCAGATTCTGGCGCAGACCCTGCAGATAGTGACGCTGAGACTGGCAACGACATAGGATCACATTCTACTCCTGCAGGTAATTGTACATGGTGGTGACTGGCTGCTGCTAGAGCCTGGGCCTGGTGGTAGCTGGCTGCTGCTAGAGCCTGGGCCTGGTGGTGACTGGCTGCTGCTAGAGCCTGGGCCTGGTGGTGACTGGCTGCTGCAGGGCCTGGGCCTGGTGGTGACTGGCTGCTGCAGGGCCTGGGCCTGGTGGTGACTGGCTGCTGCAGGGCCTGGTCTGGTGGTGATGGTGGTAAATACAATGACAATGCGTTGCCCTAGTGTAATGTATTACATCATGTGATTCTAGAACTGGATGCTAGTCTGGACATGCCGGAACCTGTTGCAGGGCGGAAACGCACATCTAAGAGCGGTAAGTTGGCCTCACTCTGCACACCACTTCCAGCTCTGACCT
Source organism: Notolepis coatsorum (assembly GCF_963971535.1). Taxonomy (NCBI): domain Eukaryota; kingdom Metazoa; phylum Chordata; class Actinopteri; order Aulopiformes; family Paralepididae; genus Notolepis; species Notolepis coatsorum. The sequence goes on from NC_140176.1 coordinate 61,603,687, forward strand.
CTGACCCCCACACCACGTCCAGCTCTGACATCTGAACCCCACACACACTCACTCATTCACTCACACAGTTTGTAACTACGTGGCATATGAATGTCTACAGTAGGGGTGTTATAGTATATTTGTATAATTGACAGGTCGTGGAGGAGCGAAGAGCAGGGCTGCGATCCGTCAGGAAGAGGAGAATGCCTGGTCTCGTGAGGGCTGGGTGCCTCAAAGGATCCCCTTCACAGCCCAACCGGGGTTGCTCCAGGACGCCAAGGCACTCAGATCTTACCGGCCTGCGAAATGGATGGATCTGTTCCTGACAGATGCTTTTCTGAACTCTATTGTTGCCCAGTCCAACCTCTACGCTGAGCAGTCCATTGCCCGGCTGGACCCCACGCTAACCAGTAGCAGGGCACTGCTTTGGAAGCCCCTCACATTGAAGGAGCTGAAGAAGTTCCTCGGACTCCATTTCCTTAGCAGTGTCCTGCGGAAGCCTCGCGTGGACCAGATGTGGACCACTGACGACATGATGTACACACCGTACTACTCTGATACCATGCCACGCAACAGGTTCCAATTGATCTGGCGATTCCTCCACTTTGCGGACAATACTTCCCTGGAGGTTAGAGACAAATTGTGCAAAGTACGCCCTGTAGTCGACCATGTAAACACGAGGTGCAAGGAGCTGTACCAGCCTGAACGCGAGCTCGCCATTGACGAGGGGGTGATGGCATGGCGAGGCCGCCTGACCTTCCGGGTCTACAACCCCAACAAGCCCACCCGCTATGGCATCAAGTCCTACTTCCTGTGCGAATCACGCACAGGATATTGCTTTTCATTTAAGCCATATTGTCGGGAAGGCTCGCTCCTGGGGGACACGGTCGTCGGTCTGCTTGGACGTCTGTCTGGGGCCGGCTATACGCTCTACATGGACAACTTCTACAACTCGGTACGTATGTCCGCCAGGCTCCGACAGTTGAGGACCGACGTCTGTGGTACCCTCAGGAAGCACCGGGGCGAGCCAGCCATCATCAAGAACATTACCAAACGTGACATCGGTGTGGGGGAGCGCATTGCGGTCAACAACAAGGAGGTCCTGATCGTGGCATGGCGCGATAAGAGAATCGTGAAGACCATCAGCAGCTTCCACGAGGACACTATGGAAAAGGCGATGGTGTGGAAGAAGCAGAAGAAGGGCAAAGCGCTGAGGGTGGAGATGCTCAAGCCATCATCAATCCTGGAGTACAATAAATTCATGAACGGCGTCGATCAGCTGGATCAGAATATATCGTACTATCCGGTTACACGTAAGACTGGAAAGTGGACCAAAAAGTTTGTGATGTATCTGATCCAAATATGTATCTTCAACGCGTTTGTCTTGTACAAAAAAAAGCACCCACAAGGGCATTACTCCAACCTCTTCCGGTTCACCAGGGCTGTGGCGCGGACCTACACAGACGGTAAGGAGAAGAAGATTCCTGGGGTGACAGCGGAGATGGAGGCGGAGGCGGAGGCAGGGGAGGAGGCAGGGGAGGAGGCAGGGGGTGGGGATGAGGAGGATGCAGGGGCTGAGCAGGTGGGGCGTGTCGACCCTAGGGCCCCACTGGGGGACCCGCAGAGCAGATTAGTGGGTGGCTTTGTGAAGCATGTAATGGTTGCATACAAAGCCACCCCGAAGAGAAAGCTACCGTGTAGGAAATGTCGTGTCTGCAGTAGGCGTGGCATCAGGAGTGAGACCAGATATTTTTGCACATCGTGCAAAGTCCCCCTGCATCGTGACAAATGCTTCGCTCTGTACCACACAAAGAGGGATTTCTCTAAATAGTTTCTTTATTAGTTGTCATACAGAAGTACAGACTACTTCTAAATAATCCGGCACACAGAAGTACAGATTACTTCTAAATAATCCATCATTGTGTGATACAGACAGAACCATGTGTACCGGTACATAGTATAGCTAGCTGAGTGTAGTATAGTATAGTGTAGTATAGTATAGTATAGTATATTGTAGTATAGTATAGTATAGTATAGTGTATGGGTAGTTGCACTGTTTTCTGTACAAGACAAATGCGTTGAACACATGTATTTGGGCCACGGTTGTCGATATTGCATAGGCATGTTTGGACCACTTGCAGATGAGACGTTATGTTAGCGATCTAGCTGTATCGACTCCATTCATAATTTGCATTGTGTGTGTATATAGTTTTTTTTTATTTATCTTTTTCCCCCCTCATTTTTACCGTTTGCACAGAACCAATGGTTGCTGACAGTCACCCAGTTTAAAAAAGTATATACTGTAGGTAACATACCACACTTTTCTAATGCAGTCCATTGGCCTATTATTTATATACTTTGGAAGCATGTATTGGATATTTTTTGGTCCACAGATCATCTGGCGCTTCATCCATTTATCAATGGACAATGCAGTCATCGATGCGAGAGACCAAGTAAGATATGCCCTGTAGTTCATGTGACGTGAATGTTACCAGCAAACTTCTAAATGCACTGAAACAATGGTTGGTTATCCTCCAGTGTTCACTTTTTATAAGGTATTGTCTTTGTAAATTACCATAATCCTATACTGTGAATGTTACCAACAAACTCCTAAATGCACTGACACAATGGTTGGTTATCATCAGCCAGTGTTCACTTTTTATAAGGTATTGTCTTGGTAAATTACCATAATCCTATACTGTGAATGTTACCAACAAACTCCTAAATGCACTGAAACAATGGTTGGTTATCATCACAGTGTTCACTTTTTATAAGGTATTGTCTTGGTAAATTACCATAATCCTATACTGTGAATGTTACCAACAAACTCCTAAATGCACTGAAACAATGGTTGGTTATCATCACAGTGTTCACTTTTTATAAGGTATTGTCTTGGTAAATTACCATAATCCTATACTGTGAATGTTACCAACAAACTCCTAAATGCACTGAAACAATGGTTGATTATCCTCCAGTGTTCACTTTTTATAAGGTATTGTCTTGGTAAATTACCATAATCCTATACTGTGAATGTTACCAACAAACTCCTAAATGCACTGAAACAATGGTTGATTATCCTCCAGTGTTCACTTTTTATAAGGTATTGTCTTGGTAAATTACCATAATCCTATACTGTGAATGTTACCAACAAACTCCTAAATGCACTGAAACAATGGTTGATTATCCTCCAGTGTTCACTTTTTATAAGGTATTGTCTTGGTAAATTACCATAATCCTATACTGTGAATGTTACCAACAAACTCCTAAATGCACTGACACAATGGTTGGTTATCATCAGCCAGTGTTCACTTTTTATAAGGTATTGTCTTGGTAAATTACCATAATCCTATACTGTGAATGTTACCAACAAACTCCTAAATGCACTGAAACAATGGTTGATTATCCTCCAGTGTTCACTTTTTATAAGGTATTGTATTGGTAAATTACCATAATCCTATACTGTGAATGTTACCAACAAACTCCTAAATGCACTGAAACAATGGTTGATTATCCTCCAGTGTTCACTTTTTATAAGGTATTGTCTTGGTAAATTACCATAATCCTATACTGTGAATGTTACCAACAAACTCCTAAATGCACTGAAACAATGGTTGATTATCCTCCAGTGTTCACTTTTTATAAGGTATTGTCTTGGTAAATTACCATAATCCTATACTGTGAATGTTACCAACAAACTCCTAAATGCACTGAAACAATGGTTGGTTATCATCACAGTGTTCACTTTTTATAAGGTATTGTCTTGGTAAATTACCATAATCCTATACTGTGAATGTTACCAACAAACTCCTAAATGCACTGAAACAATGGTTGATTATCCTCCAGTGTTCACTTTTTATAAGGTATTGTATTGGTAAATTACCATAATCCTATACTGTGAATGTTACCAACAAACTCCTAAATGCACTGAAACAATGGTTGATTATCCTCCAGTGTTCACTTTTTATAAGGTATTGTCTTGGTAAATTACCATAATCCTATACTGTGAATGTTACCAGCATATAATGCACAGCAACAATGGTTGGTACTGATGACTTGTCACCCAGTTTATTGAACATATTTTACAATAAAAATGTTCATGGCATCAAAGTTTCAAGTTTTTTGCATTGTAAAGTATTCTGTATTTTATAATAATGTTGTCTGGACCTACACCAGTAGTTATAAAACTTACTTGTTCATTAGCGCCAGGCATATCAATCAAATGACCAACAAAGTAATCAATCAATCAAACAAATCAATCTATGAATCAAACTATCAACAAAACAATCAAACATTCTATCAAGCAAATGACCAACAAAGTAATCAATCAAACAAATCAATCTATGAATCAAACTATCAACAAAACAATCAAACATTCTATCAATCAAATGACCAACAAAGTAATCAATCAATCAAACCAATCAATCTATGAATCAAACTATCAACAAAACAATAAAACATTCTATCAAGCAAATTACCAACAAAACAATCAAACATTCTATCAATCAAATGACCAACAAAGTAATCAATCAATCAAACAAATCAATCTATGAATCAAACTATCAACAAAACAATCAAACATTCTATCAATCAAATGACCAACAAAGTAATCAATCAATCAAACCAATCAATCTATGAATCAAACTATCAACAAAACAATCAAACATTCTATCAATCAAATGACCAACAAAGTAATCAATCAATCAAACCAATCAATCTATGAATCAAACTATCAACAAAACAATCAAACATTCTATCAAGCAAACTATCAACAAAACAATCAAACATTCTATCAATCAAATGACCAACAAAGTAATCAATCAATCAAACAAATCAATCTATGAATCAAACTATCAACAAAACAATCAAACATTCTATCAATCAAATGACCAACAAAGTAATCAATCAATCAAACCAATCAATCTATGAATCAAACTATCAACAAAACAATCAAACATTCTATCAAGCAAATTACCAACAAAGTAATCAATCAATCAAACAAATCAATCTATGAATCAAACTATCAACAAAACAATCAAACATTCTATCAAGCAAACTATCAACAAAACAATCAAACATTCTACCAATCAAATGACCAACAAAGTAATCAATCAATCAAACAAATCAATCTATGAATCAAACTATCAACAAAACAATCAAACATTCTATCAATCAAATGACCAACAAAGTAATCAATCAATCAAACAAATCAATCTATGAATCAAACTATCAACAAAACAATCAAACATTCTATCAATCAAATGACCAACAAAGTAATCAATCAATCAAACAAATCAATCTATGAATCAAACTATCAACAAAACAATAAAACATTCTATCAATCAAACCAATAAAACAATCTGTCAAACAATCAATCAATCAAACCATCCATCCATCCATCCCAGTCTAAATTGCTTTATAACACGTTCAGTACCTATTATCACCCCGCCGGCACACCTTTCATAAAAGTGCCTGTAACTTCTGTTCTAAATAATTTACCTCCACTTTTATCTTTTGTTGACGTTTTTTAACTTGTAATTGTGAACGAACGAAGACATGCAGAAACAAACGGTTTTTTGCATTGTGTACATCAACTTGTCGTCTTCAAATGAGCCCAACCATTTCCCCATAGTTATAATATAAAATATAGAAATAGCTCCGCTAAGATCATGAGATATGCTAGAATCGTCCAGGAATCCTGGCAACCCACAGTCATTTTCCGGATTTTTGGCCGGCACCCAGGCGCCACCAAAATTTGCTATTTTAGTTTTAGTTTTTGAGGACTTTTTTTGCAAACCAAAATACTATACTTTATACTTATACCCCATGCATGGGCCTGGGCTCTTTTGAAAGAGGACATTCTGAAGTTTTGGTACAATAAAGAAAACTAACTTGTAGTGCTAATGAAATAGAGTAACATAGGTCTGAACTTGAGTTGTAGAACAACTTATTACTCACGTTTTTCTGTAGTAGTTAGTAGTCCAGAAGTAGTATTTCCCAAAAAATTGGTATGGCTGAAAAAACACCCTGGGCCCAAATTTCATAACAATCCATTCAGAAATGAGATTTTGGTAAACTGTGTAGCGTTCCTGGTTTCCTTTTCCTCATAGACTTCAATTAATTCTGCATTTTTTCTCTTCCTGTTTTCGCTTGTGACTTTTCACCTAGATCCCTGATTCGTACATCCCCGCATCGGGTATCATTGGAGAGCCACACTCATTGGCTACAACCCTGTCCAATAATCTTCGAGATTGCCAAATGATTGACGGAGATACTGTTGAGGCTCGAGAGTCGGGAGTGGTATTTGCGCAATACCGTGTACTTCGGTGCACGCCTCACATATCGGCATTTAACTCGAGAACCGCTGAACGGATTTCAACACCGTCGTTCGACAAGCAACATATAGGGCTTTAATTCGATATATATATATATTGTATTAAAAAATATGCACTAGAGGTCGCCAAAGTGCCGGCTGGAAAATCGTCCTCAAGAGGGCCCACATGTGGGCCGTTGCATGTTTCACTACCACTACAGACGGTTAACCCGTTCACTAGCACACTATGACGGTTAACCGTTTCACTACCACAATACATACGGTTAACCCTTTCACTAGCACACTACAGACGGTTAACCCTTTCACTACCACACTACAGACGGTTAACCCTTCCACTACCACACTACAGAAGTTTAACCCTTTCACTACTACACTACAGACAGTTAACCCTTTCACTACCACACTACATACGGTTATGTTACGTCATAGCTTACGCTCTGCGCTCTACTGGAACATATCCCATATCAGTCTATATACTGAATACATTTCTCCACATGTACCTATACACACCCATCCGCCTGGCCACACCCCCATACGCTCCTCTACATAAGCAGGGGTGTGGCCATACTAACAGCTCCTTCCCTATTTTCACCACGGCGAGTGTCTGTATACACCACTTGAGTTTTAGTGTAAAATAGTTGTTGGAGAGGAGCTGCGTGGACATTGTTTCTTGTTTTTTCTCTCTCTCACGATTTATGAGAAAAAGCTAAGTCATAATGTCTACATCTAAATCAGGGGGTTTGAGCGCTCACAACGTCACCCTTCACCAGCGTTTTTCTATTGCCGTGTCCGCCGTGCGTCGTGGGGCTGCTCTGACTCCACGGTCGTGGCAGTCGGACGCGCCCGAGCGGCGTCCGGTGGGGAGTCTGCCTCTCTGATGGGCTGTTGAATCAAGGCCCTCTCCCGTGAGATGGCCTAGTTCCAGCTCTGGTTCCCCCACATATCCTCTGGTGGCTGAGGATTTGAGACACAAGCTCTTCGCCTCTGCTTGCTCCCGTCGTAAGGCGGTGAGCTGCAGGGGTGAACGGCCTGGCTTTGGGGAACTGCTGGAGCCAGACGAGGGTGCTCCTGCTCTGTCTCCATCTCCGATGGAAACTGAGGATTTTATGGAGGGAGCGGGAGCGCTCTTTTTTGGAGACGTATCACTCTCCCCCTCAGGGTGTGGCAGGGGGTGTTGCGTCTCCTTGGGGTCCCTTGTTCTCCGATGTTGGGTTAGATGATGGCGGGCGGGTCGGTGTTGGATGACCATCAGCAATACCTTCACGCCAAGGCGGCTGGAGCCATCCTGCACCTTACTCAGCTGCAGGCGATAGCCGCCGGGAAGGGGCGCTCCCTGGCCACTCTGTCCCAGCGCCACCTTTGGCTGGAAGCAGGCGCGGGTGCCGGAGCAGAAGAGGATTCCCCTGCTCACGGCCCCCCTCTCCGATGCTGGGCATTTCGGGTCAGCCATGCAGCATATGACGGCTGCTTGCAGAGAGATGGAGGAGGAGCGCGCTGTGCTCCAACCCCATTTCCCCCCACCCGATGCCACCGGTGATGGCCGACGGAGACAACGTCGTCGGAGGTCCGCGACCGTTGCCACCGCCACCACCGCCACCACCGCCGCCGTTGCTGGGCCTTCGTCCAAGAAGGCCAGGAGTGGAGGGAGTGCCTTGTCCGCCGCAGCCAGCCGCCCGACGCCCTCCGGGCCGGCTCCCCGTAGGGGCAAGCACCGTGCTGCACGCGGCAGGCGCCGCTAGTGACTTTCCCCTGTTTACCCCTGTTCCCTTCGCCGCCCCAACCATATGATTCTTGTTACAACTAAATAAAGGGTCCCGCCTGGTGAGGGACTATTTTTTGTTACAAACTGTGTGTTTATTCACTGTATATGTTGGGGATACGATGTGTGAACCCTCGCCTAGCTGTGGGGTTGTTTAGGAGAGCAGGACTGTTTCTTGTAAATCGTTCTGGTCGCTATATATATGTGTGCTTGGCAAGGCCTGTGGCTAGCACTCGGTCGGATGACTTTTCTTTCCTCATCCTGAAGAAATATGTTTCTTCTTATAGTGGTAATTTTTACCGTTGTCTTAGGGGGTTGTGTGTATTCTGTTACATTGGAAACGATGGCATCGAATCCACAGCTTTGTTGGAGTGTTAGCCTACAGAAGTGCTCGTGTGTGTAGCTTGTACCGAGGTCTTGACCCTCTCTTAAACTTCTGTGTTTTTCTTAAAACATGAAACACGGGTGTCGTGTTCGCACATAAGCCTACGGCCTTGTTTATAAACCCTGTTCGCAGACGAGTTGTCATCTGTGGCTGGCGTGCGTTGGTTTAGCTTATCCTGGTAGGATATACGCTTTTCATACAGCATGCTGGCTCCATGGGTATCATCGCTGATGGTTTTTTATCATCGTATCCGGGGTGCAGGGTCATGAGGGGGTGAACTGATAAACCCCTCCTTTCCTCTTTTATGATTGGTCAGGGGGTTGGGCCTTCTGTCCTTCAGGCTCCCTGCCGCACTGATTGGTCAGCGCGGCACGGTGTAGGGAGAGGGGGGGGGGGGGGGGGGGGGGGGGTAGGGAGTTCCCTGATTCCACGCCTATTTTGGCCAGGTGGGTCACGGAATTCCCCCCGCCATAGAGTACGTCACTGGGCGCGTTTCTATTGGTTGTGAGACTTCCGTGAGTTCTTTTCAGGCTCCATGTGGTGGACCTCTGTTGTTGTCAAGATGGGTGTTGCGGTGCATGTGAACTTAAGTGTTCTGCTCTGCGCTCTGTTACATATGTCTTGAGCTTTTGGTCACGTGGCTCAATGTTACATATATCTTTTCAATTTGTTGCTCACGTGGAAAGTCTCTGGGGGTTCCCCGTCCCCTCTCTTTTATAGAGCGGGTTGACAGGGGTGTTGTTTTTCCCTCTGACACGTCATTTGGGACCCATGTCCGTATTTTTTGGCGGCTTCTTGCCGTTCTCCCAGGCGGCTTGAAGGAATGTTATCTGGGTTCTTGTTAGGATTACCATTGATATGTTTTGGGTCTCGACGTGTACATAGTGCTGGCCCTGGGTGCTTCTGTGTGGAACCACGCATGGGCTTGCACGCCTTGGTTGCTCATCATTGAAACAGCGTTTTTATGGGGCAACTGGGATGGAGTTTTGTCTCTTCCGAGCGCCAGTGTACTAGGTTTGTCTCGATGAATTCTCGTTAATCTCTGGGGGATGATAACGGAATAGATCAAAGCGTTGGCAGAGGGGTCTCACTCTCTTGGGGTCGGCCACCGGGCGCGGTGCTTTGTGTTCTGACCGTCTTGGTGGCGCCCTCTGTGATGTTTTGGATCGACACGCGTACCTACCCCCACTCTTGGGACTGGGGATGGCGGCGTGATTAGGACACAGGACTGGTTCTGGTTGCGCCGGACCAGGTCAGTTAACCTGTTGTCCGCCGGGGCGCAGATCTGCTGTTCTGGTACCCTGAGGTTTGATGTTATGGAGGTGTTCGTGGTTGTGTCACTGCGTGTTATCCTTCACTGTTGCTTGTTCCATATTGTGTTGTGCGCTGTACTAAAGGAGCCTGGTCCTTCTCCATTCTTTTTTCGCCCCTCTCTTCTCCTGCTTGGCGGGGCTGGGAGGGGGCTGTCGAGGTGGTTCTTGTACCCCTCTGGCATCCCTGTGTACGTCCTGGTCCACCAGGCCCAGGTCCGGACTCGTTCTCGTCTACCTGTTGGCCTGGGTTAACCCCTTCTTGAGAACTGAAACACTTGTACTGCTGTATAGCCGGTGTATACCCGCAGTTGTGTTTTGGAGTTTTTTCTTGGGGGGTTATAGGAACAACCGCCTCCTGTTGGGTGGTGGTTGGTTTCCAGGGCCCTCATTCATCAACGTGGCGTAGAATATGTTCTATTTCCACACGTAAGCACAGAATTTAGAATCAGTGCACGCACGAAAGAAACGGGATTCATCACACGTGCGTACACAGGTTCTACGCACACCTGTCTTGATAAATATGACTTTGATCCTATGTTTGAGCTCGTGCAATGTTTTAAGTATTTGCATACCAGAACCGTCCCGATTAACCATATACGGTAATGGAATACCCCCATGAAATGTGGAAAAATGGACTAAGCCGAGGGAAGCGTGTTATGAGAACGGTGATGTCGGATATGATATCTATTAACCATTGCTGCCTGGGCAGCGCAAACACTAATAAAGACCGTGCTTGTTACGTTCTGGACACCGACCTCGGTCGGTGACCACCCACATTCCTGGCATATGTCACTGGGCTTGTCACCTGTCATTTCCCTGTCAATTAGTGCTGTCACTTAGGGGTGGTTCCTGATTGGCTGTCACAGGGGTGTGTGTGGAATGTTGGTATTTTGTCTCTATTTAACATACCCCTCTTCTGCTTGTCCATTGTCAGGTCTTCACTAATTGCGTACGGGGATAACGCGGACGGTTCTACTGTGGACCTCCAATAAGCTCCCATTTACCTTATCTTACACTTGTGCTTTTAGCACTTGTTCTCTCTTAGAATTTACTCTGTGTTCTTACTATTAAAGTCGAACCTGTTCAAGAGTAAACACTCTCTGTCTCTGTGATTGCCTTCAACCATTGGAATTCACCTACCTGCATTCTGACAGAAGACCTGACCATCAGAATTCCATGGAGGCCATCATGGAGATGCTCCGGACGCAGGGAGCAGCCCAGACACGGATGGAGGAACATCAGCAGCTGGCCAGCGCCGAGTTAATCCGACTCAATGGGGTCGTCGGATCATCCCAAGCGGTGGCGCAGTCGGCGTTGGCCACAGCCCGACAAGCCCAAGAAGGAGTGGCTGGTGTGCAGTCGGCGGCGGGGGAAGCAGCGCTCCACGCAGAGGAAAGTCGGGGGGTGTTCGGGGTCCAGGAGCGGTCCCGCGAACCACATCTGCAGGCGCCCGCTCGCTATGACGGATCACCGGACGGTTGTCGGGAATTCATCACCCAGTGTCTACTCGTTTTCCGGCTGCAACCACGATCATTTCCATCGGAGACAGCGCAGGTAGCGTATATTATCACACTGCTCACCGGCCAAGCTCTCTCCTGGGCTACGGCGGAATTAGAGGCAGGGGCGATAATCTGCGACAGTCTGGACGCCTTTACCCGGGAATTGAGAAGAGTATTCGATACTTCCCGGGTACTCTCGATCTTCGAGGCTGGTGGTCGTCTTCTCGACTGCCGGCAGGGCCTCCGCACAGTCGCAGCTTATGCTATAAATTTTCGGATCTTGGCTCGGGAGACAGCTTGGGCGGAGAACGTCTGCGTGGTTCTGTTCGTCAGGGGACTCTCAGCGCGGATGCGAGATGCTCTCTCCGCGCGTGAGATCCCCGAGCAGCTGGAAGTGCTGATCAACACCACCATCAAGATGGATAATCGGCACTGGGAGAGGGAGAAGGAGCATGTCAACAACACCCAGCCCCAGGTATGTTTTCCTTCCTTCTCCTGGTGTTGATAATTCCATGCATTACACGAGTGGGCCACTGGGTGATGAATCCATGCAGCTTGGAGCGCTGTCGCTCTCGGACGACGAGAGGCAGCGCTTCATCAAAGAGCGACGCTGCTTCCGGTGCGGCCGCACCGGTCACCGCTTCGGCAGCTGTCGAGTCCAGGCTGTATCGGCTCGGCGCCAATCGGGGATGGAAGGTGCGCCGTCGGGCCTCGAGAGGGCGCCAGCAGGTGGGCTCATTCCTGCCAAAACCACGGATGCTCGTAAATTTTTTGAGGTGGCGATCAACTGTGGGGGTGACATTAGGGGAACTAAGGCTCTCATTGACTCAGGGGCGGCGGGCAATTTTATTCACGTGGGATTGGTGAAGGAGTGGGGAACCCCGGTGGAGGATTTAGGGGTTCCCTTACCAGTCTATGCCCTGGACGGTCGGCCCCTGGGCAGTGGGAGCGTCACCCAGCGCACAGTTCCCTTACACATCCGGGTGGAGGGTGGGGAGTGGGAATGGGTCACCTTTTTTGTCATCTTTTCCCCCTATTCTGTCATGGTGTTGGGTCATCCCTGGTTGTTGTCATGTGTTCGTGTCATTAATTGGAGCACGGGCGAACTCTCAACGGCGGCCGACGTCAAGTCGATCGTCAGCGGGAGTTTGCCCAAACCCTTGTCTCCCCCCCCCTCTTCTCTTTTGTCTCCTCCCTCTTTCTCCAGGATGGTGGGGAGCGTGGCAGATTCTGATCTACCCTCTAATCCCGATTTAATAGGGGTGCCTGAGATCTATTGGGACCTGGCGGACGTTTTTAGCAAGACGCGTGCTAAAGCACTTCCGCCTCATAGATCATACGACTGTCCCATTAATCTTCTACCCGGTACCTCCCCGCCTCGCGGGCGAATGTTCTCTCTCTCACGCCCCGAAACCTTGGCCATGAACACCTACATAGAGGAGGCATTGCTTGCGGGGCACATACGCCCTTCCACTTCCCCTGCCGGCGCTGGCTTCTTTTTTGTTGATAAAAAGGATGGGGATCAGCACCCATGCATTGATTATAGGGGATTGAATGACGTTTCCATCAAGAACCGATATCCTTTACCCCTCATGGACACGGCCTTTGAGTGCTTACAGGGGGCACAGGTCTTTTCTAAACTTGACTTACGTAATGCATACAACCTGGTCAGGATTAGAGAGGGAGACGAGTGGAAGACTGCATTTAACACACCCAATGGGCACTATGAGTATTTGGTCATGCCCTTTGGTTTGGCTAATGCTCCGGCAGTCTTCCAAGCCCTGGTTAACGACGTGCTGCGAGACTTGATTGGGGTGTCGGTGTTTGTCTACTTAGATGATATCCTGATTTTTTCTCGCGATATGGTGCAACACCAAATGCACGTTCGGGAGGTGCTAGACCGTCTCCTCAAGCATCAACTATTCGTTAAGGCTGAGAAGTGTGTGTTTCACACGGACACCGTGTCCTTCCTGGGCTTTGTGTTGACGAAGGGCGATCTGCGCATGGATCCAGCCAAGGTGAGTGCAGTTTTGGACTGGCCACGGCCTTCGTCGCTCAAGGGGTTACAACGGTTTTTGGGCTTTGCAAATCTTTTCAGGCGCTTTATTCGCAATTTTAGCGCCTTAGCCAATCCCTTAACAGCTCTCACTAAGGCCTCTCTCCCTGGCTTTGAATGGTCGCCTAGGGCTGAGTCGGCCTTCTGCGATCTTAAACGTCGTTTTACATCCGCTCCTGTATTGATCCGCCATGACGCGGAGGTTCCGTTCATTGTGGAGGTGGATGCCTCTGACGTCTCGGTGGGGGGGGTGCTCTCTCAGAGATGCTTAAAGGATGGGAAAGTGCACCCGTGTGCTTTTTTTTCTCGCCGTCTGTCACCAGCCGAGCGTAATTACGACGTGGGTAATCGGGAGTTATTGGCGATCAAATTGGCACTGGAGGAGTGGAGACATTGGTTGGAGGGGGCGGCACATCCTTTCATTATTTGGACTGATCATAAGAACTTGGCTTACATCCAAGGGGCTAAACGCCTTAACGCTCGCCAGGCCAGGTGGACGTTGTTCTTCACACGATTTCGATATACCATCTCCTATAGACCCGGCTCCAAGAATATCAAACCTGACGCGTTGTCGCGCTAGTTTGATCTTCCTGGGCGGGAGGAGCAGCCCCATCCCATTATTCCACCGGCCTTGATTTTGGCACCCGTGTCTTGGGGCATAGAGAAGGTGGTAAGGTCGGCGCTAACGCGGGAGCCCGATCCTGGTGGGGGTCCTCCGGGACGGTCGTATGTTCCCAAGGTGGCGCGCTCACGCTTGCTACAGTGGGCACATGCGTCATCCCTCACCAGCCACCCAGGGGCAACCAGGACCCTGGAATTTATCCGTAGGAGGTTCTGGTGGCCGACAGTGGAGGGGGATACGCGTTCCTTTGTGGCGGCCTGTCCGGTGTGCGCACGTAGTAAGTCCTCTCGACGGGCACCGGCGGGTCTCCTCCGACCACTTCCTATTCCTAAACGACCCTGGTCACACATATCTCTGGACTTTATTTCTGGTCTTCCCCTTTCGGACGGATTCACCACCATTTTGGTGGTGGTGGATCGGTTCTCAAAGGCGGCTCACTTTGTCCCTCTCCCCAAGCTTCCTTCGGCCCGGGAGACTGCTGATTTAATTATACAGCATGTCTTTCGGGTCCACGGGCTGCCAGTAGATATCGTGTCGGACCGGGGTCCTCAGTTCGCCTCCAGGTTCTGGAAGGCGTTTGCCGCCGGCCTCGGCGCCTCTGTCAGTCTGTCGTCTGGGTTCCATCAACAGTCGAACGGGCAGACGGAGAGGGTCAACCAGGATTTGGAGGGGGTCTTGAGGTGTTACGTTGCCGGTAGTCCGGCAACGTGGAGTAGGAGGTTGGCTTGGGCTGAGTACGCGCATAATACCCTTCTCTCCTCTTCTACCGGTATGTCTCCCTTTCAGTGCCAGTATGGTTTTCAACCTCCTCTGTTTCCCGAGCAGGAGCAGGAGGCGGAGGTGCCCTCGGCCCAGGCACATGTGGCTCGCTGTCGCAGGACGTGGAAACAGGTTCGGAAGGCGCTACAGAAGGTTTCGGTTAGTACCCAACGGCAGGCTAACCGTAAGCGTCGTCCGGCTCCAGTTTACCGTCCAGGGCAGCGGGTTTGGCTTTCCACCCGGGATCTCCCTCTCCGGGTGGAATCCAAGAAGCTGGCTCCTCGCTTTATAGGACCATTTAAAGTGATTCATCGGGTTAATCCAGTGGCTTACAAGCTACGACTTCCGAGCTCTATGAGGGTTCATCCGACGTTTCATGTGTCCCTGTTGAAGCCATTCCTCTCATCGCCCTTGGCCCCGCCACTGCCTGTGGTTCCTCCGCCCCGGTTTATTGGCGGTCAACCCATTTACACGGTGCGGAGGATACTGGGTTGTAGGCGGAGGGGTAGGGGGTTTCAGTTCTTGGTGGATTGGGAGGGGTACAGGATAGAAGAGCGTTCTTGGGTGCCTCAAAGGGATATTTTAGATCCCAGCCTGATCGTTGATTTCCGGCGGCTGAATCCCGAGGCTCCTAGGTGAACGTCTGGTGCCGTTCGTCGGGGGAGGGTACTGTTACGTTCTGGACACCGACCTCGGTCGGTGACCACCCACATTCCTGGCATATGTCACTGGGCTTGTCACCTGTCATTTCCCTGTCAATTAGTGCTGTCACTTAGGGGTGGTTCCTGATTGGCTGTCACAGGGGTGTGTGTGGAATGTTGGTATTTTGTCTCTATTTAACATACCCCTCTTCTGCTTGTCCATTGTCAGGTCTTCACTAATTGCGTTCGGGGATAACGCGGACGGTTCTACTGTGGACCTCCAATAAGCTCCCATTTACCTTATCTTACACTTGTGCTTTTAGCACTTGTTCTCTCTTAGAATGTACTCTGTGTTCTTACTATTAAAGTCGAACCTGTTCAAGAGTAAACACTCTCTGTCTCTGTGATTGCCTTCAACCATTGGAATTCACCTACCTGCATTCTGACACGTGCTGGAATATGACTGCCTTTTCCCGTGTTGTTTGATTAAGGTCGCTTTCACATATAGTTTTGGTGGACTCGGTGCGGTTCTGGTGGTGAAGTTGCAACATTGTTGCATTCTTCATTTGGTTCGCCTGCGTTCACATAGAGAAATCTGTCAGCGCACCGAGACCTTCTGAACAATGTCACGCGGTCG
The DNA here is from genome assembly GCF_963971535.1 of Notolepis coatsorum. Classification (NCBI taxonomy): domain Eukaryota; kingdom Metazoa; phylum Chordata; class Actinopteri; order Aulopiformes; family Paralepididae; genus Notolepis; species Notolepis coatsorum. Next base: position 61,619,668 of record NC_140176.1, read on the forward strand.
AAAAGGGCGCTTGTCTATTGGACAGTGGAAATGTGTGTGTGGCTGCAAGCCGTGTGTGCGCGCGCGCGTGTGTGGACTGTCTGCGAGCTCTCAAGATCAGCGGAGCGAGTTTTGACATGGCATTGATCCATTGTTCTATTGAAGCACATTACCACCATCCTCTCGCTAAACAACTTGTAGACCAATAATAATAATATAATAATAATAATAATAATAATAATAATAATAATAATAATAATAATAATAATAATAATAATAATAATAATAATAATAATAATAATAATAATAATAATAATAATAATAATAATAATAATAATAATAATAATAGTATTGACGTGGCATTGATCCATTATTAATGCCGTGCGCCTCGGTAATAATAATAAGCCGCGTTTTTCTTCCTTCTTCCCAAGATGCACAGTTAGATATATAGATAGATAGATAGATAGATAGATAGATAGATAGATAGATAGATAGATAGATAGATAGATAGATAGATAGATAGATAGATAGATAGATAGATAGATAGATAGATAGATAGATAGATAGATAGATAGATAGATAGATAGATAGATAGATAGATAGATAGATAGATAGATAGATAGATAGATAGATAGATAGATAGATAGATAGATAGATAGATAGATAGATAGATAGATAGATAGATAGATAGATAGATAGATAGATAGATAGATAGATAGATAGATAGATAGATAGATAGATAGATAGATAGATAGATAGATAGATAGATAGATAGATAGATAGATAGATAGATAGATAGATAGATAGATAGATAGATAGATAGATAGATAGATAGATAGATAGATAGATAGATAGATAGATAGATAGATAGATAGATAGATAGATAGATAGATAGATAGATAGATAGATAGATAGATAGATAGATAGATAGATAGATAGATAGATAGATAGATAGATAGATAGATAGATAGATAGATAGATAGATAGATAGATAGATAGATAGATAGATAGATAGATAGATAGATAGATAGATAGATAGATAGATAGATAGATAGATAGATAGATAGATAGATAGATAGATAGATAGATAGATAGATAGATAGATAGATAGATAGATAGATAGATAGATAGATAGATATAGAGATAGATAGATAGAGAGATTAGATGCAGTGTGCTTGTTTTGCAGTGAGTGCTGCAAGCAGTGGTAATAATAATCACTTCCTATATTTGGTCCGCTGAAGCCGAACCGAGACCTACGTTTTCAGGCGGACTAGAGTTCGCCTGCTTGGTCCTCGGACCGAGTTCGACGCGCATTCACACAGACCCGAAAAACCGGACTATCGAATTCTGGTCCGAAAGTCCGGACCAAACAGCCCCTGTGTGAAAGCGACCTAATACCCAGGGATTAAAGTTCTCCTCAATTTTATTCCAAATCGCGATGGATCTTCCGTCAATTTTCTACCTGCTGCATATGATTTCTAGAGGCATACTACAATCTATTTTGATGTCAGTATTGGGTAGCCTATATAAACAATAATACGAGAGCATATACAAGAACAATGAATCTCACTGCATGTATGATGTAGCCTGCCTTTCAATACATGAACTTGAATTCCATCATGTTTGTGTGCGGGACTCACAAGGCTGTTGTCACAATGGGTGGTACCGGTACAGTAATAACAGTCTACACAATATCACAATGGACCATGCCATAGCCTATGTTCTATTATGACATGATCCGTGACGACAAATGTTCTAGAATGTTTGATTAAGATATCATACTCTGACAGCATGCCTATGATCAACAAAAACGCGAACTTGAATCCAATCATATACATAGTCTGTCCACTATCTGGTGTCATTGCAATGCGTTTTTTATTCTTTCTTATACAGTAAAAAGGGGGAAGAACACTATATCGTGGGTGTTCATATGACTTGTATTCTGCTTACAGCTTCGAAATTCCACTTGTTTCGTTTAACGTAAAGCCTTTTAAATATAATCAAAACGTTCCCGTGTTTCTGCGGTCTGTGCGCAAAATAATAACGAGTTGAGCTACGCGGAGCGCAGTCAGTCAGTACACCCCGTATATTCCGATAACGCTATATAAACCATGCTGCATTCATTCTGAGAGAAAGATCTATTATTCCAAATGCTATTTATAGGGTTTTGACCATAATTACACTACTGTTGCTATTTTACAATGAACTATAATGAATTACGGTTCATACAGAACATGCCAGTGTTGAAACTAATGCACAGAAGCTCATTTCCTTGTTGTAATAATATATTCTACCACTGGGCGTCAGCTAAGTGTGCTCCGAGCTGTGCGTACACATAAGCACAAAGTCAAGTTCAAGTTGAAATTGATGAATCCCACTCTTTGCTTAGAAATGGTCGTACGCACAGGTTAAGCACATATCTGTGCGTAAGACACGTTGATGAATGAGGGCCCAGGTGTGTTGGTAGCGGGGTCGACTCTCGGGTTAGGCCGGGCTTGACCCCCGTCTGCCTGCGAGTGTGCCCCCGCACCTTTCATGACGTCTGCCAATCGTGTCAGCCTTCTCTGCCTCGGACCCTCTAGAGGGTGGGCGTTTTTTGTGGAGGCTGCGACATGGTGCACAGCATACCGTATGCTGCTTCCGCCGGGGTGCTGTTTTCAGCAGACCCCTGTCTAGTCCACAGTGCTCCAGGCTCAGGTCAAGTCCTTTTGACCTGTTGCCTGGATTGAGGGATCAACCTCTTTGGGGGTTGTTTACCCGGTGCGCTGCCCGGTCCCACTTTCGGGGTGTAGCCTCTTGAGTGCTTCAGGGCAGCGTGCTGTAGGGGGGAAGGGCCTGCCCTTGGATGGGCCCTGTTAAGCAGGTGTGTGGTCACCTACTCGCCTCCTTCTTCACTTTCACCACAAGGAAGTGCCTTCGGTAGATACCCACACTTGACGAGGTTGTTAGTTGAAGAAAGTTGATACGTGTTTACATTTTCTCTTGCTTTTTTCTTCTCTCATATATTTCAAAAGAAAAAAGCCTGCAACGATGTGCAATACAGTGGTACATATAATAGAATCAAAAGAAGGAAACAACATTGTGCAGTAACAGGTAGCAGGTAACATGGAGTGACATCTCGGTATCTGTACATAGTTATTTACAGAGCATGTGGGACATGCTAGTTAGCTTTGGTAGTGCAATACACTGTTCCTGTTATTCTAATTTAAAGTGTCCTTTCCTTTGGCCATAAGTGTGCGTGTGTGCGACATGAGTGTGTGCCCGCTCATGTTAAAGTGTTAAGTGGCTGCTCGTGTGTGAGCGTGCACAGTGTGCGTGTCGTGTGTGTGTTCATGTGTGCTTGTGTGTGGACAGTTCAATGTTCTGAGCACTCAATGTTCATTGTTCATGGCTCTGATGGCCTGGGGGAAGAAGCTGAGCCTAAGCCGCTCTGTCCTAGTAGCTGGGGTTCGCAGGCGTCTGCCTGACCTCAGCAGCTGAAACAGGCTGTTATTGGGGTGGTGAGGGTCTTTCATTATCCTGCAGGCTCTGGATTTGCACCTCTTGTTGTATAGAACCTGCAGGGGGGGTAGTGCAATACCCGTGGTACGCTCGGCTGAGCGCACTACTCTCTGTAGGGCCTTCTTGTCCTGTGCCGTGCTGTTTCCATACCAGGCAGTGATGTTTCCGGTCAGGATGCTCTCTACAGCTCCTGAGTAGAAGGACTGGAGTATCTTCCCCGATACTCTGAACTTCCTTAACTGTCTCAGGTGGTAGAGACGCTGTTTCGCCTTCTTTACTACTGTGACTATGTGTGTTGACCATGTCAGGTCCTCTGAGATGTGGACCCCCAGGTACTTGAAGCTGCTCACCCTGTCCACGGTAGCCCCGTTTATCATCAGTGGTGTGTGTGTCTCCTGCTGACCTCTCCTATAATCCACGATCAGCTCCTTGGTTTTACCAATGTTCAGGAGCAGGCTGTTGTCCTGGCACCAGCGTTCCAGTACCTCAACCTCCTCCCAGTAGGCCTTCTCGTCGTTGTCCGAGATCAGCCCCACCACCACCGTGTCATCTGCGAACTTCACTATGGAGTTGGAGCTGAACTTGGCCACACAGTCGTGTGTGTAGAGTGAGTACAGCAGGGGGCTCAGAACACAGCCCTGGGGGGACCCGATGCTCAGGGTGATGGTGTTGGAGGTCTGACCCCCCACCCTGACCGCCTGGGGTCTTTCGCTCAGAAAGTCCAGTACCCAGGCGCTCAGGGCGGAGCTCAGACCTAGCTCGATCAGCTTGTCCACCAGTCTGGTGGGGACTATGGTGTTGAACGCTGAGCTGTAGTCAATGAACAACAGTCTCACATAGCCCCCCTTCTGACGGTCAAGGTGCGAGAGGGTGCTGTGCAGTACCTGGGAGACCGCGTCGTCGGTGGACCTGTTTGTCCTGTATGCAAATTGCATAGGGTCCATATCACTGGGGAGGGAGGCACAAATGTGGTCCTTGACCAGCCTCTCGAAACATTTCATGACCACAGAGGTGAGTGCCACCGGTCTGTAGTCATTTGGACATGCTGGGGAGGGTTTCTTCGGCACAGGGATGATGGTAGACATCTTGAAGCAGGCAGGGACCACTGACTCCGCCAGTGATTGATTAAATATGGCGGTGAACATAGGGGCCAGCTGGTTGGCACAGGTCTTGAGTATACGTCCTGTTATGCCATCTGGGCCAGCAGCCTTCCTGGTGTTCACCTGCATAAATGCTCTTCTCACACTGTGTTCCGACAACGAGAGAGCGTCCCCCCCCCCCTCGCGGTTGCCCCCCCCCCCCCTCCACAACAGCCGGCGCGCCAGTGACGTCACTAGCCGGAGAGCCAGCAGCGCCACTGTCTACACCAAACCGAGCGTAGAAGATGTTGAGCTTGTCCGCGAGGGAGGCGTCGTCGCTCCCCATTGAGGGATTGCTGACTTTATAGTCAGTTATTGTCTTCAGTCCCTGCCATAATCCTCTTGTGTCGTTTTGTGCCATTTGTGTCTCCAGTTTATCAGCATATGTCCTCTTAGCAAGTTTGACAGCCTTGCGTAGAGTATAGACTGAAGCCTTATACTCCTCCATGTTTCCTGACTCTCTACCCAGGTTGTAGGCGGTGGTACGAGAGTTCAGAGCTGCTCTAATAGTGTTATCCACCCGGTTTCTGGTTTGGGAAAATCCGCACCGTTTTCCTGGGGACAATACCATGTTAGAGCTTAAGCAAGGCCTGCAGCCTACACTCGGTTGAAAAAGCCTCGACCTGAATCTTCACATAAAGGTAGAGGTTAGTTGTGTGCTCTGTTGCTTAAACAGTGATATTGAGCTGCAACACTAATGTGTTGGTTTGCAGTAATGCTCGTATGAAAACGTATCACGGCTCAGCCGCTCTCTCTCTCTATCAGATTTTCTGTGTCTTACAACATAGAAACGGGTGTCGGGTTCACACATACACAACTTGGCCTTGCTATAAACCCTGTTCACAGATGTGTCTGTGGCTAGCGTGCATTGAATTAGCTTGCGCTATTCATTGGCATTGCTACTGAAGGGATCATATGGCTGTTGTTGTTGTCATATGCGAGGGTTGGGCTTGCGAGGGGGTACCGGATAAACCCCTCCTTCCCTCTTCTGATTGGTCAGGGGGTTTCTGGGACTCTCTTTTCATTCGGTCAGGGTCAAGCTGTTAGGCAGCTTGGTACGGGGGGGGGGGGGGGAAGGGTTTCCCAGACTCCGCACCTATCACAGGTGATTGAGTCTTGGGTTTCCCCCGCGTCATAGCAAACGTCACACTGTTCTACTATGCTCGATATACGTGTAACTTGAGTCGGTTGGTCACATGACTCAATGTTACCGTGGCTTTTCAATCTATGGCTCACGTGGGAAGTCTCTCTGAGGAGATCCGTCTCTCCTCTGTGGTGAGGGTGGCGGAATGTAAAAATCCCTCGGCAGCGTCACGTGGGATTCATGTCAGTCGGTGTTTCTTTCTTTTTTAATAAAAAAGAGTGGAGAATATGAAGCACGACAACCTTCTTGTCGTTCTCCCAGGCGCCTTGAAGGATAAATGTGGGGTCTGGTTAGACTGTCCATTGATATGTTTTGGGTCCCGACGCATACATAGTGCTGGCTCGGGGTGTTTCTGTTAAGAATCATGCGGGAGGCTAGTACGCCTTGGTTGCTTGTTATTAAAACAGCGTTTTTATAGGGCAACTGGGATGGGGGATTTTTTCCTCTTCCGAGAGCCTGTTACTGGGTCTCGACGGATTCTCGTTCATATCTGGGGGATGTTAATGGAATAGATCAGAACATAGGTAGAGGGGTCTCACGCCCTTGGGGTGGGCCACTGAGCACGGTATAAATAGGACCGTCTGGGTGGCGCCCTCTTTTCATGTTTTAGATCAACACGCATACCTGCCCCCTCTCCTGGAGTGGGCATGTCGGCGTGGTTAGGGCACGGGACTGGTTCTGGTCGCGCTGGTCCAGGTCAGTTAACCCGTTATCCGCCGGGGATGCAGATCTGCTGTTCTGGTACCCTGAGGGACTTGTGCTTTTTTGGGGGGGGGGAAATGCCGGGTCGGCCCGGGTGTCACGGGTTTAGGCGTTATGGAGACCCTTTGTTGGGTACACGTTGTACCTGGCACTATTATAAGGGGCTGGTTCTCCTTTCTTTCGCTCCTCTCTCACGCATGGCGAAGAGGGGGCTGTTGGGGTGGTCTTCTGGACCTCCTCTGGTAACTCTGTGTGCTTCCCGAGCCGCCGGGCCCGGTCCGAAGTAATGTTTCGTTGAAACCGTAGGCCTGGGATAACCCCTTTGTTCTTGAGGGGTTATAGGAACAACCACCGTATGTTGTACCGAGAGGGTGGTTGATTCCCTGGTGTGTTGGAGCAGAGTCAACTCCCGGGTTACCCGGTTGAGTGTGCCCCTGCATGTTCATGACGTCTGCCAATCGTGTCAGCCTTCTCTGCCTCGACCCCTCTGGGTGGGTTTTTTTTGATGGAGGCTTTGTCATGGTGCGCAACAACGCCAGCATACGCCCCTTCCGCCGGGGGGGCTGTTTTCAGTTGACCCATTTGGCGCCTGTCTCGTCCGCAGTGCTCCAGGCTCGGGTCTACAGCCTGCTGCCTGGTTTCCCCAGTGCGCTGCCTGCTTCCGTTGGTTAACCTTTTGAATGCTTTGCGGCCATGCTGACTGCCTGTGTTGCAGGGTCAGTGTGCCAGGCGGTGTACTATTGGGGGGAAAGGGCCCGCTCTTGGAGGGGCCCTTTCCGAATACGCTGGCGATGTGGGGGGCGGTGTCACTAAGTGACCGCCTGGTGGGGTCTTGATGCCTGGCGTCATTGACCTCTCCGGGCCCCCCTTTTTCCAGGGGATCCAGTCCCTTCAGTGGGTCTGGGTCTTCCTTCGCGCTCCGCTGCTACGGTGTTGCCACGGGGTTGAGTTGCTCTTGACCCCGTGATTTTGGGGTCAGTAACAAGGGTTGTTCCTTCCGTTCGTTCCCTGGTGGCATGCGGGTTGTGCGTGTGCGTAGTCGTGTGGTCAAGCAACGATCTGCTCACCCTGTGCGTTGAGTTGCTTGAGTTCCTCTTCGCACGGTCGGATCCGTCTCCCTCCCGTCCTCCAATAGGGAGGGTATCCCTCCATTAGGGAGGGTCGGGGGGCTCGGTCCTCCCCGGTCTGATGGTTGTGGGGGGCCTCAGCGGGGTACATTTGTCGAGCTTCTGGCTTCCGCTCAGCTCCTCTTGTGCAGACTGACGCTGAGCGGAGGCCAGAATGAAATAGAACGTAAGGTTATGTATATAACCAAGTTCTATGAATTCTGGTGACGCTCAGCGTCAGGACGGTGCAGACTGACGCTGAGCGTCACCAGAATTCATAGAACTTGGTTATATACATAACCTTACGTTAACCATTTCACTACCACAATACAGATGGTTAACCATTTCACTAGAACACTACAGATGGTTAACCCTTTCACTACTGTACCACACTACAGACGGTTAACCCTTTCACTACCACACTGCATATGGTTAACCCTTTCATTACCACACTACATAAGGTTAACCCTTTCACTAGCACACTACAGACGGTTAACCCTTTCACTGTGGAGTTTGCATGTTCTCCCTGTGTTCACGTGGGTTTCCTCTGGGTAGTCCAGTTTCATCCCACACCATAAAGACATGCATGTTAGGCAGGGACTACAGATGAAAACTACAGTAGCTCATTAGTTAATTCTGGCACATTTACATTGATGTGAAAACTGAAGATGTTTAATTAATTAATTTATTTGCACTGTCCCTGGGTAAAAATGAATAAATAAATGTAAACTTAAACCACACTACAGACGGTTAACCCTTTCACTAGCACACTGCAGACACACTACAGACGGTTAACCCTTTCACTACCTCACTACAGAAGGTTAACCCTTTCACTACCACACTACAAACGGTTAATCCCATTCACTACCACACTACAAACGGTTAACCCCATTCACTACCACACTACAGACAGTTAACCCTTTCACTACCACACTACAGAAGGTTAATGACGCTTGGGTTAACTGTGTTACTGTACCTCCACTCTATCTGCAGCAGGTCTCTCCGCTCATGGAACGGCATGTCTTTGTCAATAGTCTATGAGCGCTAGTCAACAACATGTTTGGAAATGCAAAAACACAAACCACTGTTTTTATCTTTTAGATAACGCTAAGCTAGCTGTATTCCAATGCAACTACTTTTCGTGGTATGCTCTCATGCTCCACAGCTTCTAGCGTAATCAATCGTGGCTCGCAGGGATTTCAATGCGAGATTTCTGTTTTGGTGGGACAAACAGGCATGTTTGGTGGACGTATTTGGTGTTAGTTCAGTTGAAATGGCAGGTACTCAAGTACTAGATTACTCATGCCCATCCCTAACCTGCACCAAGGACGTTATAATTAATTACACGTTCTGTCTGTCTGTGAGATATCTCAAAAAGTAATGGCTGGATTACCAATTTGCTGTGAACATTCATGATCCTAAGAGGAATAACCCAAGTATTGATCTTGGTAACCCAGTGATCTTTCCTCTAGTGCCAATGTAGCACTTGTATCACTAACAGTAACAGCTGTTCGCCACGGACCAGTTCTAGATTCGAATGAGGAGAGGAGTAATATACACAGTTAAAGGAATGGCAGACCAGAGACAAGGTTATAACAATGACCGGTATTTTATTCTCAAACAGCGCGCTAGCTAGACAATTGCAATACATACAAACGTGAAGTAGTGTGAAGTAGCCCTTTTTAGGTTCTTTCTCTAACCACTCCTTCTTTCAGGAGGGTTAGTTCGATATCAGGTTCTAGGTTGATTGGATCAACACATTTGGTTCGGTTTGGTTCTGAGGTTATCACTAGCTAAAAGCTAGGTTTAAGGTTGGACATTAGATGTATCCCCTTTTCGTGAGTAACTCGTTATCTCTTTCTTCTGCAATTGCAGATCAGTAAACTCTATATCAGTTTATAATTTCAATTCGGTAGGTAAGTGTTTAAACATATTAATTTAAAGCTTTAAGTGTGCAGGGAATGCAAATACCTTATTAGGTGAAATTACCCTTTAAACCATCTTTATTTACAGGAGAACCATCAGCAATTCAACTATAATCAATATGTTATCAATGAGATTCAAGTATCTTACTGGGTGCATTGACCCTTTAACTCTTCCTCTTTACAGGAGAATTATCAGTAGTTCAAGTATCTTATTGGGTGCATTTACGCTTTAACTCTCCCTTTTTAAAGGAGAAATATCAGTACCCATATATACAATGTGCATCAATCAAATAGAAAATACAATATCAAAATACAAAAGGTGAAACGGGGTCAAAAGCCCTTGGAAGTCCTTGTGTTCTCGTTCAATCAGTTCGTATCATAGACAAGTCGTATACAGTAGGTCATAATATCCTTGGAAGTTCTTGTGACTCAAGTTCAATTAGTTCGTTAATTCCTGTTCCACTTCCTCACTGGGAATGAGGAATGTAATTCACAATCCTACCAGACTGTTGAGGCAACAGGGGTAACAGATCAGGCTCCTGGGTATATCTGAGGTTCTTTGGGTTGGCTCGTCATCTTGTGTTGGTCGGGCACACCGCCTCGTCCCGCGTGGGCACACATGATGAGTGGTGGTCGGTCGGGACTCCTGGGAACTCTTCCCGGGGGTGGAAACGGGGTGGTAGAAAATCTGGCCTGCGTAACAGGCATTCAGAAAATAAAGGCTATTTACCATCTTTCATTGCTTTATCATATTTTCATTGCTTTTAGAATGAATAATCAATCAGGCTACTTTTGGCTATCAAGTTTCAAGTTTCTTTTATTGCCACACGGCCAGGCCGGTGGAATTTGAGCACGGTGCAGGTGGTAGCTGCGACAATACACCACATGGATGATGGAACACAACATAACATCAACAACAACATAACATAACATAACATAACATAACATGCATAACATAACATAACAGTAGGGGGTGAAATTAGGATGAGTTGGAGTTGAGTAATTGTATGGCCTTGGGGAAGAAACTGTTGTTGAACCTAACCGTGCGACTACCTAGTGACCTAAACCTTCTACCAGAGGGGAGGAGTTGGAAGAGGTGATGAGCTGGGTGCAGGGGGTCACTGATGATTTTGTGTGCGCGTGTGATGGTGTGATGTTTGTGTATGGAGTCCAGGGTGGGGAGTGTGCAGTTGATGATTTTGGATGCCCTAATGATGATCCTGTCTAGTCTGTGTAGTGTGTGTTTGGGTGTGTTGCCGTACCAAACAGTGATGGAGAGTGAAATGATGTTTTGTATGATAGCTGTGTAAAATTGAATCATTAACGTCTTCCTGACCTTGTACTTCCTGAGTTGTCTTAAATGAAATAATCTTTGGTTGGCTGTTTTAAGTAAATGAGTGGTGTGATGGTCCCAGTTGAGTTTGTTGCTGATGTGTGTTCCTAAGTATTTAAATGTGTCTGTGGCTGAAATGAGTTGGTTATTGATGAGCATGGGTGTTTTGGTGGGTGTGATTTTGCGAAAGTCAATAATGAGTTCCACGGTTTTGCTTTCATTGAGTAACAGGTTATGTTCTTTGCACCATGTGAGTGTTCGCTCCACCTCCAGCCGGTAGTCATCCTCCTTGTTGTTGGAGATCAACCCTAGGATGGTGGTGTCGTCCGCGTATTAAGGGTTTTGACTGAGGGGGATGCTGAACGGAGGTTGTTAGTGTAGAGGGAAAAAAGCCACGGGGAGAGATCACACCCCTGTGGTATGCTAAGCTAAAGTAGGCTACAATATCACAGCACGTGGGAACGTCCATTTGACTTATGCTAAATTAGGCTAAAGTGCACTAGCACATGCGAACATTCCTCACATTCCATATTAAACTCAAAAGCAGTACAAATTTATATAGACCATGTTCTTATCATACAGCATATCAATACAATTATAAGCACTTCTGAAATGGTTTCTTTCTAGTTTTCATTTAACCAAATTGAGCTTGGAGCTTCGCTAGCATGACTCAGGATGAAGCTACATTATTAGCTGATTAGCATTGAGCTAGCAATTTTGTACATTCGACAATGAAACAGCACAATATTGATGAAATATTGTTGTAAAACTGCTTCTGGAACTGGTATGTTCTTTAACACCAACAACCTCTTCGGTTTTGTAACTGGGGGAATCTTTTATGACTGTTTGATAACTATTTTGTGGTGCTAGTTCATTTCGGTTCCATCAGTATTCAGCATCTGGTCATTCTCCGTCAATCTCTAATCTCATCTGCCTGAGGCGAGGCGTGAACTGCACACCTAACTCACGTTCTGAGGTAACTTAAAGGGGCAGTGAGGCAATTCAAAGGATTTGGTCAAAAGCGTTGTTAACCTCACATGAATATACATATGATCCAATAACATTAACGATAGGTTATGTATATAACCTAGTTATATGAGTACTGGCTGAGCGTCCCGCTCTTAAGCCTATCGAGATATACCTCATCTCATGTACCTATTGTACTCCATCACGAATAAAAAGAAGTACACCCACACCTGCCGGGTCCCGCTTCTATGGAGGCGTAGCCTATAAGACAGTAGGCATGGTCACCAATACACTCTTCCTTCCTTACCAAAATCCTGTTTCCAGTAAAAGATCCCTCAAGGGGACTCAGGGCCGCTTAAGAGCGGGACGCTCAGCCAGTACTCATATAACTAGGTTATATACATAACCTATCGTTATATATCGTACTTGGCTTATCGCGTCCCGCTCTTAAGCCTATCGAGATATGGGTTAGAGCGGACGCGAGGCCCGACAAATGTACCCCCTGAGGACCCGTAAGCCCACATCAAGGGGTTTGGGGAGTCCCGTCACCCCATCCTTCCTAATGAAGGGGGGGCGCAGTCAACTCCACCGGAGTGCAAGCAAGGAGGAACTAGAACCCCTTGAACACACAGCACAGGCGGAACCACGTGTGACCTAACACACTGTGGCCCATACCCACACAGTCCTGCTACCCTACCAAAGGACGGGAAGCAGGAAAGGCCACAGACCCAAGAACCGCCTGGGAGACAGAACCCCCGGTCATGTCCATGAGGTAAAACCTTACAAAGGGGCCCGGGGAGGATCATGAAGCTGCAGCACAGATGTCCTCCACCGAGGCCCCACCCAGCAGAGCGGCAGAGGCAGCCACCCCACGAGTGGGGTGCGCCCTGACGCCCCCAGGGGGATCCAGCCCGGCCAACGTGTAGCAGAGGGCAATGCCCTCGCACAACCAATGGGACAGGCGTTGTTCGATAGTGCCTTTTTTTTAAACTTTGACCAGTCACCTGGTTCTTTTAGCGTTTATTGCTTTTTCTTCGCATTCATACTTGGTCAAGTTCGACCGACAGAGCAGGCTGAAAGGGTTCAGATGGGGGGGAAAGACACTCTGGGAAAGGCATGGCTGCCGTCCGGGATTCGAACGCGCTCAGCCCCAGATCCGCGCCAGCGCGGTTGTCCACGGCGCTGAAATAGCACTCGCGGTACGTGGTGAGCTACTGGAGCTCTCTGGTTCGATAGTGCCTTACCGGCCTGAGAACCACTGTGACAGACAAAAAGCTGATCGGTGACCCCGAGGTCCTGAGTACGGCTGAGGTAATTCCCAAAGCACGGACCGGACATGACAGGTGAAGGCCCGCATCTAACTCACTAGCGTGAGGAGGCGGATGAAACGCCTGAACCACAATATCCCTGGAGCGGAGAACTATTTACAGGCATGAAGGCAGGATTAGGCCGCAGAGTGGCACCGCAATCGGAACGAAAGACAGGCACTCTGGTCGTACCGAGAGAGCACAAAGCACACCCACGCGTTCAGCGGAGGTGACGGCCAGCAAGAACGTGGTCTTGAACGACAGCTGTTCCAACGGCACTTGCTCAAGAGGCTCAAACGGGGCCAAGGACAACCGACCGAAGACCAATTGAAGATCCCAACTCGGAGCCAAAGAGCGTTGCACCGGCTTAACGCGTCGAGCGCCAAGCAGGAAACGCTCCACAAGAGGGTGGCTGAACAAGACATCCCCCTCAAATCCCTCATGATAAGAGGATATAGCTGCTGCATATACCCTCACCGTCGAAGCCGACAGTCTATCAAGTAGAGACTGGAGGTAACTAAGGACAGCATCCAGGGGGCAGGAGACTGGGTCCCGGCCCCCCGCTTTACACCACACTTGGAACATACGCCATCTGCCCGCGTAAGCGCGACAGTGGAGGGAGCATGCGCATTCCGGATGGTATCACCATCAGGATAAAGAACCTGCGCCCCTCAACGTACCCATCCCAACAACTGACCTAACAGATGTATGGGGAAGAATCCCAGGCGGCACGGCATCGGTCCCAGACCTGCCTGGCTATGTCCGGACATAATCCCCACCGCCAGGATGAGGACCGCCCCGCGACAGTACACCTGTACCCACATTCACCCTGCCGGGGATGTGGGGAGCCCTCAGGCCGCGCAGATGGAGGACGCCCATAGCCAGCCGCCTGCCGCCTGGTGCAGACGGGGGGAGCGTACTCCTCCCTGTCTGTCGATATACGACACTGACGTCGTATTGTCCATCCTGATCAACACCGTTTGAGGACCAGAAGGAACCGCTTTCAATACCAACACATTGAACGTAGCGCAGACCGGGCAGCATGGTTTGCCAGCTGCCCCCTACTGCGTTGGCCCGACGCGTCACCAGCGAGGGAGGCGTCGGTGAAAAACGTGACGTGAGACAGCGCCGTAACCGTCCTAGGACGGAACCTCCCGAGCGTGTCGACAACACTATCTGAGAGGGATGCCCATAGCACTCCAACCATTTACTGGGAAGAGGAGTACTCTACTTCCAGTCTACAGCAAACCCCAGGCTAGTAGGGACCTGCCTGGTACGAGACCCGACGATCCACCTTGACCGCGAAGGACCAGAACGTCGTCAGGGCAGAATACACTTCGTAACCCCTGACGACGCAGAGGCACTTGGTGAAGATGCGGGGAGCCAGAGAAAACCGAACGGCAGCCGCTGGTACTCATACGCCAACCCTGCAAAGGAAGCGTAGGTAAGCCCTAGGATGGAAGATCGGAGATGCGAAAACGCATCCTACAGGTCTATGGAGGAGAACCAGACCCCGACCTGACAGTGTTCAACAGGTAGGAGACGATCCAAAAAATGCAGAACCTTCCCATGGGACAGGTCCAGCATGGGTCTGACACCCCCCCCCTTCCGATTTCGCAGGTACCAGAGAACACCGGTAGGAGAACGCCACAATGATGGCTTGCTTCGTCCACAGAGATTGGATCTCGTTGACCAGAGCTGTCACTGCTGGTGACCCTGACAATAGGGTCTGTACCAAACCCGAAAACGGGTGGGGTTGTGTAAACACAAGTCCCCGCCTCAGCGTTCTCTCCATCCACCTCGACATATGGTACTGCCGTAGTCATATGTGATGACACTCCCAACGCACCTGCCGCCATGTGGTGCAGGTCCGCCAGGAACTGTAGATAGTTGGCCCGGTCCCATCTGCTGTGCATAGCCAACCCTGGACCCTTGCGAGCAGAGCGTTCCGTGGAGTCGGGTCGGAACCTGACACTACCCACGAGGCAATCGCACCCAAGGGGGGACCCCGACAGAAAGGGCCGGTTTGATACGGGGGAATCTGACATCAATCTAGGTGACAAAAGCCCCCCCACTGAACACCCCTCCAGAATATGCTGAGGAGTTGTTCTGCAGCCGGACATGCAAGGCGTGAGGACCCCATGGGTTCCTACACACCGTAGCCCTGCAGTGATATTACTACCACCCAAATCACGCGTGCCTGCGAGACCACTGCCAATCTTTCAGGAGTGGGAGGCACCAACATGATACCTGGCCTGGCGAAGGCGAGGCCGGGGAAGCCCGCACTGTGTGCCTCAAAAGGTTTCGAGCCCCCCTGCTGACAACACTTATAGTTGACAGACGTAACACCAGGCTCAACCAACACAGCTATGGTGTGGGAGCCGCTTGACAGCACAACATTCTCACGGACAGACCCAGGCTCAGCCATCAACTGGGTGTCAGCCCCTGTCCCCATGAGAAGCGAAAAGTGGGTCCACCCGCGCTTCAACGAAGGCACGCGGCCCGCAGCCAAAGGAAACAATCAGAGCCCCCTTTTTCCGCTGGTGTTGGGGGAGGGAGTGATCGGAGAGCGGGCTGCTCGCGGCAGGACGGCGACGGCTTGTTTGTTCAAGCCGAGACCATCCAACATGGCCGATCCCTCGGCCGCCAAAGCTGTCGGCCTTTTAGACACCTGTCGGTTCAACGCCCAGGATACCTCTGGCGGGGGAAACATGGCCGCCTGTTGAGGGCCTCGTCATCGCCGCTGACGAGGCCGCGCTCTCTCTTCTTCTGGCTGCGCGGTGTGAGGCGGGGTGGGGCCTAGGACAATACCGCCTGCGCTCCAGCAGAAGACCTAAATCCCCTGCGGAGAGGGGAACCCTTAGCGGTTATAGCTTGCGGCTAGGTCAAAGCTAATAACGTCAACAACCTCCCGCCACCAGACACCAGATTCAAACACAGTTCTAATCGCTGCCAATTCCATACCGTGGCGGTACAGGCTTTAGCAGCCCACCAGCCACTCGCCAGGCCGACCCACCCATGGCGTCGGCCGGGCGGGGCACTGTTTCAATATGTCAAAAACAAAGGACTGATGTTAACACGGAGCACCATTGGTGGTTGCAAACAGCAACCTCCACTGAGGTGTGCACCATGAAGGGGTTAAATGAATAAAATAACTAACACCACAAAATACTGTAGAATGAGCAAGCCCATATACACAACGTTAAGGGAAAGCGGACCAGAGAGAACTAGTCCCGCATTCATTCAAAATATTCACAACAGCACACCAGCCCCAGCTTAGCCCATTTACCAAAAAAGGTAAACAAAGCCCCCCCCCGCACTACTCCCCCAATAGACACCGATTGACCGTCAGCATGAATGGTTGAGAGGAGAGAAAGCTGTAGCATAGACAGACCGTCTCATAGCAGGGAGAGAGAACAAAACAGTAGCCCACTACACTACTATAGCATAGCGTTCAACGCTACTATGGACAGAAAACAGTCAGCTGAGCCACAACACGGGCCGCCGCTAAGTCCCATCCTGCAGTAGTATAGATCTACTGCCACCCGCCGAGCCTCAAGCATCGGCTTCCGGGTGGAAAACCCGTTCAAAGCCCCGCCGGGGCACAGGTTTAACGCTACCTGGCTAGGCCTACCTAGTCATGGCACACCCTGTTGACAACCCATATACCCGTAAAAAGGATAAAATAGGACTCAGCAAAACCCCCACATCAGCTACCGACTGACTTTCATTGATGAACCGGGCAAGAGGAGGGAAAAGCGACAACATCCCACGGCGGAGACATTAGAACAGCGTAGCAGTAGTGTTAGCATGTAGCATTAGCATTAGCATGTAGCGTTAGCATTAGTTGTTTAACAGCACGCTTCCAGGACCGCTTGGCCCCTGTTCACTGCAGTGAAACGTCCACCAAACCATCCCGCCCCTGGCGCCGACACACAACATGGTCGTGTAACAAAACAACCCAGCATTACTAACACTAATGTCGTATATTCTATACAATACCTAAGGTTATTTGCAGCCCAATGAGGTTGCCACCCGGAAGGAGGAAAAGGAGAGTGATAGAAACATGGTCTTCTCCCCTGACTTAGTCAGATGAGAAATAAACATGCAGTCCAGACAAAAGGAACTATATTTCAACTCAACTGATTTATTTGCCAAAGGGCCAAAGGTGGATAAGGCATCAGTTACACACAGGAATTATTCATCATAATACATGATTGTACAGAAGGTTTGATGAGGTTTATATAATCAAAATAGCCCAGACACATGTGGCTGCTTCACATCAAGACAGTTCTGCATATAAATAGTAGTCATGTCATGTATGAAACGAGAATGTACTAAGCCATACACATGGGCACAACCTGGTCTAAGGTAGGAATCTGTACATGTTACTCTAGCCAACAATAATGAGTCCATGATTCTACTCACATGTATAACAGCACATTCTCTGGTGGGTGGATTGAGGCTCAGCCTGACCCCCCTGGGGACGGGTCGGTGGGCTGGCCTCCTCTCTCTCTCCTCTACTTTCTTATTTATACTCTGATTTCCCCCAATAGTAGCACATTATTCTAATAATTTGTTGGTCCAATCAGCTTTCTTAATTCTATATATGGAGTTCTCCTCAGATAATCTTCTGGGGGAGGCGGTCCGCCCCTCCTGATTTCCTCTGTGGGGGCTAGCTGCCCCCCCCCCTCCTCGATCTCCTTGCCGGTGTCTTCCTTCAGTGAACAGAGGGGGGGTCTGCTGGTGGCCCCCGTCGGTGTGGCCTCTTGATGAGTACAGAGGAGGGCGTTTTTGATGACCCCCCTCCTTGGCTGCTCAGGTCTCCTCTGAATGAATCCAACACTTTAACATTCCTTCGTGTACCATTTTGATTTTCCAATGTACATGGTTCATGCAATGACCTATAGACTTCTAATATCACCCCAGTACAGTCATTGCTTCTAGGCTGATACCAGACATCATAGGAGACCACACCAACCTTTATTTACCAGATAATATAACTGTGATAAATATACCAGGATTTATAACAAGAGTGAAATTACTTTCATACTCAGGTGACATTCTAAATGGTATTCTTCTTTGTAAGTTACCTTCTACATTGATATGGTTAATGTAATAAGTTACATATTTTAATACCAGATTTCCTATATAAAGTATACTGACTTAATAGTTCCTTGGATGTGTCTGCTAGTTAGAGTGAGTCACCGTTTCGTCTGTGGGGTGTGACTTATTTACATAGTCTTTGTTGTCCCCTGATTACATTAGCGTGGGGCTTTTTTTGACCTGCAACTGTTCTCCTACATACAGTTTCGTAAGCAGTCATGAGAGGGGGTTGGTTTGGAATGTCTGTCTCTCCTACATTATGACTCTCTAATTATTCACAAATATTAGTTATGAAATTCAATGTCAATATCACCACACTAATACCCATGCCTGATGACACAGGGCCTACCTGTGTACAAGCTGGCCCGATAGCCAACCTTGCACAGCTGATCCTTGGTCTGCTGCCATCAGACGAGGAACATCAACACAGGCCCGACGTGTCGCTGAAAACATGCCTCGAAGATGCCAGGGGTAAGCAAACCTCCGGTAACTTTCAACATTACGCAATTCCTCATAATCTTTTCATAACAACTAGTTAACATAAGGTGCACTGCATCCGTTATGATGGAAACGAAAATAGAGGAAGAGTGTATTGGTGACCATGCCTACTGTCTTATAGGCTACGCCTCCATACAGGCGGGACCCGGCAGGTGTGGGTGTACTTCTTTTTATTCGTGATGGAGTACAATAGGTACATGAGATGAGGTATATCTCGATAGGCTTAAGAGCGGGACGCGATAAGCCAAGTACGATATATAACTATTTATGTTCTTACACAATAGCATTAACTATTTATGTTCTTATTCAATGGCATTAACTATTTATGTTCCTATAACTAAATAGTTATGAATCTGAAACCTGGGTTACACCAACTTCAGGCTCATTTTCAAACTGACATATCTCATCTTGTGTCATACAGTCACATACCACAAACAATACATTTGCCATAAGGACCAATGAAGTCCACCATTTGTTGTATTGCCTATATTTATTGTAATCTATATTTTGACCGATGGGGCATAGGTTACAGACCCTCATCTGCACTTTTGTTTATACTGTTTAATTGTCTCTTATTTTATATTCTGATCAAATTGTATTGCCTATATTTATGTCTTCTATTACCATGCCCATACCTGCACCTCCTCTCCCCCACACTGCTATGATGCCCAAATTTCCCCAAGGGGATCAATAAAGGAATATCTTATCTTATCAGCGCTTTGAGATTCCTAATGTAAGGCGCTATATAAAATAAATGTATTATTATTATTATTATCAAGGGCACACATTTTGTCACATATCCCTATTCAAACCACCATCACTGTCTCTACCTCAACTCACAGTGGACTTCAACTGCACCGCCAGACTATTCCACACTGTAATGGTTGCCTCCTTCACTCCGTGCACGCAAGCTGTCGAAAGCTCTGAATACACGTCCAAATACATAAAAGTCCACCATGCTCAGAGCAAGTGAATGAGGCGGTTTCCAGTGCATAGCTATCAACTTCTTCGCGGCTGTCAGAGTTTGTGTTTTCACAAGTGAGAACACCAAATTAGAAAAGTCATTCAGAAGTAACATAAAATAAAAAAATCGGGCAAAGGAGGAACATTAATCTCAAACAATTCTGAATGTTTTGCAGCAACTGACACCCAGAAACCAGCCACTGGGGGAAACTACCAGAACATATTTAGAGTTGTTAATCCTAATTATGTCTGTGCTGGGACATGGGGGGCCCATAGCACTTTCTTGCCCCAGGGCCCCATAGGTGTCGTGATGCCTGTTCACCTGATTCTCATGTTGCTGTGTGGCATCTGGGGACCAACATCTTGAGATTAATTATTTAGATGGTGCATAGGCCAAACTGTATGCCGGCCAGATCCAATTAATGATAAACACATGGTAAGCAAGGAAACTATAAAAGAAGGAAGGGTCATTATGTCACTGTGTAGCGAGTGAACGCACATCGGTGCCAAGTATGAAAACCTTCAGTTCGGCCCACATTGAGTTAAATGGGATCATCAGCCATATTAATTTATGTAATTTATACAGGTTATTACCTCAGATGTCAGAATCATTTGCAATTTGTTGCATTGTTAACTAACGTTTGATATATTGGTAGATGTAGAGTAGTGTATTTCCTCAAATAGCTTGTATATTTAGCTTCTCCATGCATCTCACCTCCCATAGGCTTCAATACTAGAACCGGCACCAAGTAGAGCATAGAAATCCGGTGTTCTGACATAATGACCCTTCGGTCTTTTATAGTTTCCTTGATGGTAAACAGGAAGTGATGGGTTACTTGCGAAAGCTTTGTCCAATTTGCACCAAACTTGACAAATATGTTTGCCTAACCTTGCAGGGTAATAAATAATGGACCCACCACTTTCATCTCCCATGCATCAAAACTATTTCAACTCTATTCCCACACAGACCCTTCACAACGCGACACCGGTTGCCTTGGTGACAGGAAAGAGAGTGCCCGTTTGTGACTTTGTCTTCCACCCCTCTTGCTGTTTGTGTGATCTAAGTTGTGCGTCAGCAGCTTTCAGCCCTGAGGTCACCACTCACTGTGTGATATACTGTACACACACGTGTTAAACTCAAGGCCCGCGGGCCAAATATGGCTCACCTGGCATTTTCATCTGGTCCCCAGACTGAATTCACTCATCAATACATTTTGGCTGCCGCTGCCTGTCCTAGCCACAAATCAAATAGTGATACAAATTAATACCATACCGATTTCTCGACTTTTGTGCACAAAGCGTTATTTGTACCTGCATTGTGTTTTTTTTTTTTATCCACTTTTTCTCCCATTTTTCTCCCATCCCAATTTTCATATCGTCCAATTCAACCCTCCCCTGTCTTTTGAACGTTGTTTCTTGCCAACCACAAGCCGGCTGCAATGTGGACTAAGTCATACATAGCACTAGTCCCCTCCGATACTCGAGGTAACAGCCGTCGCATCTTTTCACCTGCACGGCTCGATCTTTCAGCATCAGGGGTCTGGGCTTTGGAGGGGCCCCGCCCCTGTCGCTTCTTGATTCTACTGCGCAAGCGCACCAACCGACATGTAGGAGTCGCTGTCCACAACGCCCGATCCCCACCCTTCAGTTTCCCTCCCCGTAATACGGCCAATGTGTATTACTGTGGACGACCAGCTAAACTGAAAGCAATGTGGAGAGCGGGGCTCGAACAGGAGGCATCCTGTTCGAGCCTAGTCTCCAGCATTTGTTGCGAGCGCCTTGCCCACTGCGCCACGTAGCCGCCCACCTGCATTGTGTTGTTATTATTAATAATAATACTACTACTACTACTACTAATAATAATAATACACTTTATTTGTATAGTGCCTTTCATACAAGAATTGCAGCCCCAGCAGTGATGTAGATGTAGCCGGTCTCGTATTGCCATCTCTGCGTTGTGTTACAGTTCGACCCCTGTTAAGGGATTGCCCTGAGCGAGTCTCGAACCCCGGTCTCCCGCGCCGCGGGCGACATTGCAGACCACTATACCAAGAGATGAATTCACTTCTTGGTAATGTGTCTGGATGCCTTTTTAAGGGGGAGTGAGTTTAACTTGCAGTACCGCTAACGTCCACAGTCACTTCACAACACTTGAAGTCCATCGTGACTGTGGATATACTCGCGGTACCTCCGTTACACTCACCCCCCTAAACTCACTCCACCCAGGGCATCCGGGTCACGGCACCACTGTAGCCGGTCTCGTATTGCCAGGACCAGTTTTAGCTAGATTTGATCACAACTTCAGTCAGTTTTTAATATGTTCTTCGTTTGCTGATATTAACTCTCCTGTCATTTCAGACCTGTACACTCTCTCCTGCATCACCTGCTGATTACATACACATGGCCTTCCCCACTCACACACACCTGCCCCTCATTAGCTAATAAGCCCTTCAGTATTTAGACATGTTAATTTCCCTTGCTCCCTGCCCGATTGTCTAAGTGTCTTACCTACTGTAGCTATCCAGCGTTTTGCTATCTTGATTCATCCTGCCTGTTTCTGCTATTGACCCTCCCTGTTGGATTTTGGATTTTAGACTTCTCCTCCTGTCTGCCCCATTATTGGATTTGTTTGCCACATGGACTGATATTCTGGTATTGACCCCTGCTTACTCTTTACACTGCTCCTGCCTGCTCCCTTATTGGATTTGTTTGCCACATGGACTGATATACTGGTATTGACCCCTGATTGCTCATTAAACTGTTTCTGCCTGCCACATCTGAACTGTCACTGTGTCGTTGCTGTTGGGTTATTGTCTGCCATACTGTGGGTCGTTACAGATTTGCTAATCTCACAAATTTACACAAAATCATTTAAATCCAATATGTATGATTAGCTTGCAAATTAATCATTATTTTGTAATGGATTTCACATACCTGAAATCAAAGCTGTGGAAATAATTGGTTTTGCCAAGGTGAGACGTTTGTGCATGTGTATTCTACTTAATAAATTTTTTATCTGTAAAAAATGTATGCATCTTTAATAAACCAATATCCATAAATGACACCTCCTTGCCCACCTTTTAAACATAGCCTATAGTGTTGCTTGAGGCACCAGAGAATGAACAGTACATTGAGCTGGTATGCACAAATTGAACAGATGAACAAAATTACCAATTAAGCCAGTGACCTGTATTTTTCATTTCAGCCCCCTTGATAATTGAGTTTGACACCCCTCTACTACTGTACATTGCCTTGGTTGGCTCTCTCCCACTTCCTCTCTCTTTGACTATCTTTTGTTTCTCTTTCAGCCATCCAACATATGAATGAATGCATGACTCATGAGTGAGATGCTTTACTGAATTAATAAAATATTGCTAGGCTGGTGCCCCGGTAATGATCCTGTTTATATATTGAATTATTACCAGCAAGCTGTCGATAAATGGATCTTATATAATGATTAGAAGAACATTACGTTATTGTCAGTGTACACAAGGCAATTGGAATTAGTCTTTTCGCATATCCCTCCTAGTTACACATACACACAGTCCCTCCACATATATGCATTTCATCAGAGGTCAGAGCGCAGGGTCACCTGCAGTGTGGGACATTGGTGCCTTGCTCAAGGGCACACAAGCAGAGCTGGTGGGCACCGTAGATGTAATACCAGTCACTCTCTGGTCACCAGATCAAACCAGTGACCTTTTGGTTACTGGCTGGCCTCTTTGCCTCAAGGCCATCCTGACCGTCCATCCTGATTATCATCAAACACGTCGAGTCATATCATGCAGTGTCATCGTCTCAATGATGTGATTAAATAACATTTGGTGCGTAGTGGTAGTCTACATCTGCGGCTTGGTGTCTCAACGTCCTTCAGCGCTGAGTGCCACATCTGCCACCTTTCATTACGTATTATATTCCTCACTGATATTCCCCTAACATTTAAAACAGTCTCTTTACAGCGTGGGTACAGGATGCCTTTCTCCCATTGACATTCAGCACCACGGACAGCGACTACAATTCCTTCCCTGAATGTTAAACAGATATGACATGGAGCTTTGATTGTAAATAATTTGGCTCGGGATTCGGGGGTCAGCCAACCGAGTATCCACTTTCTCCTCATATCAAGGGCCTTCTGTTCCTGCAGCTGCCGCGCTGCCTCCGTTCGAGACAGGTGTCACCGTGGCTGTCTGAAACACCTCCACGCTTGATACGATTATCCGCCCTGCTCTGTAACTTAACCTACAACATGGCTGGGACGCCTCCCGGTGCTTCCAGGAATACTCGCCGTCTGGACCGGAATACTTTGATGTGAGTGATTATGTGGATGTGATGACTTGACCCCGTTGAGACGCATTGCTCCTTGAGGAGTGAACTGGTATCTGGAGCACCGCGGTGATACATCAGTGTGTTAAATGTGAGCTCCATATTTTGTTCTTTTTTTGTTGTTGTTGCTGAAATTGTTTTGGTTTGGGAGGATAAATCACATGCCACCAAAGTAGCCACAAAGACCATCTCAAAACGTAATGGATGAAAACAAACATAGATCAGATCACTGCCTGTATTTCATTATGTGGCCCACGTCTGCCTGGTAACATTGTTCAAGTGTTCTTTTTCATAATAACAAAACTTGAAGTTATTTTATGATTTGGCACTGATACATTTATATCTGGGGGGATGGGGGTGACAGTGGCTCAGAAGGTAGAGCTGCCGTCTGGTAATCGGATGGTTCCCGGTTCGATTCATTCCTGATGAGCAGGTTGGCATGTTATATGGTCGCCTCCGCCGTCTGTGAGTGGATGGGTGAATGTGAGGCCTAAGTTGTAAAGTGCTTTGGATAAAAGCGGAATATAAATGCAGTCGATTTATATAAAATTAACGAGACTGTCAAATTAGTAACTGCAGTGAGATGGTTGTCAGTCATGCCAAAGCCTCATTGATTCAGTTCTAGTGACTTCAGGGGTCATTTTAGCAATAATTTTTTTATTTATTAAAATGACCAGTCTCTCTTGGTAGCCAAGCACTCTTCTGTACCTATATGCTCAAGAAAAAAAATATATATCCTCTTAACGTTCGGGGGCCCCCAAACAACATTTTGCATAGGGCACCCAAAAAGCTACAACGGCCCTGGGTATCATCATGTTTACTAAGACATAGATTGAAATTATTTTATGAACCTGTACTTTCATATCTTGAACATGGCTCAAGAATAATAATAATAATAATAATAAATGATAATAATAATAATAATAATAATAATAATAATAATAATAATAATAATAATAATAATAATAATAATAATAATAATAATAATAATAATAATAATAATAATAATAATAATAATAATAATAATAATAATAATAATAATAATAATAATAATAATAATAATAATAATAATAATAATAATAATAATAATAATAATAATAATAATAATAATAATAATAATAATAATAATAATAATAATAATAATAATAATAATAATAATAATAATAATAATCATAATCATAATCATAATCATAATAATGACTTGCATTTATATAGCGCTTTTCTAGACACTCAAAGCGCTTTACAATGTAGGGTGGAAATTGCCTCCTTCACGACCACTGGTAGCACCCAACCTTAGGCTACGCAGGCTCAATGGCTGCCATACACTGTCACCCGGCACACATCACGCTACACAATGGCTGCACGGCTCAGGAGACAGGGATTGATATCAGTCAAGGGGAAGGGATGATTAGGTGGCCTTGATGTCAGAGACCTGATTGGGAATTTGGCCAGGAACGTCGGGGAACCCCCTACTCTTAACGATAGGCGTTCTGGGTTCTTTAACGACCGAATTCACTCAGGACCTCGGTTTAGCGTCTCATCCGAAGGACGGCATTCGCAGCTGTTAGAAGACCCTAAACTCTGTGCCTGGTCACACATGTTGAGCAGGCATATGCCCCTGGAAGCACCAGGAACCGCCTGGACGATGCTGATTTCAACTCCATAGTTCGGCGGCTCAGAGTCATCCGTGGCAGCTTTACGTAACAGCCATGGAGCTTGGATGGCAGTGGATAACAGCAAACATCGTCCAGCATGCTGTACCACAGGTTCTCCCCCCGCAGACAAACCCACACGTTCTGCTGTTAATTAAAAACCTTGACCGGGCCTACATTGCATGATTAATGACCTCATACCTTGCAGTTGCCCACGAACACTGATGGCTCCCCTGTTTGTATGTCATGAGTAGGCCTTGCGCCATTCATCACCCCGTAAGGTTGAGCTCAAAAGCCCAGATCTCGACAGCATTACTGTGTTCCGTAATTACAACTCCCCTCGCTCCCTCGACGTGTTCACTTTGTTGCCTTTGTTTGATTTTGATAAATACATTCTCATCTATATGTCCTACCTTCCGATATCTATTAGCGCTCCAATTAGAGGTTACCTCAATGTTAGGACACAGTGTAGAGACACCTTTTATTTTTCTTTGTTGGCAGTATTTCTATGATTTCCACATGGAACGGAATATGTGTCTGTGAAATATCACATCTGGTTGAGATACGAAGGGCTTTTTTTGTTTCGTGTGATATCTTATATGGCGCGATAACACAACTCTGGCACTAACCGAGCAGGAGGACGTTGTTGTGCAGAATAAAGTAGCGTCGTCTTGCCAAGGTCAAGGCGGCCTTTTCCTCAGGAATTCTTGAGATATTTCTGCACTGATACACATTGTGCAACTGGGTTTCCTTCCCCCTGTCTTGGAGGGAGAGCATTACATACCTTTTTGGCTTTGGAGAATGCCACTGAGCAATTGTGTGTGTGTGTGTGTGTGTGTGTGTGTGTGTGTGTGTGTGTGTGTGTGTGTGTGTGTGTGTGTGTGTGTGTGTGTGTGTGTGTGTGTGTGTGTGTGTGTGTGTGTGTGTGTGTGTGTGTGTGTGTGTGTGTGTGTGTGTGTGTGTGTGTGTGGTGTGTGTGTGTGTGTGTGTGTGTGTGTGTGTGTGTGTGTGTGTGTGTGTGTGTGTGTGTGTGTGTGTGTGTGTGTGTGTGTGTGTGTGTGTGTGTGAGTGTGTGTGTGTGTGTGTGTGTGTGTGGTGGGTGGGTGTGTGTGTGTGGTGTGGTGTCTCTCAGCACCTTGAGTTAATGATCAGCCTCTGCTTCTGGAGAGGCAATGCATTTTGAGGCACCAGTGAAGCATGACAATAACCTTTAACATTATCATTTACCGACATATTATACCATGGGACAGATTGTCTATAGGCTGCCTCACAGCCATAACTCATCTAAGGACTGATAGGATACCCTCCTCATTTATTCACGTTAGGCTATGTGACTTTGAGCTGGTGCTCAGGCCAAAATCGTCCATCTTGTGAAATAAAAATGTTGCCTTTTTTTTTATGCTCTTACATAATAATAAAAGGAATAAGGAAGTAAGGGAAATTAAATAAAGTGAATGTCACCATATAGCCTGTCAAAGCAACATTAGTTTACGCAGAGAGATTAACTACCTTTGATGGTTTGATTGTGGGATAGCGGCTCGGAGGACGCGTCGGCCCGGTACAGTTAGACGACTGAAATATGAGAGAGGAAACGCAGATTGACGGGCGGCGAGAGAATCAAAGCCATCGGAAGCAGGTGATTTGCTGCAATCCGTGGAGGCTCCCGGTGGTCTGCGATAGGCTACCAGCGGGTGTCTGTGTGTTATTGTCAGGCAGGCTATGGTGGCATGACATCTACATCATATCTTGGACAAAGGGCAATCAGAATCACAGGTGTAGGATACACTAGAATTTGACTTGGTTATCTGCGTGAGAACATACAACAATGTGCGTTCTGACGGGGTGGCACATATTAATGTCTCAGAGCTCAGTCATTGTGGCCCCATTGGCCATTGTTCATATTTACAGAGTTAAATAAATTGGGGTTGTTTTGTGATACAAAAGCCTCAGTTCCTCTCCTTCCTTTAATGGAAACCCTGCGTGGGGATTTAACTAAGTTAAACTGTAAGACTATAAACTGTCTCTCACATCATCACATCATAATAACAAAGCCACATGGTTGCTCTCCTGCAGATCACCTGGAAGGTTAAGGTGTATTGCAATGGCCCTTGGGTAAGGTAGTGCAGCATGCATCGTTAACAGACACAGCTCCAAGCTTTGAAGGTATCTGGCCCAAAATGAGCTATTGTGGTATCATCATGGTTACTAAGACATAGATCAGGGAGGGGCAACTGGCGGCCCGCGGGCCGCATGCGGCCCTCACCGACGTTCCATGCGGCCCCAGGCCAATATATATAAAAAAAAAATTATATATTTTTTTTTTTTTTTTTTTTTTTTTATTATTATTTTTTTTTTTATTGTATTCGACTAAGAAGAGTTGGCAGTCGACTATGGCTCCTTTCGATCGATTAGTCGACTATTTGACTAATAGGGGTCAGCCCTAGTGTGGACATATGAAACGCTGTTGAAAGTGCCGTGCAGCAATATGGGGGTTTTGATAAACTGTCGGCTGTTGTTACCGATGGAGCACCGGCAATGAAAGGAAAACACACAGGATTCGCCGGGCTTCTAAGGCAGAGTGGCGTTGAGTGTCCAATGCTGCACTGCATTATACATCAGGTAAGTTCGCTAACATAATTTCCATCTATTGTGGGTCACTATAATGACCAATGCGAATCGAGTGTAGTCAAATTATATGCGAGAGTCGTTACGTTTTTTTTTATCTGATATAGGAGGCTCTCTGTGCCAAGAAGCTTGACTACTACAGCCATGTTATGGATTTGGTTACCAAGGTTACCAATCTAATTCGTGGAGGCAACAGGTCACTAAACC
Source organism: Notolepis coatsorum (assembly GCF_963971535.1). Classification (NCBI taxonomy): domain Eukaryota; kingdom Metazoa; phylum Chordata; class Actinopteri; order Aulopiformes; family Paralepididae; genus Notolepis; species Notolepis coatsorum. The sequence continues at coordinate 61,648,144 of NC_140176.1, forward strand.
ATAGAAAGTTTGTCTCCTTTTTGGAAGAGATGGACACTGATTATGGCGACTTGCAGCTACACACAGAAATCCGATGGCTGAGCCGTCGGAAAGTACAGGAGCGACATTGAAACACTGCAAATGCAATTCAATGATCGGTTTGAAGATTTCAACGGCATGCAGTCACGAATAGCGCTGTTTGCCGGCCCCCTCACCGCTACGGTGTCAGAGCAGCCCCCACCGTTGCAGCTTGAACTGTGCGAGCTACAGTCAGATTCTTTTTTTCAAGCAAAGAGAAATGAGAGGGGAATTTCGTTTTGGAAACTGCTACCTGAGCCCCGCTTCCCACTCCTCAGGGACTTTGCCCTCTCTATGGCCAGTATGTTTGGGAGCACATACATATGTGAGAGCAATTTCTCAAACATGAAGCACATCAAGTCAAAGGAGAGAAACAGGCTGTCGGATGAAACATTATTTCATCTGATGCAGATTGCATGCACAAACATTGAAGTTGACATTCCTGCTATTGTGCGCCAAATGGAGAGACCACAAGTGTCTCATTAAAGACAGGGGGGAGGAGGAGATGATGAAGAGGTGTAGAGGGGGGGAAGGAGAGGATGAAGAGGTGTAGAGAGGGGGGAAGAGATGATGAAGAGATGTAGAGAGGGGGGGGAGATGATGGAGAGGTGTAGAGAGGGGACCATTATTATTATTATTATTATTATTATTATTATTATTATTATTATTATTATTATTATTATTATTATTATTATTATTATTATTATTATTATTATTATTATTATTATTATTATTATTATTATTATTATTATTATTATTATTATTATTATTATTATTATTATTATTATTATTATTATTATTATTATTATTATTATTATTATTATTATTATTATTATTATTATTATTATTATTATTATTATAACCATTATTGACCCACTGTGGGGCGAGGGTGAATGTCATGCCAGTTTGATAAAGGGAGGCATGTAGTATTGCACTTTACTTTACTTGCACTTTACTTGTTTACTTTTGTAGTGTTCAGATAACACTAATAACACAAACACAAAGCAGCATTCCTGCTGCATTTCACTACAACAGTAAATCAAAAGTGCAATAATAAATGATTTTGTTAAATGTATACACTTTTATCCTGCTACTAAACAAAACATTCCTGAGTGCTTCATATCCATAACATGCATTTCAGTGTTATAATGTTTTGTTTAGTAGCAGGATAAAAGTTTATACATTTAACAAAATCATTTATTATTGCACTTTTGATTTACTGTTGTAGTGAAATGCAGCAGGAATGCTGCTTTGTGTTTGTTGAGCAGTGGGCTTTAAGTTCATACATTTATTTTATTAGAAGCCTTAATTATAATTGATAATTTTTGTATATATTTGGGGTTACACAGCAATACTTTTAAATTCAGCTGTTTATAAATTCATAAAGTTGAAATTGCATTACTAAATGCATTTGAAATGGAATAAAAACAAAGTTACAACAAATTATAATTGTTTATATACCTTGTGACTATTAGGGCTATTTGAGTGATGGGGTACTACTGGCGGGACTGCCGATAAACAATGCGGCCCCCCAGATTGATTGTGGACATTTTGTGGCCCTCACCATATACAAAGTTGCCCACCCCTGACATAGATAGATAGAAAAGTATCCACTCTATTTGTACAAGTGATGGCTTATTATGAACCTGTACTTTCATATCGTGTTAAATCTTTTTTAAAGATGGCTCAAGAAGACCCTAAACTCTGTGTCTGGTCACATAGGTTGAGTAGCCGGCCCACCTCTGGGGGAAGTTGTCTTGGTGGCAGGAGGTTGTGGTGCGTATGGCCTTTTGTCGCCTCCCAGAGGGGAGTTTTGTGAAGAGGTGGTGACCAGGGTGGGTCGGGTCAGAGGCAATCTTACCAGCACTGCTCTTTGCTCTCGGGATGTACAGTTCCTCATTAGACGGTACAGTAGTCTGCAGTTCCAAACGCTCACTCTAGTGTAGAAGAATCAGGGGTGCTTTCCTGCGTCATTCTACCACTGGGATGTTGTTTATATCAACAACCACCAGCAATTTGCAATTGAAACAGCTGTCCTGTCGTAATTAGCATACGTATACAGTAGCTGATTAAGGACTGGGGTGAGTTCTGTCCTTGAAACATTTGCATTTGAAAAGTCATTACAGAAGGTGCTCTGAGGCACTGACATCAATGTGTGCATTTCAACCTGGTGGGCGGTCAGGTGGCGTAGCGGAGATTGTGCTCGTCACCAATGCAAGAGACTGCGGTCTCGACTCCCGGAGAGTCAGCATTGCCTTGGCTTGGGCTGATCGCTATACTAACTCGTTTGGCTGAGTTAGGGGGAGGGAAGCTGTGGGTGGGTCCTGGGCGACGTTGTGGACAGCGACCCCTACAGTTCGGTCGGGGCGCCTGCACAGCGAGGGTAGGATCTGGAGAAAGGTAGTGTGACCTTCCACACGTTACACTCTCCCGGTGAGAATCTGCGCTGCCAGGCTGGCTGCCGGCTGGCTGCACATGTGTCGGAGGAAAACATGTGACAGTCTCCGGCCTCCCAGACCAACAGTAGGGGGGGGGGGGTGCGCAACAACCAGGAAGGGGGTTGGGAATTGGCATAACGACTAACAGTGGGATGGGAGAAAAATCGAAAAAAAAAGAAAAAAAAAAATCACTTGCTGAAACCTGGTCAGGGCTGAAGGGAACAGCGATGGAGGAGGTGAGGATGCATTTAATGATCGCTCTGTAGAACTCAACCTGGATGTGAGGGGAGATCTTACACTTTCTAAGTTGTCTTTAATTAAGAAACGTAAGCAACTTGATAGTGAGGCCGTTGGCAGTATAGTCACTTGTGTATAGTGCATTTTATCTTACTCCACCTCTTTATTGTATATATTGAGCTGCACCCGGGGACCGATGCAAGTGCTCCTGTCAGCCTTCGTCAGGGACTCACAGAGCTAGCGATCTGTTCTGCATGTTTTACCATTGGGTTTATCACTTTTTCTCGGGGGGAAACCCTTGTGAGCAAGTCCACAATTCTGCTATACGTATACATTTTCTTTGAGAAAGATGAAGGCTGTGGAACGGGGTTGTATTTTAAGATCACACACAGCACTCTCACCCGAGCAGAACCCACAAGAGAGCAGAACACATAAGCTGCTGATGGAAGCTGGATGTGTTCCCACTTGTTACGTTAAATAATCTCAAATAAGGATGCTAAATCAACCCCAAAAGAATAATGAATCGCAGCAAGAGGTTTCCTGGGTTCAAACCCCAGTAGGGGGGCCTTGCTGTGTGGAGTTTGCATGTTCTCCCCATGTTTGCGTGGGTTTCCTCTGAACACTGCGGTTTCCTCGCACACCAAAAGAACATGTTAGGTTTATCCTGCCGTTGCCCTTGACCGAGGTACTGGCATTACAACTGGGATCGGTGCCCGGGCACCGCACTGTGCGGCTGCTCACTGCTCCTAAATAGTCAAATGCAGAGGACGAATTTCCCCCAAGGGGATTAATTAGGATTCAACTTAAAACACAAAACACGGGCACTAACTAGGTTCTAACCCTAATATGTAGAGTTCTGCCAAAACTCTTCAGCCCAGTTAATTTGAAGTAGTTGAACTTTTGGCAGGGGACATTTTCTTTGGAATAATATGTGAGCATCTCTCAGTCATCTCTCTCCGTGAAACAAACAAAAAGGGGAGAGCAGTGGAGGAAATAGAATAACAACAAGTAGCCCCCACGCCAAGACTTTAAAAAGAGAGCTGCCTCCAGCTATAGACAGCTCAAACAGCCATGTGGGCTCGTTCTCCCCTCGACTCATCACAGATAATCACTGTGCCAACCCCCCCCCCTCCCTCTACAGTCAGAGCTGCCTGCCGGAGATGGACTTAATTAATCCCTGCCCATCCAGAAAGGGTGGGTGGGGGGGAGTCAGGAGAGCTTTACTTTGTATACAATTAAAGATGCCCTTCCTTCAGACACCCTCCTCAATCAATGCCACCGGAGGACAAGGCAGAGTTGGTACAACACACAGAGGTGCTGCTGCTGGAGAGGAGTGGCTCGCCGTGGGATTGATCGGGGTGACCTTCGGCAACCTTTTCAGAGCCCCTTTCATTGTGTTTCGTGGCCCTCTGTAGTCTGTTTTACATGTAGGCCCGTACCATATTTCAGATGATGTGCATATACATCAACTAGGCCCCTCCACCCCCCCCCCCCCCCCCCCCCACACACACATACACACACACACACACACACACACACACCACACACAGCAGTGATTGTTCTGTGTAATGTAAATGGACCTGTGGGACAACAGAGGACACGTGATGGGAGAGAGCAGCCTCACCCAGCTGTCAATCACAGCTTCAGACCTTACACGAAGCACTGACACTATACACAATAGGACGCTATCTGCTCAGAGCTGGCAGAATGATTTTTCGGAAATAAACATGTGCAGTATACAGACCTTTTGCTGTTGATAGCCCCCACACAGCTCTAATGAATTTCAGTGGCAGAGGAATTAAGGTCCTTATATGGGGCACAATGCCACGACAGGGACAATGATGAAGAGACAATCCCCCCTGCTATATGATACAGCGATATTGCAATGAAAAAAAGATTAATATTTATATTTAAAATAAATATATATATATACCGTACTTTTCGGACTATAAGCCGCGGCTTTTCCCCCCATTTTTCGACCCTGCGGCTTATATAACGGTGCGGCTTATATGTGACTCGACGTGACCAAACCCGAAAATGTAAAAATCTAAATATTGCTTTTTTGACTGCATTGAAATGTTATTAACTGTTCCCTTATTTGGTAAACTTAATACAACTTGTAAATGAGTTAATTCTTGTTATTTGTCCGACAGTATTGTGTCCCAATGCTAATTACATATGGTAATTAAACATTAAAACACCTGCGGCTTATAGTCCAGTGCGGCTTATATATGTACACATCATTCAATTTAGCTGCTGCGGCTTATAGTCAGGTGCGGCTTATAGTGCGAAAAGTACGGTATATATATATATATTTTTTTTTATTATTTATTTTGCAGAGACTGAAAATATTACCCTATTAGATCATGTTTTTACTGCAGATGTTGACAAAGTCTTCCATTGGGGACATAATTTGCAGTTGAAAAAAGGTAATAAGTCGCAATATATTACAATATTGTGATAATATCGTATCATGGGGCCTGTAGTGATCCCATCACTAGACCATCATTATATATATATATATATATATATATATATATATATATATATATATATATATATATATATATATATATATATATATATATATATATATATATATATATATATTATACATAGACAGCACATTCCAAAAACAGTTCTTTGTTAAAGCTGTTATAAAACTAAAAGGTCTTGTCGAGTCATAGCGTCCTACTCAATCATCCCTGTCCCACCAGCGGCCAGTCTGCTGTTATTCCACCATCTCTTCTCTTTGTTGACAAAACTCTGCCCAGGCTTTTAGAATTTCAAATATTTTTCTCCCAGCAATATTGTCCTGTCGGAACAGTATTGTGTTTTTGTAGGTGAGTTATTTACCTACCTTCTTTAATAAATGCCCAAGAGAACATTGAATTTATTGTAGTTGTCTAGTAATCCATTCACGAGAAAAATAAATACAAAAAAAGACAATGAATCTCAGCCCTTGAGCTGAATAATGCAACATTGTACAAAGATATAATCACATAGATCAGCCTACCCCTCCCACCACCGTCCAGAGAGGGAATACATAACAGCCCTTGTGTATCAATTTAGATGAAAGAGCAGGATGAAAAAGAAAACAACAACCATAAAACAAACATGTCTGGCGCACAGATGACAGATGGAGTCGAAGCGTATTTGAATATAAAAGGAGTATACTACGTTGTGGACTCCAGAAATGTTAGAACATCTGCCCAAATCTCTCCAGGCTTTCTCTTCAGGTTATACATTATATTTTCAATTGGTTATGTGACACTAATTCATTAGTCCATCCAGCAGATGTAGGTGGTTGTTCATCTTTCCGTTGTGCGGTAGCGATGGCGGCAATTCTAATAAATTTGAGTTTGTTTTTATTGTCTTTCATCATAGATGTGTCGCACGGCGGCGTTACTCTTGGTTTCATGGGGATGGTTATTCCTGTGATATATATAGTAGTCCAGGCCCAGAACGTATCAATATAATATTTAAGCCACATTTCTAATGAACTAGTAAGTAACTTGTACTCATACGCCTACTTGTACGCCTACCTACCTACATTATACCATTATATGCAATCTATAGTCTATCCATATAACACTGTATAATAACAATGTATAATAACACTGTATACTGTACATTTATCTCTATCTGTATATATATATATATATATATATATATATATATATATATATATATATATATATATATATATATACCTACTCATAGTTAAACCACTGGCTAGATTGGTTTATTGGTTTAGAGTAAATAGTTTAGTGCTATTTACTCTGTAGCTTTGTCATCTATTCTCCATACCATTGACATGTTATACTGTAAATTGACATGTTATACTGTATACTGCGTTGCACTTTACTGCTTCATTGCATTCTGGTTAGATGCCAACATCATGTCCTTGTACTTCAGTATTCAGTAGCTAATGATACAACTGTCCAAAAAATAAACTATAGCTGACTTTGTGTGTAACTTTAATTTAAAAAATATTTCCATGTCTCTCTTGATCATCTGGCGAACTCTGGCTTCCAGAGGCTGCAGCAAGTTAATCAATACCCATGAGTGTTACAGACCTTGACTCTATTTAATTCTATATTTATTATGATCATATTTTATGTAACAGATCTAAGACAGCGTAGGTATAACTGACCACATTTAGTCTCTTCCCTGTAGGTGTAATTACAGGTTATCCTGGTTGATGTCAGGGATTTCACATCATTATAATCAGCCACTGTAGGAATGGGGGTCTGGTTCTCGTTAGCTACCGTAGTACTTTAATGTCCCTATACACTCCCAGACAGTGGATCGTTGCCATGACATTGCATCAATATAAGGGGGTATTTAAAGTTATGTCCATCATGTCTTAAATAGCACCTACGGGAGGCTGCAATTCAAAACTGGCCACCGTAAATGTCCAAACCCCCCCCACCCCCTCCTAATAGTCAGCCTCCTACCCACCATATTTATATATTCTCTCCCCACTGTATGTATATTTCTCTCCCACCCACCCCCTCCTAATGTACAGTCCCCTCCCCATCATATGTATATACTCTGTCAGGATCTATGGGTAACAGTACTGTATATTTGCATATCGTATATGTCACAAATGTAACAGTACCATATACATGTATGTCATGTATGTCCCTATGCCATAAATGTCATGATGTCATATATGTTGTGTATGTCATAAATGTCACTATGAATTGAAAATGGGGGACTCTGATGTAAACAAGACAAACGTCTTTCTCTGGTCTGCATCCCCTTAACAATTGTATGTATTGAGCCGTACTGTATTGTACCCATTCTGCAATCTGTTAAATAAAGTTTTCATTCATTCATTCATTCATTCATTCATTCATTCATTCATTCATTCATTCATTCATTATTCATTCATTCATTCATGTATTTGTAGACAGTGGAAGATGCTTCCTATGTTTTTATACACAAGAAGTGGGCGTGAGGTTTACAGAGTAACTCTGGACAATGTTAACTATTTCACCTAACTGTGGTTCTTCTGGGGAGAAAGGTAGACTCCATAGGAACAGTGCAGTTGATACAGTATGTATTAATTCAGTCTAGTACATTTACAGTACTTCCTTTTGAATACATGTAACCCAGGTTTTTATGTTACCCCAGCACCCCGTTCCACCCTGGAAGCAGTTCCAGACCACCTCCATCACCACGTGTGCCCACGAGGGGACGAGGCGATGTGCCGAACGATACAAGATGGCGAGCCAACCCACTGAACCTCTGATATAGCTCAAGGCTAATGCCAGCCTGATTCGAATACCCCTGTTGCCCAACTCCTGTTACCTCAACAGTCCGGTAGGTTTGAACTGATTGAACTTGAATTATAGGAACTTCCACGGATTGAACTGATTGAACGAGAACACAAGGACATTCCAAGGGCTTCGACCCCGTTCACCTTTTGTTACTTTGATATTGTATTTTGTATTTGATTTAATTTGATATATGGGTATTGTTATTATCCTATAGGAAGGGAGACTTAAAGGGTAATTACACCCAATAAGATACTTGAATCCCATTGATGACATTGATTATAGTTGAATCACTGATGGTTCTCCTGTAAAGAAAGAAGGTTTAAAGGGTAATTTCACCTAATAAGGTATTTGTATTCCCATAACCTAGAATATTCCATTTGGTACTTGTGTTGTGTTACACCTTCAAAGGAAGAGTTTAAAGGAGCATTTCACCTAGTAAGGTATTTGCGTTCCCTGCACATTTAAAGGTTTAAATTGATATGTTTAGACATTTACCCAGTGGAATGATAAACTGAAATAGAGTTTACTGGTGATAAAAGGATACATCCAATATCCAATCTTGAATCTAGCTTTTAGCTAAAGATAACCTCAGAGACGTCTGAACCAAACCTAATGTGTTGATCTAATGATCTAGGACTTGATATCGAACTAACCCTCCTTAAAGGAGAGGTTACCGAAATAACCTAAAAGGGATACTTCAAACCACTGCTACCGTTTACGTCTGTATGTCTGTATGTCTAGCTAGCGCGCATTTAATTAATAAACCGGTTATGGTTATAATTCTGTCTCTGGTCCACTATTCTAAAATTGTGCATATTACTCCTCTCCTCGTTTCGTACCTAGAACTGTGCCCGTGGCGAACAGCTGTTACAAGTAGGTGACACAAGTGCTACATACACACTGATGAATACTACTGATATGGGTACGCTACTTGATATTTAACATTTATGACAGCTACTTCATTATGTATACAATTGTGTGTCTGTGTGTGTGTGTGTGTGTTGCATAACATTTTAAAGTTGTAATCTAAACAAATGCCAACCTTCCATTGATCCATTAATCTTTTGATTATCATTAGGTAGCACTGTGCTAGTGCTCGGTTCTTGGTATCTGTGACATTAATCAATACAGGGTATTTTAGGCTGGTGTCGGGCCAATACCCAATACTGGTACTCGTACTTGGTATACCCCTAATTCAAGTAATTTTGTTGAATTAAGAGAAGGGTGGAAGGACGGGTCAACAATAGGGTTTGATTTATTCAACAGCTATAGTATAGTAGTAATGAGGCAGAAAGTACAGATCAAAACTGTGAAAACATTTTCAGGCTACAATAAAAAAACAAAGTATGAAGTGGAATGAACATATGTAACCACATTCTGGGCCACATGACCCATAAGCTACATTGACCTGTGCCAAATCAATCCTCTAATACTCTATACTGCCCTGCGGAAGCTAACCCCAGCAACTACGCAAACAGTGAAACTGAGGAAAATGGCTTTAAAGTTATTTGACTTTCCAGTGATTTTGTAGTTACTGCAATTCTTTATACCCTTTTTCTCTAAAACAGAGCAATATTGAACTCTGAAACTAAAGATAAAACAGATATTGAGAAGTTGAATTTCACTTCTAACTCAATTTAGAAAAATGATTGTATAATATACTGCCCGGTTAGCTTCTGCCGGGCAGTATAGCTTTACCAGTAAGGCACACATGCTCACTGACATGACGGCTATCATCCTAGTAAGTTATAGTTTACGGTACTGTACTATCAGGCCTGGGGCTTATTATCGCAACCAAGAGACCCACGAAAGCGATGCTGTTCACTGCTCCACAGCAGGGACGTGCACAGGACTTTAGAGGGGCAGGTGCTCAAAGGCTGAAAAGGGCACTATACCTGTGTGTGTTTTAACCGAGCGAGCGTAGCGCGCAATCCCGATTTTTAAGTTTTTTATGTTTTTTGGGGGGTTTTGGTGATCAAATATTGAATATTGAACTATAATAATCAGTGCAGGAGCTCACTTATCCTTGAAATACACTTTTATCACTGACTTAAAAGGCCCATACATCTCCATAAATGTTCAGGGGGGAGGGAATAAGTGCTTACCCTACAGACCCCAAGAAGTGCTGTATATTCTGTATTGTTTAATATAAATGCATTTTTTATTCCAATCCCGATTTGTATTTGAGATTCCCAAATCCCATCGGACTTGACTTCTTCGTGTCCCTCAATGAGTGTAATACCAGCATTCAACTGTATGCGCCACAGCGGTTTAAATTTTTTTTCAAATAAGGGCACTTTTTTATGAGGCTCAAAAAGGCAGGTGCTCAAGCACCCCTTGGGCTCTATGTGTGCACGTGCCTGCTCCACAGCCACATTACGACACAGGTGAGTGTGCAATGCAGTGCTCTTACAGATATAATGTAACATGATGGGGAACAACGCAGGCTCTCCAGCCAAGCAATGACAACCAGATGATATTTAACTGAGCCCATGATAACGACTTTGACTTTTACCAGCATATCTTCTGGATTAGATTTCCCCCTCCCTGATCGATTGCACTCGCCAAGTAATTTAGTTTATACGCTATGAAACATGTTTAATTTTCCCTCTCGTCCTCGTACAACAGTGGCTAATTAAAACGTTAGGCTATAAATGTTTTGATAGGAGATAGTGTCAGCACATTATCCAGATGACTGTGTAATCGCCGGGTGGAATTTTGTATGGCATTCCGGTCTAGTTATGTACTTTTCATTAGCTAAGACAATCAAATTGGCATGTGTGCCATTTCATCAACTAGCCAGCTCTGGCCAGTAAAAGCCGGATGGAAATGAGAATGCGGGCAACATGATTTAGTGTGGCGTCTACTCGTGGAGGGGGAATACAGCTGTCCTCTCTAGCCCTGGACAGATCAGTCACATTCTGTGAACATGAACAGCCTCCCAAAGCTTGAACCTACAGAGCCAAGACTATCTGTCATGAAGACGTACGTCTGGTACCAGTGGCTCCTTTGACGATGAATAGGCAACTCGCATTGTGGACTAATCAGAACTTTCTTATCTCTGAGGGGAAATTGCATCATAATTCAAGGTTTGTGTGAGCCTTTGCACCCAAATAAGCTTCACTCTATACCAGAGGTGGTACCAAGTCATTGTTTTGCAAGTCTCAAGTCTTGGTACTCAAGTCCCGAGTCAAGTGCCAAGTCAAGACTGACGAGTCCCAAATCAAGTACCAAGTCCTAACCTTTGCATTTCGAGTCCTAAACAAGTCATAATGCACGTTTCACCAAATATAGTACCATTTTAACAACAGAGTAGTAATATATTACATTTACACAATGTAATGCATGAATGGTTTAAAATTTGTTTATTTATTACTTTCCAAAAAAAAACGGCTGGCCTGCTCTAGACACACAAGTTATTCCTGTCATATAGGCTAATTACAATAATTTAGTCAAAGGTCTGTTAACAAGTGCGACTGAACTTAATAAAAAAAACAAGTAGTGCAAACAAAGAAGCAGCATTTTATCTTATTTTCCAAATAAAATGTATTTTCATTCAAAATGTATCAATGAAACCCTTCCCCCATACCACACTAACCAATTCCTATTTTCTCTGTCCCTTTCTCTAATGATATACTCTAGACACCTACAAAAAATAGATACATTTGGGCAAGAGCTGCTTGAGAAAACCAGTTCAGGAGTATATTGAAAAAAAAAGAATACGGATCGCCATATCCATTTTAAAGGTAGGATATAACAATAACCAACATATGTCTTCCCACTTGGACCAATCATTTATTTAACGTCTGCCTGCCCTGTATACAGTCTATTGTACATGATCCATAATAGCAGACCTCAGTTCAACTAACTAGTCTACCTTAACCCTTTATCAATTTTGGGTACATACAAAATCTGTACTGAAATGACAAGGCATCTCTGCATTTTGTATATTAGGTAGTTTATTAGGTATTATAATTAGGTAGGGCCAAATTCGTGTGTGAGTACTTTTTCTCCCTTTCTTTCTCTCTCTCTCTCTCTCTCTCTCTCTCTCTCTCTCTCTCTATCTCTCTCTCTCTCTCTCTCTCTCTCTCTCTCTCTTTATCACTCTCTTTCTCTCTCTCTCTCTCTCTCTCTCTCTCTCTCTCTCTCTCTCTCTCTCTCTCTCTCTCTCTCTCTCTCTCTCTCTCTCTCTCTCTCTCTCTCTCTCTCTCTCTCTCTCTCTCTCTCTCTCTTTCTCTCTCACTCTCTCTCTCTCACTCTCTCTCTCTCTTTCTCTCTGTGTGGTTAATGTTACAGTAACGTTAACGCTTGTACATTAAAATATTTTAGGAGCAGCAGTAATGTTAGGCTACTGCTGGCCATTCATCAAGCCTTCATCAATGCTTATTGTTTATTTATTTTATAAGACAAGACTATGACTACCAACTGCCTAGCCAGCCGTGTTTCAATCTTGGATGCAATGATAACGTTACCACACTGACACTGTCAATGGATCATTGATACTATAGCTAGCAAGCCAAGTTACTTACCATTATTTGTGCAGCTTCAAATGTCGAACGAAGTTGGAAGTTGTTGCGTCTCCGTCTGTGATTTTCAACCTGCACGTTTTGCATACTGCAATTCGTAATTTGTTGACCGCCACATCGTTTTTATAAGCAAATTAAATAATCTTTGGTATAATTTTTCCACTGGATCCGTCGTTCTGAATTGTAACGTTAGCTCTTCTTCGTGTGGTTCTCTCGTGCAACTTGATTGGATGCTGTCGGATTGTTTCAAACAAAGTGGATCTGGGAAATTAAGTGTTGATTAGCTGGAAATGAATAAATTCACGGCACATTTAATAACATGCTTTTTAATCGTTGGGCATGGGGGAAGGTATCAAGTCTTCTCAAGTCAAAAGGCTCAAGTCCAAGTGAAGTCACGAGTCATTGGTGTTAAAGTCAAAGTCGAGTTGCAAGTTTTTTTTGATTGTGTCAAGTCAAGTCTAAAGTCATCAAATTCGTGACTCAAGTCTGACTCAAGTCCAAGTCATGTGACTCGAGTCCACACCTCTGCTCTATACTGACTAAATCACCTTGTATATACTGTTTACTTTTACTCTTATACATTAAAATCCTTTATAGCCTATATTTATTGTAACTTATAATAATAACCGATATGCATTCAGACCATCATCTGCACCTTTGTTTGCACTGTTTATTTCCGCTCATGTCTCTCTACTATTACCCTGCCTATACCTGTACCTCCCCTCCCGCCTCCCCATGCTGCTATGATGCCCGAATTTCCCCAAGGGGACAATATCAATATAATATTGTATCTTATATTTTTTTCCATCTTTGATGGTGAATAACACCATGATAACATTGATCAGACATGAAAAATTGCCACTGAGCTCCTTCAGCACCTTCTTGAGATCAAGTGTACAAACAATCTAAGCAAACAAATAAAGGGCAGATGATTTACAGTTTTTTTTGTAGATATAATACTGAATTTTGCCATCCGGACACATGCAGTTTTAAATATGAATATAGAATATCAGGCCTATAAATTACCTTATTATGGCCAAGTCATACTTCTATGGATCGGGCCAAATCTCATCTTTCCAATGGCCGAGTTCAATCTGAATTTAGTACCACCAGGCAGCAAAGACCGTGAATGAAATCTACTGTAAGTATGGTTACTTTTTTATAATGTAATAGCTCCGCCATTTTCATCAGATAGAGACACGTTTTCTTTTTTACGTTCTCAGAGAGATCGTTCGATCGTGAGACATAATTACAAAAATAACATTCAACAATTAGTTCACGCCAGACGGCTCAAAGTTTGACAGGGGCTGGCGTGAGCTGGGTAGTGTAGTTTTATGAAATTCAAAAGCCCATCGAAAGCCCTGGGTCTTCTCTTTAACTCAATCAGCGCCAGACCTGAGGATAGTCGGGTTTTCAACGTTATTTATTTTATTCGATATTTCCATTCATTACAGGCACACGGACTCAGGGTTAACATGGGGAATCATCCTGAGAATGCCAAAGTGCAATACCGGCCGCATCCACCCAGGTGGCAGTATCGAACACCCTTTGAAACATTATATCTTGGCCTGTGCGTCGATCAAATGTCTCCGGGCACACTTTTCTTTGTCGGGCGAGGCGGGCGGGTATCCCAATCCCATTGAGAAGCGTCAAATCCTCAGATGCATCTGTTGTGGTGGATTATGTTGGCGACACGATGGACACCGGTACTTGGACTAGAGATCAGACAATTGGAATATTCTTTTTGGGGTACCTCCTAGTAAAGTTAAGGATTAAATTATATCAATCCTGCTTTGATTCAACCATGATCTCACCTTGATCGCAACGTGTGTGTGTAACGTTACTCCACAACGTATGCCGTTGGTGACGATCAAAGCATCAAAAAACGACCCCCCCCTTTCATGCATTCATGATGAAACATAATACATATTATATATATTTAAGGCGGCTACATGGCGTAGTGGGCAAGGTGCTCGCCACGAATGCTGAGACGCTGGGCTCGCCTGTTCGAGCCCAGCGCTCCACATTGCTTTCAGTTTAGCTGGTCGTTCATACTAATACACATTGGCCGTATTAGGGGGTGGGAAACTGATGGGTGGGGATCGGGCGTTGTGGACAGCGACTCCTACAGGTCGGTTGGTGCGCCTGCGCAGTAGAATCAGGAAGTGTCGGGGGCAGCGTGAGCCTCCCACGCGTTACTCCTCGCCACTGAGAGATCGAGCTGCGCAGGTGAAAAGATGCGACTGCTGTTACCTCAAGTACCGGAGGGGACTTGTGCTATGTATGACTTAGTCCACATTGCAGCCGGCTTGTGGGAGGCAAGAAACAGCGTTCGTGACAGGGGAGGGTTGAATTGGATGATACGAAATTGGGATGGGAGAAAATATAGAAAATGGGAGAAAAAGTGGATAAAAAAAAAACATATTATATATATTTGATTTGTAAATAGTAGCGTGTCCAGGCGAGAAACGGCAACGATTTTAGTGAAATTCACGTTTTGCTGCATATCATCGTTTTCTGGCATTAGACAGGATCACTCTAAAACTATATTCATATTCACCACAGTATAACACGCGAACGCATTGACGAAAAAATTTATTCTTTTTCACATATTGAACGATATTTTTTTCTTCCATCCCAATTTTGTGTTTTCCAATTCTCCCCTCCCCTGTCTTGAACGTTGCTCGCATATGCCCCCCACTGGTCGGTTGTATGGAGGATAGAAGCCTTGCATCATGTGTCCCCTCCGGTATACGAGGAGGCAGCCTGTCACATCTTTTCACCTGCCAGCGCCGACTCTCATTGGCGAGGAGTAACGTGTGGGAGGCTCACACTACCCCCGCTATTTCCTGTCTCTGCTGTGCAGGCATCCCCCAACCGACCTGTAGGAGTCGCTGTCCATAACGTCCAGATTACCACCCATCGACTTCCACCCGCTGGCTCTGCCAATTGAGCCAGTATGACGCCCGGCCCAAGCCGGAGTCAATGCTGACACCCGGATTAGAGACCGGAGTTTCTTGCATTGGTGACGAGTGCAATCTCCGCTGCGCCACCCAGCCGCCCTAAATGGGCCGTAGTATTGTATCCATAGCTATAATATAGAATATATATATAGCCCTGCAAACACAGCCACTTATTCCTATCTTTTAGAGCGTTGGCGTGGTAGGAACAAAGATGCTCTAGGCTTCCGGTGCTGATTGAGTTAATAGGACTACAAACACTTTTGAAGTCACTTCTTTGCGTCAATATCGGCCGGTTTACGAAGCAATGCACAGAGAATTATTTAAACTCATATTTCACTAATAACACTTAAAATCATTGGTAAACAAATGTAGAGCTGAACATATACACGTTGACTGCTGTTGATAGGGTTAGGATCTTTGGCTACATTTGAAAAATAAACACAACATTAATTAATACGGACAGTATTGATCTATTTATGACAAGCGACAGCAGGGTCCCCCATTTGGTTAAGATGTATCCATAATACCCAAAGAATCTCAATAGATGATATTATGAGTATTATGAATTCTCAATGGACCACCTATACATTGGTGTAGCATCACCATTCAGCAGGTCTCCCTCTCATCCCCAGCTACAGATATTATTGAATCTGTGAAAGGTGATTGATACACATTCCAAAATGAAATAAAGATTAGATTAGCCTGGCTCACGCTTCACCCACGTCACCTACAGCAGCCATCCCTATGATGGGAAGAGGCATCACCGGCAGAATAAATGAGCCCAACATCGAGAATCTGACATCAAAGTGTAAAATATCTGCAAGCTAATTGACTGACACGTAGTGTAACTATCCCGCTAACGTTCAGTTAATTGAGATTGAGGGACAGCACATTGATAGCACCTTGACACTTGATTCATCAACTGATAGCCTAAATTACTAATATTAATCTCACATATCAGACAGGTCCCGCCGCCCCCGTGAATTTGTTTACATGCAAAAGAGTCCGCTATCAACATGCCACTCGACACCTCCTGCAACTGCTGGGAATAAATTAGCTAATCAGTGAATCTTTGTAATATTTGAAACGTGCTGATTGAAGTGCAGGAGACTTTCCATCATGATGATTAGTGGCAAAATGCTCACACCAGGAGGCCAGTTACTGTAATACATGGATTGTGTATTAGTTTGTTTAACCATTTATTTAACTCTCGTGTTTGTGTTCTCGTCTGATTTAACTACTCTTATATTACACGGGAACACAAAAAACATTAATCATCAACACATTTTATTTAACACCTTTTAAAGCTGCAATGTCTAGTGGTTAACACGAATAACTGCAGTGGATATACAAAGACACTGAAAATGTATTCCGAAATGAAAGTTGTAAAGTTGTATCGTCTCTAGGGGCACAGAGTTTGCATCTCTCCCTTTTCTGCCCCTGTCCTTGTTCAGTCTGAAAATGTGCTTCACATGGGGGAATATGTGGGTGTGGATGTGTGGGTGGATGTGTGGTTGTAGATGTGTGGATGTGGAGGTGTGGATGTGTGTGTGTGTATGGGGATGTGTGGATGTGGAGGTGTGTGTGTGTGTGTGTGTGTATGGGGATGTGTGGATGTGTGGGTGTGTATGATGCTGTGTGTGTGTGAGTATGTGTGTGTGTGTGTGTGTGTGTGTGTGTGTGTGTGTGTGTGTGTGTGTGTGTGTGTGTGTGTGTGTGTGTGTGTGTGTGTGTGTGTGTGTGTGTGTGTGTGTGTGTGTGCGTGCGTGCGTGCGTGCGTGCGTGCATGCGTCTGTGTGTGTGTGTGTGTGTGTGTGTGTGTGTGTATGGGGAGGTATGGTTGTGGATGTGTGGGTGTGTCTGGGAATGTGTGGTTGTGGATATGTGGATGTGTATGGGGATGTTTTCCATCTGATGGATGAATATAATAGTGTTACCCATTCATTTCCTACAGTCATTTTTGACTGGGAACACCACAGGTGTTACAAAGTTGACCAAACCACATAAAATTATATAAAAGTGGTGATCAGCAATTTTCTACGTTCAAATCCCAAGTGTGGAGGATACCATGAGGCCTTGAGGCAACCGAATGCAAAACACAAAATTTACGACTGCAGAAAGTTTTAAACCGGGTCAGATTTGACCCGGAACGAGACAGGAGGGTTAAAATGTTTGTCCAAAATCATCCTACCATGATGTAGGATGGTAGCTCCTCAGAATGGAAAACGTTCCCGGTCTTATCTTCGTGAAGTTAGCCGGCGTGCCAGCGTCCCGACGATGTTATCTTACCCAATGAAGACATAAAGGGAGCCTTTGAAGCGCACTCCTTTAGTACTCCCTTCTGGTCGCTTATAATAAAAAGGAATTAGTTTTCCATGTTTGGCCGTTCACTTGGGACCACTTGTGTGCACATCAGTGGATTTAGAATGGAGGAGCCCAAGTCCACCAAGAGACTTTCATTATTATAATTGCCATATCTGTCCATCACGCGGGCACCTCTTTACGTAGCTATACGTTCTCCAGACCTATATTTAGTCTCAAGTTGCATTATTTCCATAAATCTACTGTACATCATTAACATTTCGTTTTTGTCTCGCCGTGTTCGTGAAAATTTAACTGACAGGACTTCAAGTGTATGTCAGATTGCATTGGATTAATTCAAAGTTACGGTATATTATAAAATGCAGATGTTTGGGTTCACATTTTCATCTTTGGCTGCTTGCCATTCTCATTGAAGAAGACACACAGGAGGATAACACCAATGGCTTTCACTGCCGTGTAATATTAACCCTTTGAGGTGTATGTTTTTGGGGGAATTTCTATCCCCCCCCCCATCCTATCTTCTGCCAGGCTTCTGGGCCGTTTGAGTGGAACTGCGTCGCAAGGGAACAGCTTGGTCCCACATTTATTCCCTGTCAGTTTGATGTCTGCAAACACTGTGACAGTGTGTTATGTTCATTTCCTATTGCAGTGTAAACATTTAGAATGTTTATGTTGCGAAGTTTAAACCGTCTATAGATTTCACTGGCCCAGTAGTCATTGCGGCATCATCCTTAGAATGTTCAGTTCTCAACATATGTGAGATTGTAAATGGTAAATGGTGCATATATAGCGTTTTTATCCAAAGCGCTTTACAATTGTGTTCCTCACATTCACCCATTCACTCACACATTCACACACCGACGACAGAGGCAACCATGCAAGGTGCCGACCTGCTCATCAGGAGCAGTTAGGGGCTAAGTGTCTTGCTCAAGGACACTTTGACACACTGCTCTACCTCCCAAGCCACTGTACACATGAGAGGGTTAATACATTGTGCATTGATAGTACAGTATGAAGCTCAATTTGTAGGTAATAATACAGACAAACATTGCACTGGTATTAGACCACAGTGTCAGTCTTTGTATATATGACACAGAGCAGACACTTGGTCCCCTGGTTCCTGGTAATTGTGTGCACTGTAAGAATTAAATGCTCTCATATAGTGAAATAGTGAAACATAATACATTCTTGGAATTATACTTGACTATGATTACCTGACTCGTTTGTTTTTAAACATTGTAGTTCTCGTGTTTTTAACGTTTTATCGATGGATAAAATAAAAACAAAAATGGCAGCGAAAATGTAAAGGCAAACCAACATCAGAGCAGCTGTGGTCTTGTGCTTGGTGGGAGATTGGAGGCTTCTTTGCTTATGAAAAGTAAAAAGGTAAAGATTATGATATATAAAACACATTTTCTCAAAAATTAAGTTAAAGAATGAAATAATCTATACTGTACCTCTATCAAAGATTATGAACCTACACAATACAGTTTGGCTGTAAAACCTATAGTTTTTATCTTTAATGGGTGGCTACAGTGGGGGGAATTCACTGTGGAACCTCACTCTTGGGTCTATAGGAGAGAGTGAATGTTAAACATCAAGTTAAACATCATTATTGTTTATATGTTTAGTTTATTCAACAACAAAAAAGCCAACAAAAAAAGGTTACTTGAAAATATAAGTTGAGTTTATTTTTTTTACAGTGTACTTAAAGTAATAATCACCCCATTTTATCAAGCCTATCTGATTTGTTACAATTTGGTAGTAATTTGTGTCTTGACCAAAAAGCACTCGCACTGTGTTTTGGTGTTTGAGATATTGGAAGTAGCATTTATTTATACCATTAGCAATGTGAGATGATGCCAATGGCATATTAAGCATATTACAATGTCCTTCTAAATAGTTAACAATGTTGTGAAACAGTTTGGAGGCTGTTTGGAAGATGATGTACGGCATGTGATTTTTCAGCGGAGTGACTCATACCCCATTGTATATTGCTAAAGAATACCAATGATTTCTCATATCTCAAAGACAAAAACACATGCGGGTGCTTTTTTGGGTGAAATGAAATGTTTATCCCGATTTGTATAAATGGTGAATGGACTGCATTTATATAGCACTTTTATCCAAAGCGCTTTACAACTTGTGCCTCACATTCACTCACACTGAAGGCGGAGGCACCCATGCAAGGTGCCAACCTATTCATCGGGAGCTGTTAGGGGTTTAAGTGTCTTGCTCAAGGTCACACTCACGCTGCTGGGGAGGAGCGGGAATCAAACTGGGAACCTTCCGATCACCAGAGCCTGAGCCACTGTCTACTGTCTACTTTTTCGTTTTTTATATAATATTAATGGGTGGAATATGCAGTATCACTTTTGTAATGATTTTTTGCATGGGAGTTTTTTTTCTTGTTTTTTTGTGTGTTTGCGCCCCTGGCCCACGAAACATCTGTGGATGGTCATGAATGTCTGATTTAAACACAATGCAGAAAGATTAAGCTGGAGTAAAGTATCCCTTGTTTTTTTTCCAGGCAGTAACTTTGACGAGTGGCAGTCCATCCCGGCGCAGAACACAGCTTGCATTGGAGCTGGTGGGCATAAACCTTTATTCCTCATACAACGGTTGTTGTGCATTTTCACTTCTTAAGTATTCAATAATTTGCTCTTTTATCATAGCCACCATCTCCTGTTCAATGAATGCCATTTAACGCTCTTAGCCAGGACGCGTGTTCATGTGTCGTCCTCGTTTAGGTATAGCATGCAGCGCCGTCTGCAGCCTCCCCTAGGCTGAAGGTTGTAAAAGAGTTACCTTTTAACACAGCCGCCTGTTGTTTTGCATTGATCGGCTGATTATTTAATGGAGCGTAAAACTGCTAGAGGATCTCTCTTGTCAAGTGATTTATTATTGGCAAAATGCAAGAGGATCTCTCTTGTCAAGGGATTTATTATAGGCATGTCATGGCATTTTTACAAGGGATAGATAGTAAAGTGAAACCATGAAATGAGAAAAAAAATAGTCCTTGTCTTATAGTAACTGCTACAAGGATCCAATGTGCCCAATGACATCACTGGTCGCCATATTCAAATTTGTCTACTCTCATGGTCAAACTAAATGAACGTGTGCAAAGCATTTTTTTCGACTTTGAGATTATGTGTAAAATAAATCAGCATTTTTCGTTTGTTTTTGGTGAAGTGTCTCTTTAGCGTCCTCGTTGCTTCCGTCTCTTGTTCCCTCGCGAGTACACAAACTGCTAAGGGAACGTCGGGGGCAAATGAAAAACAAAGGAACATAGGTCTGATGGAACACAGAGGGGACATAGTGGTGGAGTAGAGGAGCAAACGGCAGATCCCACCAGGACCGTTGTTTGCAAACTGTCCACCTTGGCTGTATTGAAAATAGCTGGTTAGAGGAGAGGAGCATTTACCAATGCTTACAAGCCATTCTTCAGTTAATTAAAGTGCCACTAGAGAAGCCGGCAATGTGTTTTAAGTACCTGTTTAAGAGAATAGCAGGCTGTCCCTTTAATGGTGCATGTCAGGGTAAGAGGTAAAAAAAAAAAGGCTTTGTTGGAGTCTTTTTCTTTGTATGCCTTCTTGGTCACCCCAATACCACGGCTCTTTAGGTGGACCTGTGAATACAGAATAGCCCTTTTTTTCGGCGCTTATAATGCAGGATAATATGGTATATTGCCAATGAAGAGTAACCACTTTCTCCTTGATAGGACGGCCTAATTAATGGCGAGGATAATTAACAGAGTCCCATTCCATTGGACACAAAGCGAGAGGCGGCGGCGTCATTATCCCGTCGATAACTCCGGTGTCCTTCCTTTAATCCCTAGCCTTAATGCAGTCAAATACCATCCCTGATTGTCCAATTTAGCCGGAGCTCTGGGATTTCGCCATTTGTCGAGCGACGGCACTGAAATCTGAGCAGGGGGGGGGGGGGGGGGGGGGGCGACTGTAGTTTGTGTCCAACCACAACACACACTGCATGCTCTGACCCTTTATCCAAAACTGCTGTGTTCAGGGGGGAAAAGGGAAAAGGAAGGTAATATTTGCAGACGAAAGGGGGAGTTTATCAGAGGTCATCTCTGCTAGTATTCCAATACATTTAATAATCTCTCCATTCAAACCTAGAGAGCAAAAGGAATCTTTGCTTGGGTAAAAGAACCAAGATTGAGCCAACTGGTAAGGCCCCCGGGGGGGGGGGTCCGATAACACCTGCACCAAATCCAAATAGTGGGGTGGATGTTTATCAAGATGTTCATGCGACAAATTATAAATATTCAACAAATGTACAGTATTAAAACATGTGACAAAACACTGGTGCTGTGAAATGTATAATCTAATCATGCAATTTAATGCAATTTTTCTTTCTTTTTTGCAAAATACAAAATGTACGAAATGTACCAAATGACATTATGAAAACAGTACGATCAGACTTAAATGAACAAACAAACCCCTACCCATTATTTTATGCACATAAATTAAAATATATGATAAGATGATGCTTAGCAAACTATTAGGGTGTAGTGTCAAGTCTTAAGGGTTTGGATGTACACCTTTCCAAATCACATTAACAATGAACAATTACAGTCCCCACAAGTCTACTTCACGTACAGTAAACACAACGACAATACTTAGAATCATTCTAACTAAGATCTGCTGAAATGCATAGATATTGAGAGAGCAAGGCGTCGCATTGTTAATTAATCAAACTTTGGCGAAAGTCGAAATCGATGTGGCTACATAGGTGTAACCTGAGCACCCCCTACTGGTTGAGTATTGTTATCGTGTGCGTAAACCGTTCAGGCAGATCTGACCACCACCTTTCCGACAGTGGCAAAGGCCACACTCTACTATGCTGCATCTGTAGTAGAGACCGTCTTGGAACAGGGTAAGAGGTACTCTCATTATGTAATTCTTGGTTCATAAATACGGTGGAACCGTATTTGCCAGCACTGGGCAAGACATATTAGACCAGCTGCTGTTGCCAGCTGAGGCTTGACGATGCCGCTGAGTTTGACTGCTTGTTTTATTATTGAATGGCCCCTGCAGCCTAATAGCAGGTAGTGGGAACCTGTCCAGGTCTATGGCACACCACGTTTCGTATAAACTCACTTCCCCGCGTGAAAGTATTTTGTTATTTTTTAAGAATACAAACATTCCTCAGGAGTATCAATGTATTTCAAGTCAGTGTTATACAGGGATGGTCCCCTTACACACACATACAGTACACACCTACCAAATACAAATGACAAAATACACAAAAGGTAATACTTCAAAGTAAGTAGGTCAAAGCCGGTATCAGCCGTACGACAAGGGAGTCTGTCCCCTTTTCAATGCTCTAGACCAGGGGTGGCCAACCAGTCAGAGACTAAGAGCCACAAAAAAATGACTGTGGTACCACAAAGAGCCACACCATATACTAGCGTTTCTCAACCTTTTTTTTCAGTCACGACACCCTTCATGTGTTTATAGGTCTCACCCTCTGGCCTCTGAAGTTGCTAATGTCTTTTTTATTTGGGCCTCACAGGGTTAAAAGTACCCTGTGAGACCCACGGTTGCAAAATTACAAAATCACTTTTAGCCATTTAAAAAAATAATGTTTATTTAAAAAATGTTAAAGGGGAACTATTTTACTATTTCTTTCACTATTTGGGCACTTTTACACAATTCCTGTGAGTCTATGGAACACCTAGGTTTTTTTCAAAAAAAATGCATTGTTTTGTATTTCTAATCAAGTACTAAAAACCGCATTTTTCTACCTCAAGATCTTAAGCCGTTTTGAGGCTGGGCTCCAACCACTGTGTGGCCTGGTGCCAACTGCCACATCAACTGCCACATTATTATGCAGCTGAGAAATCTCTGACATCACAGATATGCACATTTTCAGATGACTCAGTTCAGTGAGGGTGAATATTGTGAGAGGAGAATTGGAAGAATTCGCCAATATGAGAATTAGAGACATATATCCTATTAATATAAGTCCACATAGCTAAGAAACAATGGTAAACACTGAAAAAAGCCATTTATAAGATAGTTCCCCTTTAAGCACATGTATAGTCAATTGGTCCTGTTGTTCAGCCTCACAATGCTATTTGATAGTAAATGTGTTTATATGTCCCACCCTCTGGCCTCTGAAGTTGCTAATTTCTTTTTAATTTGGGCCTCACAGGGTTAACCTCTTAAGCCCGAGATATACAGTAAAAGTGTATATTTTCAGCATTATGTTTGTTTACCAATTATTTTAACTGTTATTAGTGAAATATAAGATTATAGAAATCTCAGGGCATTGAGTCGGAAACCGGCGCATATTGACAGGAGGAAGTGGCACAGCCAAAAGTGAGTGTAGTCTTTTGAAGGAAGAGACTCAGGGCTTTCAAATTTCGAAAAACTACCCTACCCAGCTCACACCAGCCCCTGTCAATCATCTGACTTCTGGATTTACTTTTTAATTTCTCTTATTTTTTGGGATTATCTCCCACAAACCTGAACGTTATTGCCATAAAACAGAACGCAGTTAGTTTCTCTACCTTTCTGTGAACGTCTTGCAAAAAACGGTGTTGCAATATGATGAAGAATGGTGGAGAAATTTACATTATAAAAAAGATGGCAGAATTCAGTACTGTATCTACAAAACCTTCTGTTTAATCATCTTCCCTTTATTCATTTGCTTAGATTTTTCAGGTCTGGTCAATTTTAGCATGGTGTTATTTACAGTCAAAGATAATTTTTTTTTTAAATAGAATTGATATTCTCCTTTGGTTCATTACAATTTACTCAAGCCTAGTAACAGACACACTATTTCTGACACTGATCCATATAATGTCCCTACATGTAGATTCAGATACCAAGAACATGCAAATGGACCATTTAAAAAAAAATTGTAAATGTTTATTCTACGTCCTTATGGAATGAGTGACATAAAAAAAAAAAAAAAGTAAAAAAAAAAAAAAAAAGTAAAAAAAAAAAAAAAAGTAAAAAAAAAAAAAAAAAAAATTAAAATATTTTTTTTTTATTTTTTTTTATTTTTTTTTATGGATGGAAGAGCCGCACATTGACGGGCAAAGAGCCGCATGCGGCTCGCGAGCCGCGGGTTGGCCACCCCTGCTCTAGACCACAGGGGGATGAAACGCTGAGGCGACGCACCAGACCTACCATCGGCTCCCAGCAGGGGTGTAAAAAGTACCCAGAAATGATACTTAAGTGAAAGTATGGGTACCGACTCAAAATCGTACTCAAGTAAAAGTCAGAGTAGCTGGCTAAAAACACACTTGAGTAAAAGTAAAAAAGTTTCTACTTTGAAATGTACTTACCTAACCGCACCTTTTAATTGCCAAATAATAACATACACTCTTACCAGGGGTCAAAAGTTTCAAAACAATGCCATTTACTGCTTTTTATATAGAAATAAAATGTATATTATGCATAATTGAGTTTGGAATTTTGGCCCGGCCCCCCAACATATTTTCAGTTGCTCATTCGGCCCCCCGGGAAAAATAATTGCCCACCCCTGGTCTAGACTCTAATTCACAACTTGAAACACAATATAAATAGAAAAGTTAGAAACAAAACTCGCCCGTCTCCAAACACAGGCAGATCTCTCCCTCTCTCCTTCTCTCTCTCACACACAGCGCGACGTGGAATCGATTCGTTACACAATCAGACCTATTATATACCAAGAATAACTTCAGTATGAGTACAGGGCTGTACACATATTTTGCATATTGTTAAACGAGCCAAGGCTAGCTATTAAACTATCGATATGAATCGAAAATCTGGGACCCTGATGTAAACAAGACAAACGTCTTTCTCTGGTCTGCATCCCCTTAACAATTGTGTGTATTGAGCCGTACTGTATTGTACCCATTCTGCAATCTGTTAATAAAGTTCTCATTCATTCATTCAAACATAGACGATATTGAACAAGCCATAATCCACGTATTTTCAATCCGAGAGAGCTGCAGTAGTTAAATCAATGAGCCATCGACATAGTCAGTGTGGTAAGTAACGTTATTATTGCATCCAAGATTGATACACGGCTGGCTAGGCAGTTGGTAGTCATAGTCTTGTGTTATAAAATAAATAAACAATCAGCAATGTCTCGCTTCATGAATGGCCAGCAGTAGCCTAACAGTACTGCTCCTAAAAAAAAACTATTTACAAACGTAAACGTTAAGCACAGAGAGAGAGAGAGAGAGAGAGAGAGAGAGAGAGAGAGAGAGAGAGAGAGAGAGAGAGAGAGAGAGAGAGAGAGAGAGAGAGAGAGAGAGAGAGAGAGAGAGAGAGAGAGAGAGAGAGAGAGAGAGAGACTCACTGTTTAGTTGAAACGTCCAGGGCAGGAGAGCTTGATAAACGTGTATAATCCGCCATATAGCTTGTTAGCCAAGTGTTAGCTCGTTAGCACAACACTCAACAAGTACATTCCTTTGTCCATTTCCGCTCGAACAGACTGCAAACTACATGGCGTTCTATCGCCATGCTCTAAGACAAACTCTAACCTTAACCAACTTTGAAAGAGTGCCTAAGCTTAACAGTCTAAAGAACTTGCAGTCACGGCACGCTCTAAGACAGCACGCTCTAAGACAAACAACCTAGACCAGGGGTGGCCAACCAGTCAGAGACTAAGAGCCACAAAAAAATGACTGTGGTACCACAAAGAGCCACACCATATACCAGCGTTTCTCAACCTTTTTTTTCAGTCACGGCACCCTTCATGTGTTTATAGGTCTCACCCTCTGGCCTCTGAAGTTGCTAATGTCTTTTTTATTTGGGCCTCACAGGGTTAAAAGTACCCTGTGAGACCCACGGTTGCAAAATTACAAAATCACTTTTAGCCATTTAAAAAAATAATGTTTATTTAAAAAATGTTAAAGGGGAACTATTTTACTATTTCTTTTTTATTTTTTTTTATGGATGGAAGAGCCGCACATTGACGGGCAAAGAGCCGCATGCGGCTCGCGAGCCGCGGGTTGGCCACCCCTGCTCTAGACCACAGGGGGATGAAACGCTGAGGCGACGCACCAGACCTACCATCGGCTCCCAGCAGGGGTGTAAAAAGTACCCAGAAATTATACTTAAGTGAAAGTATGGGTACCGACTCAAAATCGTACTCAAGTAAAAGTCAGAGTAGCTGGCTAAAAACACACTTGAGTAAAAGTAAAAAAGTTTCTACTTTGAAATGTACTTAAGTACTAAAAAGTTAAAGTTAAAACTTTTTTTATTGCAAGGGATAGACCAGGGGTCTCAAACAGGGCGTTTTTAGGGTTAGAAAACATTGGGGGCTTCAGCCCAAGGGGGTGGAGGCCCCCCCCCCTTTTTTTCCCCCACACAGAAATACGCATTTTTTTAGTAATTAGAGACGAATACTGAAGAACTAGATTTGAATTGTTTAAAGTGAGGTCCAGGTCCATGAGAGGGATATGGGCAGTACCCATAGAAAATTCAAAGTTAACAGGACCAAATCATCAGTTTCTTATTTATTTATTTAACCTTTATTTAGCCAGATAAAACATTGATATGGTCCAAGAGGCCCCAATGAGGGTACAAATATACATATATACATACATACATACATACATACATACATACATACATACATACATACATACATACATACATACATACATACATACATACATACATACATACATACACACATACATACATACATACATACATACATACATACATACATACATACATACATACATACATACATACATACATACATACATACATACATACATACATACATACATACATACATACATACATACATACATACATACATACATACATACATACATACATACATACATACATACATACATACATACATACATACATACATACATACATACATACATACATACATACATACATACATATACATACATACATACATACATACATACATACATACATACATACATACATACATACATACATACATACATACATACATACATACATACATACATACATACATACATACATACATACATACATACATACATACATACATACATACATACATACATACATACATACATACATACATACATACATACATACATACATACATACATACATACATACATACATACATACATACATACATACATATATACATATACATATACATATACATACATTACATACACACATATACACCAATAACAAAATAAAAACACTGTTAAGAATCATACACATAAGCAAATAAACAAACAAACATTATGCACAGCCTATGTACAAAAGAAATAAACAGTTAATCTCTAGTCTTTACAGTTTTCTTCGATTGCATAAACACTCAAATCAAAAGTATTACACAATTATCAAAACCTTACACTCAAGGAGCAAAACATAGGCCCAGATTTGCACCCCTATAAGCAAGCACAAAGTCAGCCTCACACTTTTTGCAAAACAATACACACAGTGATTTGCAAAACACTAAACACACTTGCATTACATTACACATAGAATGTCAAATTACCACACATATGAGCCAATTGGTTAAACACAGCAATCAGATGCACAGCCACACCATTGCTTAATTGTAGATACACCAATCAGGTTTAAGCACTATAAAAATGCAGCAGGTGAGTTCACCTGCCTTCAACCAAAACGGAAGGAGAGTGAAGTACTGTACACAGAGAACGTGAAAATATACAATACATTCACCAAACACTACACAAGACAACCAATGATGCAGACTGATGAAAATATAAATGTTTTCTCCATATACCCAAATCAGTCAACATGTCAACATGGAGAATCGCAACAAAATAATCTCTTGCCAGATCCAGCTAGGCAAAGAGATCATGTCTAGTATTTTCTGTACTCTATTTAAATGTTTTCTATTTTTGTTTTTGTTTTACTGTAATTTTAACCTGTACTGGATACAGTATTTTATGTTTGTCTGATATTTGCTGAGCTTACTGTGTTATGCACACTGTAGTAGCATGAAAACTGGGACATGTTTTGTTGTGATTCTCCATGTTGAAATGTTGACTGATTTGGTTATACGGAGAGAAAATTAATATTTTTGTCAGTCTGCATCATTGATTTGGGTATATGGAGAGCATTTTTTTTTCATCAGTCTGCATCATTGATTTGGGTATATGGAGATAAATAAATAATATTTTCATCAGTCTACAGCATTGGTCTTGTGTAGTGTTTGGTGAATTTATTGTATATTTGCACATTCTCTGTGTACTTCACTTACAGTACTCTAATCACTGAGAAGTAGAATTGCTAAATGTGTTTTAGGTTAAGCACAGCAGTGTGTAACTGGTTCAAACAGAATTAGATCATATGAAACACGTTTCATATGGTAACAAAATGTAGTTTTTATAAATTAGTGTATTAAAATTAACATAAACATAATTAAATTATATACATAATGTTTCAGTCTTCTCATAAAAAAAAAATTTGATTTTGGGGTCTTTTCCTGCCTTTAGTCCGCTTTGCATTCACATCTGTGAATGAGCTTTCACACCACCCCAAACCAACCAGACTATCAGAGGAAATGAACCAGGGTTCGATTAAAGCTTATTATAGTTTATCACAGTATCATGAGCATGTCTTTGTCAGTGGACACTGGACATGGGTTTGGATGGCTCCAGGTGCTGCTGTGTTAAAGTGCACATCTTCAATACCTATCTGTACTATTTAAAAGCACAGTGCAGTGGCGGCCGGTGGGTACTTCGCCACTAGGGGCGCTATACCAAATATTTTGCAAACATGTACAGTACAGTACTGTACCACGCAAGACTCATGGCAAGACGTGAGCGATTCGACTCACGCTCACGGCAATGAATCGGCTCTTATGAACGAGTCGCTCAGCTGTTACTACAACAACACACAACCAGTCAAATAAAGTATAGTCTAGACCAGACCTGGGCATTGTACGGCCCGCGGGCCGGATCCGGCCCGCGGGATGATGCTGACCGGCCCGCGAAAGATTACATGATAATAAAAAAAAATAAAAAAAAAATAAAAAAAAATATTTTTTTTTATATTTTTTTTATATTTTTTTTTTCATGTCAACGTTCACACGCACAGTATACGCTTAGGAGACATGCTCAGACGATGTTGGTTCTCTTTGGATCCACCTACATATGTGAACAGACATTCTCAGTCATGACATTTACCAAGTCCAGGTACAGATCCTCTCTCACTGATGAACATCTGGCAGCTGTGCTTCGCATCTCCACCTCAGACATGCAACCTGACTTTGATGGACTTGTTAAAGCTCAACAGAGACTGGATTTCTCACACTGAATGAAAAAAAAAGAACTGAAGAACACTAAAATGTGGAAATATAACAAGTGAAATGGGACACTTGATATTTTTTTTCTTTTTTTTGCACAGTTCTGAAAACATTAAATGTTTAATATAGGCATGTAAAGTAAAAAAGGCTACAAAACTGGGACACTTTTCTTTACACAGTTCAGTGACATGTCTTGTTTATTTTTGCTATAAGATGATGTGATGTCTTTAGAAAGCTAAGAAAATCCTTGTTTCAATAGTATATGAAACTCAAAATGCCCTTTGTTATTAATGTTTCACATTTTGTTTATCATTTTGGAAATAAATTCTATTTGAATAAATTATATTTTTGAAAGCTAACCGCACCTTTTAATTGCCAAATAATAACATACACTCTTACCAGGGGTCAAAAGTTTCAAAACAATGCCATTTACTGCTTTTTATATAGAAATAAAATGTATATTATGCATAATTGAGTTTGGAATTTTGGCCCGGCCCCCCAACATATTTTCAGTTGCTCATTCGGCCCCCCGGGAAAAATAATTGCCCACCCCTGGTCTAGACTCTAATTCACAACTTGAAACACAATATAAATAGAAAAGTTAGAAACAAAACTCGCCCGTCTCCAAACACAGGCAGATCTCTCCCTCTCTCCTTCTCTCTCTCACACAGCGCGACGTGGAATCGATTCGTTACACAATCAGACCTATTATATACCAAGAATAACTTCAGTATGAGTACAGGGCTGTACACATATTTTGCATATTGTTAAACGAGCCAAGGCTAGCTATTAAACTATCGATATGAATCGAAAATCTGGGACCCTGATGTAAACAAGACAAACGTCTTTCTCTGGTCTGCATCCCCTTAACAATTGTGTGTATTGAGCCGTACTGTATTGTACCCATTCTGCAATCTGTTAATAAAGTTCTCATTCATTCATTCAAACATAGACGATATTGAACAAGCCATAATCCACGTATTTTCAATCCGAGAGAGCTGCAGTAGTTAAATCAATGAGCCATCGACATAGTCAGTGTGGTAAGTAACGTTATTATTGCATCCAAGATTGATACACGGCTGGCTAGGCAGTTGGTAGTCATAGTCTTGTGTTATAAAATAAATAAACAATCAGCAATGTCTCGCTTCATGAATGGCCAGCAGTAGCCTAACAGTACTGCTCCTAAAAAAAACTATTTACAAACGTAAACGTTAAGCACAGAGAGAGAGAGAGAGAGAGAGAGAGAGAGAGAGAGAGAGAGAGAGAGAGAGAGAGAGAGAGAGAGAGAGAGAGAGAGAGAGAGAGAGAGAGAGAGAGAGAGAGAGAGACTCACTGTTTAGTTGAAACGTCCAGGGCAGGAGAGCTTGATAAACGTGTATAATCCGCCATATAGCTTGTTAGCCAAGTGTTAGCTCGTTAGCACAACACTCAACAAGTACATTCCTTTGTCCATTTCCGCTCGAACAGACTGCAAACTACATGGCGTTCTATCGCCATGCTCTAAGACAAACTCTAACCTTAACCAACTTTGAAAGAGTGCCTAAGCTTAACAGTCTAAAGAACTTGCAGTCACGGCACGCTCTAAGACAAACAACCTAGACCAGGGGTGGCCAACCAGTCAGAGACTAAGAGCCACAAAAAAATGACTGTGGTACCACAAAGAGCCACACCATATACCAGCGTTTCTCAACCTTTTTTTTCAGTCACGGCACCCTTCATGTGTTTATAGGTCTCACCCTCTGGCCTCTGAAGTTGCTAATGTCTTTTTTATTTGGGCCTCACAGGGTTAAAAGTACCCTGTGAGACCCACGGTTGCAAAATTACAAAATCACTTTTAGCCATTTAAAAAAATAATGTTTATTTAAAAAATGTTAAAGGGGAACTATTTTACTATTTCTTTCACTATTTGGGCACTTTTACACAATTCCTGTGAGTCTATGGAACACCTAGGTTTTTTTCAAAAAAAATTCATTGTTTTGTATTTCTAATCAAGTACTAAAAACCGCATTTTTCTACCTCAAGATCTTAAGCCGTTTTGAGGCTGGGCTCCAACCACTGTGTGGCCTGGTGCCAACTGCCACATCAACTGCCACATTATTATGCAGCTGAGAAATCTCTGACATCACAGATATGCACATTTTCAGATGACTCAGTTCAGTGAGGGTGAATATTGTGAGAGGAGAATTGGAAGAATTCGCCAATATGAGAATTAGAGACATATATCCTATTAATATAAGTCCACATAGCTAAGAAACAATGGTAAACACTGAAAAAGCCATTTATAAGATAGTTCCCCTTTAAGCACATGTATAGTCAATTGGTCCTGTTGTTCAGCCTCACAATGCTATTTGATAGTAAATGTGTTTATATGTCCCACCCTCTGGCCTCTGAAGTTGCTAATTTCTTTTTAATTTGGGCCTCACAGGGTTAACCTCTTAAGCCAGAGATATACAGTAAAAGTGTATATTTTCAGCATTATGTTTGTTTACCAATTATTTTAACTGTTATTAGTGAAATATAAGATTATAGAAATCTCAGGGCATTGAGTCGGAAACCGGCGCATATTGACAGGAGGAAGTGGCACAGCCAAAAGTGAGTGTAGTCTTTTGAAGGAAGAGACTCAGGGCTTTCAAATTTCGAAAAACTACCCTACCCAGCTCACACCAGCCCCTGTCAATCATCTGACTTCTGGATTTACTTTTTAATTTCTCTTATTTTTTGGGATTATCTCCCACAAACCTGAACGTTATTGCCATAAAATAGAACGCAGTTAGTTTCTCTACCTTTCTGTGAACGTCTTGCAAAAAACGGTGTTGCAATATGATGAAAAATGGTGGAGAAATTTACATTATAAAAAAGATGGCAGAATTCAGTACTGTATCTACAAAACCTTCTGTTTAATCATCTTCCCTTTATTCATTTGCTTAGATTTTTCAGGTCTGGTCAATTTTAGCATGGTGTTATTTACAGTCAAAGATCATTTTTTTTTAAATAGAATTGATATTCTCCTTTGGTTCATTACAATTTACTCAAGCCTAGTAACAGACACACTATTTCTGACACTGATCCATATATGTCCCTAGATTCAGATACCAAGAACATGCAAATGGACCATTTAAAAAAAAATTGTAAATGTTTATTCTACGTCCTTATGGAATGAGTGACATAAAAAAAAAAAAGTTAAAAAAAAAAAAAAAATAATTTTTTTTTTTTTTTTATTATTATTATTATTTTTTTTTTATGGATGGAAGAGCCGCACATTGACGGGCAAAGAGCCGCATGCGGCTCGCGAGCCGCGGGTTGGCCACCCCTGACCTAGACCAACCTAGGAACCAACCTAGGAAGCTAGAAGCTAGAATTGGAACATTA
This sequence comes from Notolepis coatsorum, assembly GCF_963971535.1. Classification (NCBI taxonomy): domain Eukaryota; kingdom Metazoa; phylum Chordata; class Actinopteri; order Aulopiformes; family Paralepididae; genus Notolepis; species Notolepis coatsorum. Next base: position 61,681,620 of record NC_140176.1, read on the forward strand.
GAAATTGGATTCGGCCAATCAGAGATCGTCTCTGTGAAATTCTGCTACGGAAAAAAATACTGGCGTCGGCCAATCAGAGAGCGTCTCCGCGAAATGCGGCTACAGATATTCTTGACGCTACTGGCTAGACCGCTTCAAATTGCGCCCGGATTCCAACATAATAGTCATATTTCAACGCACAGCGCGTTATGCACTGATTGGCTGTGACGGATACAGCGATCAAACTGTGACGCGCAGACGCGCACTCAGAGCGCTATCGCGTATAGCCCGGGCCGAGAAATACAAAAAAATTCAAAAAATTCAAAAAAACGTGATGTCACTTCCTGCTCTGGAAAACGAGTGTTTTTTAATTGCGATAATAACGTTATATTGTGCATTGGAAATACAAACATACTTAAAATGAGTAAATATTATTCATTTTAAACATGTTTATATTATTTATAGGGCTATAAAACAAAAAACAAAAAGATACCTTTTCTTGTTCTACTCTCATATAACCAGGCAGGGCCTGAAGGGGGGGCGGCGCCCTAGCGCCCCCCAGTGGCGGCCGCCACTGGCACAGTGCAGGACACACTCAAAGGTTATTGCACATTAGAGTTGGCAGTGGACATGTATGACAGGACAAAGGCTATATGTAATGGCCTTGGAATTGAGGAACATACTACCAGCCAAAGGAGGAAGCAGAAAAGGATGGACGAGTATGTAGTTGAGTCATCTTGTGGCACAAGCTCAGACCTCATGGAGATCAGCTGAGACAGAGACTGTTCTATCCAGTCCTCGACAGAATCCTGCAAGAGCTTGAGAGCAGGTTCTCATGAGTTGGAGAACAACGTATGAGAGGCATACAGGCATGTTATCCAGCCTCAGACCAGTTTCTCTCAGTGGAATTGCTGCAACCCCTCGCCACACATTACAATATCCAACTACTGCCAGAGGAGATCACAGTTGCAAAGTGTTTCCTGGCCAGGACAGGCAGAGATGCAGTCCCTACTATCCAAAGTGTCTTTTCCCTCCTGGATGATAATAATAATAATGCATTTGATTTATAATGCGCCTTTCAAGACACTAAAAAAAAGTCCACAAATCGATGAATGAAAAAATTATATAGGATCAAATGAAAACTACTACTTGCTAAAAATCGGTGTTTAAAAGTACTAAAAACCAAAGAAAAATACCAAACACTAACAAACATTCAGCACAGACAATGGGGATGCTGCCATCAAAAAAAAAAAAAAAAAAAAAAGAAATCCGGGGCTAGGAGAAAAACATCCGGGGCTAAAGCCCCGGAAGCCCAGGGCTAACGACGCCACTGGTCTCAAACTCATTCCATCGTGGGCCAAGTTTTCATTTTAACTACACATTGCACCAGGTGAGTTAGTTGAAAAGATGAGCCAATTAGTGAAATCATCAGCTGGTGTTTAGGAAAGGCTGGAATGAAACCAAGCATACACTCACACAAGGCCCAATCAGCATGGGTATGAGCGGGTTCATTTTCCATTGATGGGGATTTGATTGGCTATAAATGTTTTTTTTCTCTGAAATGTAATTGAGTAAAAGTACAAGTATACAAACCTAATAATACTCGAGTAAAGTACAAATCCCTAAAAACAGGACTTAAGTATTGTAACGAAGTACAATTACTCAAGTACTTTACACCTCTGACCACAGGGGAATGAAACGCTGAGGCGACGCACCAGACCTACCGTCGGCTCCCAGTACTTACTGCATCGTCTTAGCTATGCAAGCTTAGCTACCCGAGCTGTGCCGCTCAGACACTCAGTTGCTGGTGGCCGGTATCGAACCCAGAACCTTGCGATTCAAAGGCGAGCGCTCTACCGATTGACCGAGGCACAGACACTAAAAAGAGTGGAAGTACTGTATGCAGGCTATCCATGCTAACACACGCACACACACACACACACGCACACACACACACACACACACACACACACACACACACACACACACACACACACACACACACACACACACACACACACACACACACACACACACACACACACACACACACACACACACACACACACACACACACACACACACACACACACACACACACACACACACACACACACGCACACACACACACACGCACACAGCAATGTGTTCCTTCTTTCTGTAGCAGCGGATATTCCAGTAACCTGTGGTGGAACCGGAGAGGTTATTCATCCGCATGGTCAAATCTTCCAGGAGAAAGTACCAAGCACCCCCTCCTCATTCTGTGAGTTTGCCTCTTAAACTTTCTGGGAGAAAAGGGGTCAGAGGAGGGACAGCCAGGTGATGGGGGGGAGAGGAAAAGGAGGATACAGGAGGGGTGAACGGAAAGACCTTGAAAGGAATTTCCACAAACCCTAACCCTAACGGTCTACTGAGCTCTATTGTGGAGTTGGTTTCCTAACAGATGTGTTCCCTGCTGAGGCAACTCTAAAGTCCAACGCACACGGCGGGCGATTTTTGCCAGGCGACGACTTTTTTTGCGAGGCGACCGAATTGTATCGTGTCCATTGTTATGAATGAGAGAACCCACACGGCAGGAGATTTTAGAGCGACGATCGCGCAGCAACTCCTGTCGCCTCGCTAAAAATCGCCTCGATCCTATTTTTTTAGGCGACGGCAGGCGACACAGCAAGGACCAGGGCCGCCTCAGGGGGTGTGCGAGCAGTGCGGTCGCACAGGGCCTCGCGGGAAGGGGGGCCTCGCAAAATAAAAAAAATACATTTTTTTTTTTTTTTTTTTTCTTTTATTATTTTTTTTTATTTATTTTTTTTTATTTTTGCGAGGCCCCCCTTCCGGCGAGGCCCTTTTTCATCACAGACCTAAAATCTAGTTTTGCTTATATGCTTATATATTTCACATTAGACACGTTTGTAGAATGTGTCTGACTTCCTGCCTCTGCGGCTCTGCAGACTGCAGTTTTCCGGTTTCTGCGGATTTGCTGCTCTACAGATTTTAGGATAGTGTTTCCGGCACGTCCGCCGTAATACCAAATAGAAGAAGAAGAAGACACACGAGGTAGATAATTCAGCGCTATTCAGAGGAGCGAGGCGAGTGGATGTCTTTTCAAAAGCAGCATGGATCAGAAGAAATTACGCCGTGGGCCAAGAAAGTCTCCTTCCAACTTTACCATTGGCGCCGCATTGATACTGCGTTATGGTGAGTCAACCTATGATTATATTCCCGCCGTGGACCTATGCTCTCTTTCTCTCTCTCTGGAGCCAAACTGGTCGATATATAGTAATATATAGTATAGTAATATAGTACTACTAGTAGCTAACGGTGTGTGCCTGGTGTCAGCGCCTGTATTGCTTTTCTCATGTTGTAGTTTCAGTGGTAGTGCGTTAGCTAATGGTTAGCGATAGCCGGGTTGAGCTAACTGGCTAACTGATAGCATCAAAGTAACGTGCGCAGCCAGCAGCTAACGTCGTAGCTAGCTGCCGGCTAGCTGCCGGCTGCGCACGTTACTTTGATGCCATCAGTTAGCCTAGGCTAGAGTTAGCTGTTAGCTTGTGCTACGAGTCGACCATTGACATTAGCCGTGAGAATAGCAGGGGGTTCTGGCTTATTTTGTCCCGCCAGCGAGAGGCCTTTCGTCAACGTGGAGACCTGTGTTGCGGCCTTTCGCCCTGCGTTCCTTTTGTGCAGGTAAGATTAATGAAAATGTCATGACATTACCCCACTCTTCCTTCCTTCCCCTCCCGAATGTTTTGTTAATAACAATGTTTTTTTCCAGGCAAAACATATGCTACTTCACAACATTTGGAGATACGACATGTGCTGTGTGTGAATGTCTTGGTCGCTTGTGTAGCTTGGGTAGCGTTGGGCCGTTGGCCAAAGCTGTGTGTGGCCTGGTGTCACAGTACCTGGCTAGCCTATTTAGCTGATGTCGGCCATTGGCTCCTTGCTGCTTTGGTTTCTCTGGTATAGACCCTCTTCTTGTTGGATTTAAGTGTTGATCTTTGTCCTTTTGGATCTCTCATACATGCTCTAGTCTCTCTCTAACACACACACACATGACAAACACACATGTTCTCTCTCTCTCTCTCTCTCTTTCTAACACACACAGTCTGCCTATGGCGGCCTTTCTCGATGGCTAGGCTGTGCTCAAGGATCTTCAGTCACAGTGCTCAGGTATTCTGCCACTGTGTACTCTCTGTTTAGGGCCAAATAGCATTTCAATTTCTTTCCAATGTGTCTCTCTCTCTCTCTCTCTCTCTCTCTCTCTCTCTCTCTCTCTCTCTCTCTCTCTCTCTCTCTCTCTCTCTCTTGGATTTAAGTGTTGATCTTTGTCCTTTTGAATCTCTCATACATGCTCTAGTCTCTCTCTAACACACACACACATGACAAACACACATGTTCTCTCTCTCTCTCTCTCTCTTTCTAACACACACAGTCTGCCTATGGCGGCCTTTCTCGATGGCTAGGCTGTGCTCAAGGATCTTCAGTCACAGTGCTCAGGTATTCTGCCACTGTGTACTCTCTGTTTAGGGCCAAATAGCATTTCAATTTCTTTCCAATGTGTCTCTCTCTCTCTCTCTCTGTACACTGTATATTGACTGTAGAACGGGAGCTCTCTCTCGCTCTCTCTTTTGCTATATGTTGACTGTATCATGCCCCGCCTCGGGCAGCGCTATTATTTAAGAATATGTTGACTGTATAAAAAAAAAAAAAAAAGATATATATATATATATATATATATATATATATATTTTTTTTTAACCTTTGGGGGGGGGGGGGGGGGGGGCTCGCGTTAAATCTCGCACAGGGCCTCGCATTTCTCCCAGGCGGCCCTGGCAAGGACAATGAGGAAATAACATGACTTCTACAGTAGAAGTAGTACAGAACTTATACTGGTGTATCATTTGTACACCATTAATTTATCAATACATTCATTGATCAATAACCTACGTATTATTACCATTTACCTACTACTGAATTTCCCCAAGGGGATCAATAAAGGACTATCTTATCTTATCTTATCTTATCTTATCTTATCTTATCTTATCTTATCTTATCTTAACTTACCTCGTGGCCGTTGCTTCAGTGGGGATGCTGTTTTGAAAGAGCTCAAATGTCATATTCTGGCTCCTCCCCTGTTTCCTCTTTTTGTCATGTACCTCGAAGCCTCTAGGTTTCCTGTCTTCTATAACCCTTGGTTCTCTCACTCTATCCCAACCTAGCTACTCTCTCTCTCCTACATGTACAGTAAGTACAGGATGGGGCGCAGGTGTGTGAAGACCGGCTGATTGCCATCTACCGGCTGATTACTCTTCCTATTTAGACCTGGATCAGTCATGAGGCTGCCAGATCGTAGTTCTTATTTACCAGTCAGTCCATATACTCTCACATTCACACACCGACGGCAGAGACAACCATGCAATCGAGGGAAACAAACGGAAAATCTAACCGGGAACCTTCCGATTACCAGACGACCGCTCTACCTCCTGAGCCACTGTCGCCCCCAAGGGTGCCTTATAACCACCCTGACCCCCTCAGCCCCCTTTGCTTATTCAAGTCTAAGTATTTGGTTTTGAAGATAAAAAAAAGAAACAAACACACACACACACTATGCTGTCTGGTATCTAATGAGAACTGCAATAACGTAAGAAAAGCGTGAACCTTAACTTTGCAGGCAGTAAAGCCTCTGTTGTCATGTGTAATAAAAGCAGGGTTGGGTGCAAACAACAGCTTTTGTTGTCGATAAAACGGTTCTGACGTTTGTGGAGGCATTTTCATTGTGGGTTCGTATTCTTGGGGGATTATGGGGGAATCAACAGCTGCAGCAGAGGTGGCACTAATGCAAGCAGATGTTATTTGTTTTGATATGGAGAGGGGAGCAGGGTGTCGCTGCCACGGGCATACTTGCTTCAGGCGGCCAGGGTTTTGTTCCAGCTTTTATTTAACACCTCTGTTGATGAACATTCGTTGGTAAGTGAAGTCAGAATAATAGGAATTGGCTCGTGTTACCATACCAAATCTCGTTATTGAGATTTCCAAATCGGTCCAGGTACAGAACGAGTCTGGATGCATTTTCAACTGGAAAGGGAGACCATACGATAAGATAAGATATTCCTTTATTGATCCCCTTGGGGAAATCCAGGCGTCATAGCAGAATGGGAGCGGGGGTACAGGTATGGGCATGGTAATAGTAGAAGACATAAATATAGGCAATACAATTATAGTAAAGATAAAAATAAGCGGTGTAAACAATATAATTTAGTCTGAATATAAGAATATGATAAAGTAAGTTTAGCGCAATCAAAGGTGCAGATTAGGGTCTGTATGCCCAATCAGTGTTATTGACCATATGTATTGTAATGTTTAATATTATTATACATTACAATAAACATACAATACAATACATACAATAAATACATAAGGCACCCTAACTGGCATGATATACTGTACGTCACGATACACTGCAGTCAAGAATCATATCTTATCTTTTTGGTGTCGCCATTTTCACTAATAGGTGTAAAAAAAAAAGTTAACATTTTAATTAAAAAAGCTGAAATATATTCTGCGCACACGTTACAAGATGTTTATCGGGTACTTTGACTAAAAAGCAAGATAGCAAACATGGCCTCAGTCACTCGCAGGTTGATAAGAACTCAAGAAGACACAGTGATACATTGCTGATACCCGTAGCCACAGCGCCATTAGCATTCATGATCAGTGCGTCTGGCAATACATCTCCGTCTGCCTTGAAATGAAGCCACCGCTTCTCAGTCAATCTCAGTCTCTCCGCGAAGCCGGAGGTGAGCAGATCACGCCCGTTCCGATTGCATTACGCGATAACATATGCATTAAAGGAATAAACCCCGGAACTTAAAGCAAGGTCAAAACCTAAATATATACACTGTACCAGTATCTGGGATTCTTGCTCTGGCTTAATATAACCAGCAAGCAATTCCATGCAGCCGAAGATAACCAGGACATAACGTATTGCATCTGCCAACTTCATATAGTCAGACTTTTTTATTTGTTTGTGCTATACCACTTTTCTTCCTGTTTGCAATACATCCCATATTAACATAGCCGTATCGCGGCTAGACTAAAACGGACGTACAATCCTTCAGACACTTCAAACAATGCCAGCAGGTGTGGAAAATCTATATCACACAGTGGTGGTAAACAGAGCAGGAGGCAGCCCTCCATCTCGCTCTGTGGAGATTCAGGCGAGGGTGCGGTGGGGAGGGACGGGGGGGGGGGGTTCTGTGCTCTATCTTCAAAAGTGCTGATCCCGTTGTAATGTTGACAGTCGCTGAGCCAGGCGAGGTCTGTGGGGTCTGACACACTAAGGTCATATTACTTCCCTCCTGTTCTGCCGTCTGACCGGGGGGTAGGGAGCTGGCTCACTAAAGATAGCGCTCGGTCACCGGGTATTGGAAGCCCAATTCGTCGTCGACCATGTTGACGATTAATAATTCATGAGCCTTTAACACTAAACATGACACAAGACAGCGAGGAAATCGAGGTTCGCGGGGGGGGGGGGGGGCAACATGTAAAAACAGATTGACAGCGTTGATAATGGATATGTATTTATGGTACACCCACGTCGATACTTGGTTTTGAAATTAAAGCGCAACTGTTGACATTGAAGTTTGTTGAAGGGGTGATTTTTTTCTCTCCCATAGATTACCTAAGGACAGACGGATGCACAAACTGAAGTGTCATTGGAAAATCCAATATTATTGTCTTGGCAGCATAAATAATGTATCACGGGCTCTCCGGGTAAAAACGAGAGAGGCGGATATAAATATGAAGCGTATGAGTTGTATTGACGAGGCCTCGCCTCGCTGGCACCCCGTCATCCTGCAGCGCAGGTTCGGGTGAAACAGCAGACAAGTGTCCTCTGTCTTCTCCTGCCCTCCACGGGACGCTCGGGGAGGTGGGTCCACGTGTGAGCCGCTGTACTGTAGTCTCCATTCAGCCACGTGTGCAGCATAGTGTAACACTTATCAGACCGCACACTTAAGATGCCTTCAACCCGATGAAGTCAGTGTCCCGTTTTACTTCGCACCGATGCTGGTGTGTGAAAAGAAACATCTATTATTCAGAGGGAGAATAATTATGCACTTGTTCAATCCCATTCAAACACAAATGTGTGATGTAATTAAATCTCAAATCTGTTACGGTCATAGAGACCTTTTGTTCCCCCCTCACTGACAAAAGATGCCTGCTGATGAAACATTTAAGAAAAGACATAACGCTGTATTTATTTTGTATTTATTAGCAATAGCTTGCTTTTCTCAATTGTATGTGTAATAAGGAGACATAAGAACATGTCCTGAATAGCGAGTGACAAGTGCAAAGCAGATGGTTGTGTGCAGTTCCTCTCTTATTTTGCCATAGGACTCCATCCAGTGGCCGCCTGAGCAAAATGCAAGAATGTGAGTTTAAACAATACCATTAAAAAGGCAGGTTTCTTCCTATTATTAAGCCGGTGTTCTCCACATGCTTCTCCATTCATTTTGTCTTTGCATACCCAGCTATTAAGCCTGCCCTAAAGCAGGCCCTTATCAGGCCCAAACATCAATCCTCTGCTGACAAATCCTGGTTGTATGGAGATGTTTTTGCTTGTAAGATTTACAGCAGCCTGGCAGAGGTAACTACACTACCCCCCCCCTCTCTCTCTCTCTCTCTCTCTCTCTCTCTCTCTCTCTCTCTCTCTCTCTCTCTCTCTCTCTCTCTCTCTCTCTCTCTCTCTCTCTCTCTCTCTCTCTCTCTCTCTCTTTCTCTCTTTCTCTCTCTCTCTCTCTTTCTCTCTTTCTCTCTCTCTCCTGGCTCCCTCCTGCTGCGTTGCTACCTCTGGCTCTAGTACTTTCCTGCCAACCTCTCCTGGCGCTCATCTTCTCCAAGAGAGTGCAGACAAAAATGTATATAAATACCGGAGTATAATACATTTTCCGCCTCATATTGCTCCACGGTATCATTTAAGTGTCCACCACTATATTCAAGGATGATTCCTAATATCGTCGTAATAAGATAAGATAAGATATTCCTTTATTGACCCCCTTGGGGAAATTCAGGACAATAATATACACTGCAGAATGTACAGTGTGTCTCAAACCCACTGCCTCCTGATTACCTCTGGGGCAAATTAACCAGTACTGTCACTTAGTATGTTTGGTCCTCTCCAAGCATTTTGCTGATCAAACAATAGTGCACTCCCTCTGGTCTGCCTACACAGTACACACACACACACACACACACACACACACACACACACACACACACACACACACACACACACACACACACACACACACACACACACACACACACACACACACACACACACACACACACACACACACACACACACACACACACACACACACACACACACACACACACACACACACACACACATGCACGCACACACACACATGCACGCACACACAGAGGCACACATGCACACACAAACACACACACACACACGATTCCTCTCTCTTTCTCTCTCACCCACAAACCCTCAAAAGCCATCATTGAATTGCACCAAATCAATCAAGATAATTCTAGCCATCAGACAATTCAAAGTCCTTTTGAGTGTACTTAGAGCTTGTTTGATAAAAACTGAGGTACACGCTGCCCTCACAGAGGACACAGAACACAAGTCACAAGACGTTTAAAAAAGCAAGAACGGCTAATGGTCTCAAGGGTCTGGTTGTCCTCTGCAAAGAACTCATCTTCCTACACTTCCATCAGAGTACTGGTTCTCAATTTGTCCAATGTCAAGATGCCCCCAAACCGATACCTAATAGGCCATGGACCCCATTTGCTACAAACAATTCAGTCAAGCCAATGATTTAGTCTAGAACTCCGTAACTGTCTGTACTGTAGAAGAACGTGTGAAAGCTATTATCAGAATATAGTAATAATTTCTAGAAAAGAAATTGTTGACAACTAGAGCATGGACCTTGGACCCTTCAGTGCTTTTCTACCTTTATCATAGGTGTGACATTAAATTCCTCAATCAAAACATCCAATGGTGGCATCGGAGGAAATATTTTATTCTCCAACTGACTGGCTGAGCTTTTCATGATTTACATGTGAAATGTACCTACATTTGAGTAAATCAGACCCGCATTTTTATCTATGATGGCTTGCATGAAAAGCCATGGAGTATAGCATTAAAATTACATTTATTATACTGTAGGTCAATTAATTACCGGCAGTATAAAGAGCTGCATTACAGATACAGTTCAACTAAAAGGAAATGAACAGTAGTAGGACAGTATAGCTCATTTGTATTTATTTTTTCTTAATTCATTAATTATTAATTATTCATGGTGTTGCAGCACGGATGCTCTTTTTCAGCAAAGCCCTGCTTCACACTCACACAGTTCCACACATTCACACCTGGGAGCTGCCCAGTACTGTTGTTGGCCACTGAGCAGGTCCGCTGGAGCAGCTGAGGGAAGGGAGAGGGTTAATCATTCCCTCTCCTCTGGTCTTTTAGGCCACCGCTGCCCTTAACAGTTTCACATCAATCATTTAAAAACGAGGACCAATCGTAGACTCAACCGACCGCACATACGCGTGGAATATGCGCCTGTACACGCCATGGCCCTCTTTTCAAATCGTCAGAACTCTTGGTTTCAAATCGTCAGAACTCTACATTTCAAGGACGAGAGGCTGCAGTGACACCACAGATGGGAGCCTCGCCTCTGTTGTTTCAGGCTTCGGGAGAGAAGTGTTTGTGTTCTCAGATGTAGACTGAACTGTCTTACATCACAGGGATCGACTGTTTTCAGGGCATCCCCCACCCCCTTTAATCATAGCGACGCATTACATATGGGTGTTGATTGTGTTTGCATCACAACAAAATTACTCACTCTGTACTGTGTATGTTAGATGTAATTCAAAGACAACGTAGTAAGACAAGAGAAAAGAGAAGTGTAGAGTAGAGTAGGAGTAGTGTATAGTAGAGTAGAGTAGACTAGAGTAGAGTTGAGTAGAGTAGGAGTAGAGTATAGTAGAGTATAGTAGAGTAGAATAGAGTGGAGTAGAGTGAAGTAGGAGTATATTCGAGTAGAGTAGAGTCGAGTAGAGTAGAGTAAGGTAGGTGTGGGGTTGACTAGAGTAGAGTCGGGTAGGAGTTGAGTGGAATAGAGTAGGAATGGGAGTAGACTAAAGTAGGAGTAGAGTAGAATAGAGTAGAGTAGAGTAGAGTAGAGTAGAGTAGAGTAGAGTAGACTAGAGTGGAATAGAGTAGAGTAGAGTAGATTAGAGTAGATTAGGAGTAGAGTAGAATAGGGGGTAGAGTAGAGCACAGTAGAGTAGGATTAGAGTAGAGTAGAATAGAATAGAGTAAGAGTAGAGTACAATATATTAGAGTAGAGTAGCGTAGAGTAGAGTAGAGTAGAGTAGAGTAGAGTAGAGTAGAGTAGAGTAGAGTAGAGTAGAGTAGAGTAGTGGAGTCGAATAGAGTAGGAATGGGAGTAAAGTAGGAGCAGAGTACAGTAAAGTAAAGTAGGAGTAGAGTAAAGTAGGAGTAGAGTAGAGTAGAGTAGGAGTAGAGTAGAGTAGAGTAGAGTAGAGTAGAGTAGAGTAGAGTAGAGTAAAGTAGGAGTAGAGTAGGAGTAGAGTAGAGTAGAGTAGAGTAGAGTAGAGTAGAGTAGGAGTAGAGTAGAGTAGAGTAGAGTAGAGTAGAGTAGAGTAGAGTAGAGTAGAGTAGAGTAGAGTAGAGTAGAGTAGAGTAAAGTAGAGTAGTTTAGAGTAGAGCATGCTGTGGTACTATGGGATGTCTGTGTAGAGCTACAGGCGACCGGTGGAGCTTTTTATCTAGCTGCGCAGCCTGGCCGGATGGCATTCTCCTGGCACGCCATCCCCATGACTGGCCTCTTGGCTTGTGGCCCAGGGATATTTGGCTCATTGTGCTCAGCAGCAGTACCACCCCAACCCCCTCCACAAACAACCAAATCCCAATCTCTCTCTCTCTCTCTCTCTCTCTCTCTCTCTCTCTCTCTCTCTCTCTCTCTCTCTCTCTCTCTCTCTCTCTCTCTCTCTCTCTCTCTCTCTCTCACACACACACACACACACACACACACACACACACACACACACACACACACACACACACACACACACACACACGCACACGCACACACACACACACACACACACACACACACACTGGCCAGTTGCCTAAGGACAACTGCAGTGCTTTGTGTGGCCTAGCTGGTCTCTCCATGCGCGGCTTTATGGCTGTGGCGGGTAGAAGAAAAGCACCATGATAGCTACAGACAACCACACAATTATCCAACACAGGCTGAGGGTTGGAAGGTTGCTCTCTGCAATGTGTTATAGCCTATCAGCTTTTAGCTACACAGGGCCACCAGTGTAATTCGATTGCAGGGATGGCCTTGGGTGACGCAGAATCAGGGGACATAAGGCAGAGCTATCCACCCCTCCTTCTAACTGCCTATCAAATTGATAGCTCACTCTCTCACCGGTATTACATTGACATTGTGCGGAATGTCCTGCGTCTGCCCTGCTTAATTGAACACAGAATTACCCTATTTGGACACGCTTTAGAGAATGGAGCTTAACGAATGTAGAAAATAGGAGATGAGGATCATGGTTGACCTCTGGAACACACTCAGATGATCCACGTACACTTCCGCAGTCGCAGAGATTATCTAAAGTGGGTGTTGGGGACATTTTGTAATCTGTCACTAATCTGAACACTGGCACTGCAAGAAACACACTAGAAAATAACCAGTCATGCAACATGCTACGCAAGGTCATGTTACACAGTGTTCTTTTGTTTGTTTTGTTTGAGTCACAGACTTTAAAGTACTAATCTCAAACATTTTCATATTTTCTAACAAGCAGTTTGTTTGGAAAGGATAGAAGACTAACTCAGTAGTTGGCATAAACTTTTAAGATGGAAAGCAAATCAATCCGGTGCAAAAACACGGCAGCAATGACCGCTTATCACAAAGAGATGTCGCCAAAATAAACATGGACATCTTGTAGATTACCATTTTAAAGCCCCAATCCAGAACATTTAAAAAAGTTCCATATGTATTATGTACTGTCAGTATGCAAATTCTACCATCTAATTTAGGGTGGGGGTATATAAGCTGCATATTTGCATACATTCTTTAAGAACTTTACCTGTAGATGAAAAGCAAGACTTTTGAAACTTTCTAAACCGATCATAACATGTCTCCATTGCAGTTTATTTTTTTATTTTTAAATTATTTTTGGTGGGGCTACATTCGGATCACTGATTGGATGTTTTAAAGTTGGGAGAATATTTTTGGAAAATATATCTGTGAGGAAAGTAGTAGGAGGTCATTCAGGATTTAATAACCGCGTATCCTTTCAAGGATGGAGTGTGTGTGTGTGTGTGTGTGTGTGTGTGTGTGTGTGTGTGTGTGTGTGTGTGTGTGTGTGTGTGTGTGTGTGTGTGTGTGTGTGTGTGTGTGTGTGTGCGTGCGTGCGTGCGTGCGTGCGTGCGTGCGTGCGTGCGTGCGTGCGTGCGTGCGTGCGTGTGTGTGTGTGTGTTAGGGAGGGGGGTAGAGAGATGGAGTGGAGGAGAGAGATGAGGAGAAAGAGAGGAGGGGGTTGTGGGTAATAACCGGTACTACTTGTGATGAAGCAGCAGGAGGATGGATGCTGAACATTTCCCCCTTGGCACCGCACACTTGTCCTCCTGACAGCAGAATGCACTCAAGTCCTTTGTTTTGGACTGGGTCTCACTTCTATGCGAATAGGGTGAACACAGGGACAAGTATAAATCATGACGAGCATTCGTCCTCACAAGGGATATATATGGTAGCGTGTCGACCGGGTGACGTGGAAACGAAGTAGCCAAGCCGATCGGAAAATACGCGGTGTGACGGATGGACCGGCATCAGTCAGAGTGGACGTAAAACCTCTCGCTTTAAGAGTGCTACATGTGTCCTCCAATAGAGCTGAATATGTCCTCCAATAGAGCTGAATGTGTCCTCCAATAGAGCTGCATCTGTCCTCCAATAGAGCTGCATCTGTCCTCCAATAGAGCTGCATGTGTCATCCAATAGAGCTGCATCTGTCCTCCAATATAGCTGAATATGTCCTCCAATAGAGCTGCATCTGTCCTCCAATAGAGCTGAATGTGTCATCCAATAGAGCTGAATGTGTCCTCCAATAGAGCTGAATAATTCCTCCAATAGAGCTGCATGTGTCCTCCAATAGAGCTGAATATGTCCTCCAATAGAGATGGATGTGTCCTCCAATAGAGCTGAATGTGTCCTCCAATAGAGATGGATGTGTCCTCCAATAGAGCTGAATGTGTCCTCCAATAGAGCTGCATGTGTCCTCCAATAGAGATGGATGTGTCCTCCAATATAGCAGAATATGTCCTCCAATAGAGATGGATGTGTCCTCCAATAGAGCTGAATAATTCCTCCAATAGAGCTGCATGTGGCCTACAATAGAGATGGATGTATCCTCCAATAGAGCTGAATGTGTCCTCCAATAGAGATGAATATGTCCTCCAATAGAGATGAATGTGTCCTCCAATAGAGCTGAATGTGTCCTACAATAGAGCTGAATATGTCCTCCAATAGAGCTGAATATGTCCTCCAATAGAGCTGAATATGGCCTCCAATAGAGCTGAATATGTCCTCCAATAGAGCTGAATGTGTCCTCCAATAGAGCTGAATGTGTCCTCCAATAGAGCTGAATATGGCCTCCAATAGAGCTGAATATGTCCTCCAATAGAGCTGAATGTGTCCTCCAATAGAGCTGAATGTGTCCTCCAATAGAGCTGCATCTGTCCTCCAATAGAGCTGAATATGTCCTCCAATAGAGCTGAATATGATATGTCCTCCAATAGAGCTGCATGTGTCCTCCGTATGTACCGCGGCAGAGGAAGCCGAGACAGAGATAGACGATGTTGGTACATACAGACATAACAGTGCAGTGCTAATATACTACGTAATATAACATCCTATGATGTTGGCTGCAGCTCATCAAACATGTGTGCTGGGCATGACTGCCTATACCTGCGTACGGTGCATGTGTACATGCTGATGCTCTTCTCTATTACTGTTGTGTATTCCTCACATGAAGCTCCGGTTTCCTCTTTTTAAAATGCCACGCTTGGCTCAGACTGTTTTTAAATTACTGATGTACATAAAATCATTCACATGTTCAGAATTGCCCGGGGGGCAGAGCATGGGAGGTGATAAGGTATATGGAAATGACTTGTAAGCTTGCCAGTGCCTACCGGTATTCAATGCTCTTTGCTGCCCTCTACTGACATAGCCGTCCAAGCATTTTGGATCAGGTAAACATACAAATCTTGGTACTGTGTTCTACAAATGCAGCCATTAAATGGCTGCAAATATTAAGTAAATAGTATGTGCTATTTCAGCTCAATTAGTTTCAGCAAACTCAAATGTAAACAATTCTAGTCCTTGTTTTTAATGAGAAGCAGTTGATCTGAATGCCACAGAGTTCTTCTGTGGGTCAGAATGAGAAGCTTTTAATCATTCCCTCGAGTCTCCAGTTACATCAGCACACTGAGGGTAATTGTACAATAGTGCCAATATTCTTTTGCTGCATAGTTGAATCACTTGTGACAATGTTAAAATATGATTCAGATGCAGTTACCATGATCGCAAGGTTCCAGGAGATGGAGCCAAATGCTAAATAAAGAAATGCCTTTCAACTGGGCTTTGAACTACATCCATATAATATATTGTGGCATCATGTTGACGACTGTCTAGACAGAGAGATTTAGATATGCAGACCAACTAGGACTGGCATTACCTTTTTCCATTTGATCTTCATCTTGACAATCTTTGCCTTTCAACACGTCACTACCATTAGAGAAAAAGACGTTTCATGATACAACGTATTAGCCAGTGATGTCCACATGTTTCATGTGTGACTACAGGAGGAGCAGCTCCCGTTCTAAGATTAAAACAAGCATGATGTAATTGAGGCCTTGCACTGAATGTATGTGCAGTTGTCTTTCTTCCAACATGGCTGCCTGTAACCACTGGTAAAATAAGATAAGATATTCCTTTATCGATCCCCCTTGGGGAAATTCTGGCACCATAGCAGCATGGGGGATGGGGGGTACAGGTATTGGCATGGTAATAGTAAGACATAAACATAGGCAATCAATTTAGATCTGAATATAAAAAGAAAAAGAAAAAATAATATGAAAAAAAACGATATATATGCTAAATAATCAGTGTAAACAATATAATTAAGAGAAAGTGAAAGTGTAATCAAAGATGCAGATGAGGGTCTGTATATATTATATGTTACACAATACATATTGGCAATACAGAATTATAATCTGAATAAATACTACGAGTAAAGTAAAGAGTATACACAGGTGCAGTATACACAAGGTACCCTAACTGGCATGATATACGTCATACATAACCACTTTTAAAAGGAAATGCCTAATTTCTGAGTATCTAAAACATTGGAAAAACATGATATTACTGTTCCACTGTGACTTGTTTACACCGTCCAGTAATAAGACCCCACATTATTACATTTTGTTAATATATTTTCACATATACATTGTTTAGCATATACAGTAGCAACTCTTCCAACATGGAGGACAAATGGGCATTCTAAAGATTAGGCCACTATTGAACCTTTGGGGGCAAAGATCCACTTACTGTTGTCTGGTATGAAAATCTTTGAATAGCCAACGTTCACCTGACCAAAACCTGATCATTCAAATAGACAACATTTAACACGATTTGTAAACATCACTTGTTTCAAAACCTTTACAGTGCCTCTCCTTAAGAATTAAATTACATCAATAATCCTTTTGCATAATTTCTGCTGTGGTGGCACGGTGGTGTAGTGGTTAACACTGTCATCTCACAGCAAGAAGGTCCTGCGTTCGATTCCCTCTTGGGGAGCAGGTTGCCGGGTTGCCAGGTACCCAGGTGGGGTGTCTCCCGGGCCTTTCTGTGTGGAGTTTGTATGTTCTCCCCATCCTCGCAAGGGTTTGCCACAGGAGCACTTGGATTGGTCCACGGGTGCGGCCCCATGCCGTAACCCATGTCTGCCCGGGAAGGACGACGGGATGGGTCAAGCGCAGAGAGGACATTTCAATGGCGACCCAAAACATGGATGTGTGTCCTATGTGTCGCCCATCTCACATGAGTGTGTACGCTGCATGACGATGTAGCATTGTAGCAAAGTCCAGTTTCATTTTAATTTCATTCATCAGTAATCTTTTTTTGTGATAATTTTTTTTTTTCAAACATGAAACAACACAACTCACAACATAATAATAATAATAATAATAATAATAATAATAATAATAATAATAATAATAATAATAATAATAATAATAATAATAATAATAATAATAATAATAATAATAATAATAATAATAATAATAATAATAATAATAATAATAATAATAATAATAATAATAATAATAATAATAATAATAATAATAATAATAATAATAATAATAATAATAATAATAATAATAATAATAATAATAATAATAATAATAATAATAATAATAATAATAATAATAATAATAATAATAATAATCATCATAATAATCATCATAATAATAATAATCATCATAATACATAATACATAAAAAGACAACCAAAAACATCAACTCAACACAACAATGACTAGACAATACATTAGACAGATTGTACATTTAACACCCCAAGCCCCCTCCCTCATCGCAGCCACGATCCCCAACCCTCGAGAGCCCCAAGTCCGGCACCTCAGTGAGCCATGCAGAGCATCATGCCTCTTTAACACCCCGACCCGCTGAGGGCCCGAACCAAGGGCCCCCCCCACCCCCGAGCCTGTGACCCTCAGACACAATCAAAGGGGGCCCAGAACACATACATAATGGGCTTCCTGAGCCCCCTCCATCTACAGGCCCGGCAGCCGTGAACCCCAACCCCGGAGGACCCAGAGTCCGGCACCCCTGCGAGCCAAAGCATCACATTCATCAGTAATCTGTAATTTCTTTTGTCACACCTTCTTTACATGTATGTCCTCTTTACTTGTGAAAAGGGTTGGTTATCGGGAACAGAATGTGGAGTGGTACCGGTTCCAAAATGGTCGATACTTACCCGGACCAAATCAAGCGCGGCACCGAAAGGAACACAGAGATTGTGAAACTCCATGTATTTCTGCTGTTTGATCTGAGTTTTCAGATGCAGGTCAGAGGGAACAGGGCGAGAGTTACGGATGTAACATCAGCTTTGATAGAACAAGAGATGACATTCGCCAAGTTTAAATTGGTGATTTGGTGTTTGCATGGTATTCATTACAAAAAGAAGAAAGAAAAGTATCGATTTTGGCCTAATTTAGAGACCAGCATTGTTGGTTTTGGCACCGGAATCAAAAACATTTGTGAACATAGCCTACAGTAAATAACTATTCTCCCACAACCTAGACATCAAATAACCAAGATTATAATCAGTGACATCAATCTAGAATACAGCCTGGGGCTCATCCAAGCATTGTTTCACTGAGCGTTTGTATCCAAATGAGCCATCATTTATAAATTGTGCATTTAATTCTACATGGCGAAGCACAATACATCGATGTGACATCATGGATCGCAGGGTGGAGCAAACACCTGTTTCTTTCTTGTTTGTAGAAAGTAGCTATAGGGAATAATGTTCACTTATAGAGAAGACCGAATTAACTCAACTGTTGTGTCGACTAACATATTTTAAAGTCACCCCCCTGTAATATGCTATTGGCATCAAGTAACACAATAATTATTCCACTGGCAGCAGCAAGATATGGAATTTTGCACGGCCTCCGTAATCACCTTAGATGTCACGAATACCATGAGTGTGTGTTGCTTTTGAAAACGTCACAGAGAGCTCAGTGTATGTGTGTGAAAGAGAAATATAGACCTCCAGAGAAAGAGAGAAGCATGTAAACAATGATAACATTCATCATTCCTAAACAGCAATTACGTTTTCCGTAAGAAAATTATCCAGATGCGCTTGAAATGTGCAACAATTTGTTTTGTCATTAAGATCCCTATTCAGAACTTATTTTGCTTGTAATTATGACAAACTAGACGGTATGCCAGGCCATTTATGCTCCCGAGTAATTTTCTTTCCCTAACGGAATCGGCCACCTCCCCGTTTTTAATGTTCACGCCCCTTATACAGATCTATTAGCCAGTAATGCGTTGAAATAGCTCTTTTACCTGGGAGAAAGGCTCTGAGATTGCTAAACCATCACAAATGGTGTTCAATTCAGAAAAACACATATTGATACAGTATCAACAACGTTTCCTTTTTATGTTTTGACCGTGTTCACAGAGGGTCACACACAATATATGTTATAGACCACCTCTAAGTTATTACTGTTACATCTTCAGAGATGTGGTGCAGTGACATTAATATATAACGACGCCATGGGGTTGGTGCACATTTAGTAAAAAAAAAACTATTTCAAACAAGCTATGTTTCTGTCTTAACAAATCTGCAATCCGATTTTGAATCGTCCTAAACGCTGACTGTCTCAAAAAGGGGCGTGGGTGCAGGGGGCTTTCTTGCACCCAGGTACTGCATCATCTTGCTGGTTCCTGGTTGTATATGGACGCTACACTTTGCTTGCTTCATATCACAGCCGGGCAAATTAACCCTTTCACTACCACACTACAGAAGGTTAACATAGAGTGAAATTTACTTTTGATCTCCTGGGCGACGGTACGTCATGTCATTTACTCTACTTACTTACTCAGAAGCTTTTTACAGTAATTACCTGAACCTAAAATCCGGGCCACTTGTTTGTCAAACACTTACCTGTTGTCTGTTTGCTGACATCTTGAACGTAAAATGTGTTGCTTTTACTCCAAGTAGCATTTGATTAATCACGGCAGCACCCAGTAAATGCTCAGTAAATGTATCTTGACATTTTAAGAAGTTGGCCTACAACAACTTTGGGTTTGACAAACAAGTGACCCATATTTTTATGTTTAGGTCATATAAAATGCTTCTGAGTCAAATAAAAATACAAATAAATAGTCCAACTTCTCAAAATGTCAAGTCGTTCCATTTACTTGGGCGCTGCCATGATGAATGCAATGCCACTTGGAGTAAAAACAACACATTTTATGTTCAACGTGTCAGCTCCCAGCAAACAGACAGTCGGACCATTTCAACAACTTCGGGGTATGTGTTTAACAAACAAATGGCCTGGATTTTATGTTTAGGTGAATTACATTACATAGTACCGTCGCTCGGGAGATCAAAAGTAAATTTCAGTCTATGTTAATTTGCCCCGCTGTGATATGAAGCAAGCAAAGTGTAGCGCACGTATACAGCCGGGAACTGGCAATGTAGCAGCCAGACACAGGCTGAGACAACACCCGGGGACAGACGTGGTGCGCTAGGGAAAGGGGGGATTTAAAATAAAGCTTATGATAATATCAAAGAAATGTATGCACATATGAATGTAGCTGTACTATATGTGCGAGTATGTATATAGGTTTATGGTGATGTGTAACCATAGATGTAACCTTGTGAACAACACCAATAAATACTCATGCCATATATGTGAATGAATGAATGAATGAATGAATGAATGAATGAATGAATGAATGAATGAATGCATGAATGAATGAATGAATGAATGAATGAATGAATGAATGAATGAATGAATGAATTAATGAATGAATTAATTAATGAATGAATGAATGAATGAATGAATGAATGAATGAATGAATGAATGAATGAATGAATGAATGAATGAAAACTTTATTTAACAGATTGCAGAATGGGTACAATACAGTACGGCTCAATACACACAATTGTTAAGACCACCCGCATTTCATTGTATACTTGTATGCCGTGACAATTAAAACTCTTGACTTGACTTGACTTGACTTGATGCAGACCTGAGAAAGACGTTTGTCTTGTTTCCATCAGGGTCCCCCATTTTCAATTCATATAGACATTTATGACATACACAACATACATGACATTTATGGCATAGGGACATATAGGTATTTAGTACTGATACATTTGTGACATAAACGGTATTCAAATATACAAATATATGTGGCATGAACATGATCGAAACAGTACATTATAAGGAGGGGGGCTCCATAATAATTCATACACACAGGCACAGCATGACCTAGCTCCTCAAGTTGTAAAGAAAATGCAGGTTTCTGATTTAAATCATGCCACTAGTAGCTGTCTCACTAAGCAGCTTCCTTAAGACATGTATATTTGTAAATCAATTCCCAGCTGTTTAGCAATGTTCAGCCTGGCTGGGGCTAGCCATGGTCTAACATGGTATGGCATATGGTAGGGTTTGTGTCTCCATTACACCTCTTGTAATCTCTCTGGTTGCTAAGCAACCTTTAAAAATCCACACGACCAACTGTGGTACACGAGCTAAACCGTTATGCTACAGCAGCACCAGCCGGCTTTGGCCAGGTCTGGCCAGGTTGCGAAAGGTGGCTCTCTCAGCCGGGGTCCAGTCAGGCTTGGCCGGGTCTTAAAGACTATGGAGAGGCTCACTGTGTGCCAGACGGGCCCCAGCACGGCTAAACCCTAGCTAGCGCAGGTATATACTGGAGCAGAGTTTCAGTCGAGAGGCACCCGATTAGCAGTACTGTACCTGATGACAATACACATAATGTAAATGTCTGTGGAAAACAGACGAAACAACACAGGGAACTGAAGTAATAATGTCACTATATTGCCTTATCTCGATTAGCAATGTTCAGCCTGGCTGAGGCTAGCCATGGTCTAGCATGGTATAGTATGGTATGATATGGATTGGTATGGTATGGTATGGTATGGTATGGTATGGTATGGTATGGTATGGTATGGTATGGTATGGTATGGTATGGTTTGGTATGGTATGGTATGGTATGGTATGGTATGGTATGGTATGGTATGGTATGGTATAGTATGATATGGTATGGTATGGTATGGTATGGTATGGTATGGTATGGTATGGTATGGTATGGTATGGGGGTGTAACGGTAAACAAAAACCACGGTATGGTACGTAACTCGGTTTTGAAGTCAATGTTCGGTACGGGTTTTCGGTACAGTGGGGGAAAGTTTGGCTTTCCATGTTCCACTCAGGGGTGATGTAGTGTGCAGTAACTAATTGTACTTGTACGGCTGTCAACGAATATTCTATATTGAAATTAATAATTGACTTGTAAAAAAAAAAAAAAAAAAACAGCCCCCGGTGGGCAGTCGTTAGTGGTTAACATACCGTTGTATTCGTTCGGTACACTACACAGCAGTTCGGTACGGTACGGTACACACTGAAACGGTTCGGTTCGGTACGGATATGTGTACCTTTACACCCCTAGTATGGTATGGTACAGATGCAGCACTGAAAATTCAGATATCTTCTGCTGCTTGTGTGCTGCTTGTGTGCTGCTTGTGTGCCACTTAAGAACTAGCACTCTGGTGTTAATTTTCAGCGGCTGGTGGCTGGGTCCCAACGTGAACAAAGGGAGGGTACTTAACTATTTTTTTCTCCTATTTTTCTCCTTATTTTCTATTTTTCTCCCATCCCAATTTCGCCTCGCCAATTCTCCCTTCAATTCTCCCCTCCCCTGTCTTGAACGTTGCTAGACTATGCCTCCCACTGGTCGGCTGCAGTGATGACCAAGCCTTGCATCACGTGTCCCCTCCGGTACACAAGGAGGCAGCTGTCGCATCTTTTCACCTGAACAGCGCAATCTCTCAGTGGCGAAGTCAATCCAGGTGATACTACATATTACTACAACTCCCACAAGGACTGGGTGCGCACAGTGTGCTCATTCCATTGGCCCATCCATTTCGCCCTATCGCAGGTGTCGTGTTGCTTCCGTGTGTGACAGCTGACAGCTCAACTTGTTAGCGCGACCGACTCATCCATAGTTTACTTTACAGACAGTTAGCTAACGTTACAATGTGGTGGAATATTGTGAAAAGACCGGGTGAACAAAACCATCGACAAACAGAAAATAGAATGAGACCGAGACCGACTATTTGTGGATGTGCGAGTAAGTATTAACAAACTAACATGTATTATGTAACGTGTATTATTAAACTAATATTACAGTGTTTGTTAGCTAGCTAGCCACATTCATTTTAAGCATAAGGGCTCAAGACTAACACCGTCCTGGCCACCCTCTCAGTCAAGATAGCACTCGCAAATATGCTGCACATTATCACTGTGCAGTCTCTGAGTTAGCTCTCAGCACCGTGGACAGCAGCCCCAGATGCCTCTCTTTCTTGGTTAAAAGCTGCTATATAATTGCAGTCTATTTACCATTCAGATCAAACATGGCTTGTTTCCTAGCCATTCTATTCTACTGTGTTCTATTCTTCTGTGTTCTGTTCTTCCAATGAATTCCATATGTTCTCTCTGACATACTCTCTCTCTCTCTCTCTCTCTCTCTCTCTCTCTCTCTCTCTCTCTCTCTCTCTCTCTCTCTCTCTCTCTCTCTCTCATCTCTCTCTCTCTCTCTCTCTCTCTCTCTCTCTCTCTCTCTCTCTCTCTCTCTCTCTCTCTCTCTCTCTCTCTCTCTCTCTCTCTCTCTCTCTCTCTCTCTCTCTCTCTCTCTCTCTCTCTCTCTCTCTCTCTATAGAGGACTAGACATCAAAGCAAATATTGGTAACAATATATCACAGTGCTCTACAATTTAATTAATTAAGTTTGTACTTAGTTTTTGTAATTACATACTCATTGTTACACAGTGTATTTACCGCATTACACTTCCTTAAAATTAACAATAACCCTAACTATATTCCTAATCCTAACCCTGACCTTATTCCTAGGTATTGAGTCAATTCAATGCAGTAAGTACATTGCAACAATGACTAAGTACAATACTTGTTATACTGTCATTACACAAATAGCTACACAGGAACAGAGAATGAAAATCTCCCCAGCCTGTGGGACTCGGGAGGCAGTGGAGGTGTGAAATCTGGCCCGGTCCAGAACAATAGGAGTCACAAAATCACAACAGGAGAGGCAAGAGAGGAGCATGAGAGGAGCAGCAGATGAGCAGCAGAGGTTCGATTTTTCAGTGCTGCATCTGTATGGTATGGTATGGTATGGTATGGTATGGTATGGTATGGTATGGTATGGTATGGTATGGTATGGTATGGTATGGTATGGTATGGTATGGTGGTGTGGTATGGTATGGTGTGTCCCCCAGGGCTCGGTTTTAGGACCCCTTCTCTTCTCCCTCTACACTAAATCACTGGGTAACATTATCACGTCTCATGGCTTCTCCTACCATTGTTATGCCGACGATACTCAACTCTTCCTCTCCTTCCCTCCCTCAGATATCCACGTCTCTGAGCGGATCTCGGCCTGTCTGTCCGACATCTCAGCCTGGATGACGTCCAACCACCTCAAACTGAACCTAAGCAAAACAGAATTGCTCCACCTGCCGGCCAAATCCTCCCCCCTAACCGACCTTTCAATCACAGTCGAGAATACAGCTGTGACTGCGTCCCCGACCGCCAAGAACCTTGGTGTTGTCCTCGACGACCAGTTGAACTTCTCTGCTCACATCGCAGCGACGACCAGAACCTGCCGATTCCTCCTGAGCAACGTCAGAAGGATACGCCCCTTCCTGACAAAAGAAGCCACCCAACTCCTCGTCCAATCAACAGTCATCTCCCGCCTCGACTACTGCAATGCACTGCTCGCTGGCCTCCCGGCCACTGCCACTAAGCCTCTTCAACTCATTCAGAACGCAGCGGCCCGCCTGATCTCAAACCTACCGAAGTCGGCCCATGTCACCCCACTTCTTAGGGACCTGCACTGGCTCCCCATTGCTGCACGAATCCGCTTCAAGGCCCTCGACCTAGCATACCGTGCGGCAAAGGGAACCGCTCCCGCCTACCTCCGGTCAATGGTCTCTAACTACACACCCTCAAGACCCCTACGCTCTGCATCTTCTGGCCGCCTCAGACCTACTCCTATCCAAGCTCCGGGAGGGTCATCAAAGAGAAGTCGCCTATTCTCAGTCCTTGCCCCACAATGGTGGAATGAACTACCCACCCCAGTTAGGACAGCCGAATCACGTCCAATCTTTCGCCGTCGACTAAAGACGCACTTCTTCAACCATTATCTGAATAAAAAAAAAAAAAAAAAAAACAATAAAAAAATCTAACCCTAACTAACCGTACTGTCATGCACTTGTCCTAATAAACTAACCTACACTGTAGCACTCAACACTTTGATGAACATTGTTGCTCAGCTGATAGAGTTGTGCCCTTCCTGATGGCTTGTCGTACAGAACTTGTAAGTCGCTTTGGATAAAAGCGTCAGCTAAATGACTAAATGTAAATGATGTAAATGTATGGTATGGTATGGTATGGTATGGTAGGGCTTGTGTCTCCATTACATCTCTTGTAAATGCTCCGGTTTCTAGGCAACCTTTTCAAATTCACACCACCAACTGTGGTACACAAGCTAAACCGTTATGCTACAGCAGCACCAGCCAGCTTTGGCCAGGTCTGGCCAGCCAGCTTTGGCCAGGTCTGGCCAGGTTGCGAAAGGTGGCTGTCTCAGCCGGGGTCCAGTCAGGTTTGGCCAGGTTCTAAAAACAACAGTGTTGAGACAACAGAGCCAACTGTGTGCCAAACAGGCCACAGCACGGCTAAACCCAGGTTAGTGGAGACGAGGCATAAGTATTAACTTTAGCAGTTCCTGGAGCTGGAGGAGGAGGAGGAAGAGGAACAAGAACAAGGTCATTGTCAGCAGCAGCCTTCAAATAGCAACACGCTATAATAGGAATAAAACAGAGATAAATTATATAATACATTGGTAATAATAATACAATTACCAGACTGTTTTTATTGAGCTATGTGAGAAAAGAAAGGAGCAGATGTGTGGAGCATATGTGATACACACATAATTATAACAGATTTATATATGTTTACAGATATGTGTAGAGATTGGGTGCAGAAAGAGTAGATGTGAAGAAGTGAAGAAGATGATGGTACAGAATAGAGAAGATGGCAGTAATGTACATGTACATTCATTTATTTTTGACAAATAAAAACAAACTTGAAACGTGATCAAACATCAGCCATGATATGTGACCATAGTAAGCCTGGTCAATCATTAATATGATGCTGTGACATTTGTCCCTTCTATTCGTTTATATCCACTCACCAACACACTTGGGGTTTAATTACAGCAATATCTACATTGACATTTGGATAATTAGTTGGTTTCTTTTTGTCCTGAAGTTTCTCTAAAAGGGCATGTTAGCATTCACATCCCAAATATTAAAGCCCCAAGTTGCGATTTTATGTGATGTGTCACATTCACAATGTGTAGACCATTGGTGTAATGGTCTAGTTCTAATAATGTACAGTATAACGGTTGTGTCTGTTTGTGTGTGTTCTTGAGTCTGTCTGTCTGTCTTTCTGTCCGCACCTGATCAAACTACAGGGCAGATTTGGATGAAACGGTGCTCATAGGTTGACAGCAGGCTAGGGACTTGGATACTGGAATATTGTTCCGATCTGTAATAAGTTAGCGCTTTGGGATTTGGTTCCAAATGTAATGTGCACTACAAATCTTATATTTTATATTAGAATGTATATACATAACATAGGAAATGTGAATCCCGGACCGTATTTTATTATTATTATTTTATTATTATTATTTTATTCTTAGGCTTATTTTATTCTTTATTCGTAGGCAATTTTTTAGTTATTCTTATTCGTGACTTTGTTTTGTCTACCTAAATGTTTACTGTCAGCGATTTGTAGTGCCAAATTTGGTTTGTAGCGCCACCAACTGAATTGTACCCCCCCCCCCCCCCCGTGCCTGTATGTAGGTCCAGCAGCACCAGGAATGTGTGAAAACTAGATAATTCCATTAAAACCAGAGCAACTAGACAACAATAAAAAGATAGTAGTAATTTAATAGCAAGTAAATCCACCATGGCTCTACTACCCTTAAGAAAACTGCAACGGACGTCCCTCCCCGATCCAGCAGTCGCTTTGGAACACTTTCGAAGGCTACGCAGGGTCAGGGGTGTAAAAAGTACCCAGAAATTATACTTAAGTGAAAGTATGGGTACCGTCTCAAAATCGTACTCAAGTAAAGGTCGCTTTCACATATAGTTTTGGTGGACTCGGTGCGGTTCTGGGGGTGAAGTTGCAACATTGTTGCATTCTTCATTTGGTTCGCCTGCGTTCACATAGAGAAATCTGTCAGCGGACCGAGACCTTCTGAACAATGTCACGCGGTCGAAAAGGGCGCTTGTCTATTGGACAGTGGAAATGTGTGTGTGGCTGCAAGCCAGTGTGTGCGCGCGCGCGTGTGTGTGCTGTCTGCGAGCCCTCTAGATCAGCGGAGCCGAGTTTTGACATGGCATTGATCCATTGTTCTATTGAAGCACATTACCACCATCCTCTCGCTAAACAACTTGTAGACCAATAATAATAATATAATAATAATAATAGTATTGACGTGGCATTGATCCATTATTAATGCCGTGCGCCTCGGTAATAATAATAAGCCGCGTGTTTCTTCCTTCTTCCCAAGATGCACAGTTAGATATATAGATATATTATAGATAGATAGATATATAGATAGATAGATAGATAGATAGATAGATAGATAGATAGATAGATAGATAGATAGATAGATAGATAGATAGATAGATAGATAGATAGATAGATAGATAGATAGATAGATAGATAGATAGATAGATAGATAGAGAGAGAGAGAGAGAGAGAGAGAGAGAGAGAGAGAGAGAGAGAGAGAGAGAGAGAGAGAGAGAGAGAGAGAGAGAGAGAGAGAGAGAGAGAGAGAGAGAGAGAGAGAGAGAGAGAGATAGAGAGATAGATAGATAGATAGATAGATAGATAGATAGATAGATAGATAGATAGATAGATAGATAGATAGATAGATAGATAGATAGATAGATAGATAGATAGATAGATAGATAGATAGATAGATAGATAGATAGATAGATAGATAGATAGATAGATAGATAGATAGATAGATAGATAGATAGATAGATAGATAGATAGATAGATAGATAGATAGATAGATAGATAGATAGATAGATAGATAGATAGATAGATAGATAGATAGATAGATAGATAGATAGATAGATAGATAGATAGATAGATAGATAGATAGATAGATAGATAGATAGATAGATAGATAGATAGATAGATAGATAGATAGATAGATAGATAGATAGATAGATAGATAGATAGATAGATAGATAGATAGATAGATAGATAGATAGATAGATAGATAGATAGATAGATAGATAGATAGATAGATAGATAGATAGATAGATAGATAGATAGATAGATAGATAGATAGATAGATAGATAGATAGATAGATAGATAGATAGATAGATAGATAGATAGATAGATAGATAGATAGATAGATAGATAGATAGATAGATAGATAGATAGATAGATAGATAGATAGATAGATAGATAGATAGATAGATAGATAGATAGATAGATAGATAGATAGATAGATAGATAGATAGATAGATAGATAGATAGATAGATAGATAGATAGATAGATAGATAGATAGATAGATAGATAGATAGATAGATAGATAGATAGATAGATAGATAGATAGATAGATAGATAGATAGATAGATAGAGAGATTAGATGCAGTGTGCTTGTTTTGCAGTGAGTGCTGCAAGCAGTGGTAATAATAATCACTTCCTATATTTGGTCCGCTGAAGCCGAACGGAGACCTACGTTTTCAGGCGGACTAGAGTTTGCCTGCTTGGTCCGCGGACCGAGTTCGACGCGCATTCACACAGACCCGAAAAACCGGACTATCGAATTCTGGTCCGAAAGTCCGGACCAAACAGCCCCTGTGTGAAAGCGACCAATTTAGAAGTCAGAGTATCTGGCTAAAAACACACTTGAGTAAAAGTCAAAAAGTTCATACTTTTAAATGTACTTAAGTACTAAAAAGTTAAAGTAAAAACCTTTTTTCTGACTGTCTATTCTTCTGATAGCAGGTGTTTAATCAAAGATCCCCACTTTATAGTCTTGCACAAGGACCAATCAGCATGGTATGGGCGGGTTCATTTTCCATTGATGGGGATTTGATTGGCTGTTTTTAAATAAAGGGTTAATGTTAGTTCGGCCAGAAAAACAAATATACTATCCTTTGTAGGTCTGCATTTTAAAAGTTTTTTAAATATGTATTATTTTCTCTGAAATGTAATTGAGTAAAAGTACAAGTATAAAAACGAAGGGTTATGTATATAACCCAGTTCTATGAGTTATGGTGCACTCAGCACCTGTCTGCACTGTACTTCACTTCGTGCACATGCACTGAATAAAAAATTCCACCATGTACCTTTACATCCCAACATCCGTCTGACCACACCCCCTTCCGCTTACCTTCATAAGCAGGTGTGTGGTCACCTACTCGCCTCCTTCCCAAACTTTCACCACAAGGCGAGATCAAGGGCCGCATCGGCGTCCAGGTGCTGAGCGCACCATAACTCATAGAACTGGGTTATATACATAACCCTTCGTTCTATGTCGTTAATGGCTTGCTCAGCACCTGTCTGCAACAGGGGCTGAGCGGGAGCCATAGCCCGACCAATGTACCCCGCTGAGGCCCCCCACAACCATCAGACCGGGAAGGACCGAGCCCCCCCGACCCTCCCTAATGGAGGATACCCCCCCTATTGGAGGTTCACGGGAGGGCGACGGATCCGACCGCGCGAAGAGGCACTCAAGCAACTCAACGCACAGGGTGAGCAGACCGTGGCTTGACCCCACGACTACACACACGCACAACCCGCATGCCACCCGGGAACGAACGGAGGAAACAACCTCGTTACTGCCCCCAGAAATCACAGGGTTAAGAGCAAACCCAACCCCGTGGCAAGGCCATAGCAGCGGAGCGCGAAGTAAGACCCAGACCCACTGAAGGGACTGGATCCCCTGGAAAACGGGGGCCCGGAGAGGTCAATGACGCCAGGCATCAAGACCCCACCAGGTGGTCACTTAGTGACACCGCCCCCCACATCGCCAGCATATTCAGATAAGGCCCCTCCAAGAGCGGGCCCTTTCCCCCCAATAGCACACCGCCTGGCACAATGACCCTGCAGAACAGGCAGGCAGCATGGCCGTAAGCACACAAAAAAGGTTAACCAACGGAAGCAGGCAGCGCACCGGGGAAACCAGGCAACAGGCTGTAACCTGAGCCTGGAGCACAGCGAACGAGACAGGCGCCAAAGGAGTCAGCTGAAAACAGCCCCCCCGGCGGAAGGGGCGTATGCTGGCGTTGTTGCATGACAAAGCCTCCATTAAAAAAAACCCACCCAGAGGGGTCAAGGCAGAGAAGGCTGACATGATTGGCAGACGTCATGAAGTTGCAGGGGCACACTCAACCGGGTAACACTGCTCCAACACACCAGGGAATCAACCACCCTCTTGGTACCGACGGTGGTTGTTCCTATAACCCCTCAAGAAAAAACTCCAAAACACACCTGCGGGCATACACTGGCTATACCGCAGTACAAGTGTTTCAGTTTTCAAAAAAGGGTTATCCCAGGCCTACGGTATCAACAAAACTTTACTTCGGACCGGGCCCGGCGGCACGGGAAGCACAGGGTTACCAGAGGAGGTCCAAGACCACCCCAACAGCCCCCTCTTCGCCACGCGTGAGAGAGGAGCGAAAATAATGGAGAACCAGCCCTAAGCACACCGCACTTGGTATTCCCAGGCGGTCTCCCAACCAAGTACTAACCAGGACCGAACCTGCATAGCGTCCGAGATCGGACGAGATCGGGCGTGTACAGGTTGGCATGGCCGTAAGCCATTACGATAGTGCAGAGTACAATATGTACCCAACAAAGGGTCTCCATAGCGCCTAACCCTGTGACACCCGGACCGACCCGGCATTTTTCCCCCCGAAAAAAGAACAAGTCCCTCAGGGTACCAGAACAGCAGATCTGCATCCCCGGCGGACAATGGGTTAACTGACCTGGACCAGCGCGACCAGACCAGTCCCGTGTCCTAACCACGCCGACATGCCCACTCCAGAAGAGGGGGTAGGTATGTGTGTCGATCTAAAACATGAAAAGAGGGCGCCACCCAGACGCCCCCATTTGGACCGTGCTCAGTGGCCCACCCCAAGGGCGTGAGACCCCTCTACATATGTTCTGATCTATTCCGTTAACATCCCCCAGATATGAAAGAGAATCCATCGAGACAACCTAGTAAACTGGCGCTCGGAAGAGACAAAACTCCATCCCAGTTGCCCTATAAAAACGCTGTTTTAACAAGCAACCAAGGCGCACTTAGCCCCTGTGTGATTCTTTAACAGAAACACACCTGAGCCAGCACTATGTATGCGTCGAGACCCAAACACATCAATGGATAGTCTAGCAAGACACCAAACATTGTTCCTCCAAGTCGCCTGGGAGAACGACATGGAGCCGTCGTGCTTCATGTACCTTCCTCTTTTTATTCAAAAAAGAAAGAACACAGACTGACATGAATCCCTCGTGACGCAGCTGAGGGTAATTTTTTTTAACATTTTTACATCCCACCACCCTCCCATAGGGAGGAGACGGAAATCCCCAGAGAGACTTCCCACGCAAGCTGTATAGATTGAAAAGAATATATTGCAACATTGAGCTATGTAACACTTGGGTTAGGGCTCTCCGAGGAGGAGGCACTGAACCAATACACACTCAATAATCGAATTAAATCGAATACACACACAATAGAGCAGGACTCCTTTTTGAAGTTCTACTCACCTTGACAATCTGAGGAGGAGGCTCTGAACTCTGAGGAGGCTCCCTCACAGGGAAGGAGAGTCCTAACTCACAGAAGGCCCGAGTAGGAGCTTCGTGAGGAGGAGCTCTGACAACTCCCTGAAACAGATCCATCATATGGACCTGAACAACTCACGGAAGTCTTACCAACAGAGACGCGCATAGTGACGTACTCTATGGCGGGGGGATTTCTGCGGTGCACACGCCCAATCTTCCAGGGCGTGGGACCAGGAAACTCCCCCCCCCCCCCTCTTACCCTGTAACATGCTGAACAGCAACGTGACAGGAACCTTGAAGGACAGGAGGTTGTAACCCCTGCCCATCAAAAAGGGGAGGAAAGGATTACCAGTGCACCCCTTTACGACCCCACACCCATGATACGATGTAATGACAAAAAAGAGCATGACATAGTCACAGTCAGCTACATGAAGTGTCTAACAGCTTCACACAGCGCATGTGCTAACCTGCTATCTGATTTTTACTAAGGAAAAAACACAGAATAGAGAGGGCCCCCTTAAGAGCCCCGGTACCAGACTTACACATGTGCTTCTGTGGCCAACCTAACCCAGTTGTAGATCACACATACAACCCTTTATCTCAACAAAAAATGGCAAGTACACTCTTGCTACAGAGGAACGCCGTTTTTCATAACGAGAGAATACAGAATCCTCGATTAGTATCGGCCACAGGCCTTGCTAAGCACACACGAAAAGCGACCAAACAATCTTTTCTTTAGGAAAATATAGTTTCTCAAGCGGTTTAGCACAACCCCAGCAATTAAGCTAAGGGTTACATCGTATCCCCACAAACACAGTGACACAATATATTGTAAACAACACGTCTGAGAGGAGGGTGGGGAAGCCCCAGGGAAACCGGGGGGATCACCCCTCCTACCTTACCCTTGATACGGCCCGGTTGAACAGGTAACCCTGTTAATATGTGAACACACTGTTCATTGTCATTACAGGCTGAGAAAAGAATACATTCTTCACTCATATGTCACTAAGCATAGCTTTATAGGTTAATTAACCCCCTTAGTTGTGAGTTCACGGTACATGAACACACATGATGTTCTCAACACAACTAACCAGACCATTTTTACACATGTAAAACAACAACCCGATTTGCATGGAGAAGAAGCTATACCAGTGACAAGACAATTCACACACAACACGCGTCGTATCCTCAATGTATTGCAGCAACACCCGTTTTGGAAAACATCGTTATTACAAAACATTTAGAAGGGAAGGAAGAAGACGTGTTTAAGGTCTGGTCGGGACCTACCTACCGTGAGCGCAGGCCAAGCGAACTGCAATCTGGCTAACGGGGCACTGACGTTAAACACAGCATTCCTGTGTTGACGACAAGGGCAGCGTCGCTGCGCCACCCAGCCGCTACGGTTCTCCATGTTGACGCATTCCTCGCCGGCCGGGCTCCCGGTAGGTTCGACTAACATCCTCTGTCAAAGATGACGTCGTAGTCAGAGTGTTTAAGGCATGTTATAGTCACAGAAAACGTTCAACAGTGTAGCATTAAGCTAACAGCCATTCGGCTGATAGCAACAAGCTAACGTATACCAGCCTGGTAAACACAGCGAGCTAACGCTGCAGCTAACAGCTGCGCAGCTAACAGCTGACTGGCTAACACAGTAGTCCACAACTAGCACGCAAGCTAAGCAGCTATCACCTGAACTATACACAATGACATAAAAGCCACACTTCAGACAGGCCGCTGTCCCAGTCCCTCCCCTAAGCGGGGAAAAGAAAAAAAACGTCAGAACACAGTTATCAACGGTGATCCAGACATCAGCGGGGCCAGCACAGTTCCCATTTCGGGCTGCAGCCGGTTTTGAGCATGGAACTCCCGATAAAGAAGATACTATGCCCACATTTCCTCATTAGGGTATACTTCCATTTGTATATGAAAGATGGGGCCTGCACGGGACAGAGAAGCATCCGCTCGAGAATCCTGGGATCACCAGGATCTAGTCGGGGCCCACTAGATTGACCATCATGGGCGTCAGACCAAGATCCTCCGACCGCCGTTTAAGCCGAGCAGAGGACTCTAGCCTGGAGTCGGCGTTTCGTAAATTGTCAGTTAACCCCCACAGCATCAACAACAACCAGAGCTCGTAAGCAAAACAGTACGTACCCAACCTGGAAACAACCGCTTCTCACAACAGTCGGTGCGTCCTACAGTCCAGCTGTGTTGCCGGAGGGTAACCCCATCCAACCGCAGCAAGGAGGACTGTAGTTGGGAAGCACGTCAGCGGCGTGAGCTCCTAATACGAAAAAAACGTTGAAGGTCAGAATGATCCAGACACTCCAGTAACGAAGACAATATCGCCGTATTTTCTCGAAAATAGTGAGAGAGAAAATAAAGATATGATGTCAACGTAACTCTTGTTTTCCAACTTTCTTCTACTAACAACCTTGTCAAGTGGGGATCTACCGAAGGCACTTCCTTGTGGTGAAAGTGAAGAAGGAGGCGAGTAGGTGACCACACACCTGCTTATGAAGGTAAGCAGAAGGGGGTGTGGTCAGACGGATGTTGGGATGTAAAGGTACATGGTGGAATTTTTTATTCAGTGCACGTGCACGAAGTGAAGTACAGTGCAGACAGGTGCTGAGCAAGCCATTAACGACATAGAACCTAATAATACTAGAGTAAAGTACAAATCCTCAAAAACAGTACTTAAGTATTGTAACAAAGTACAATTACTCAAGTACTTTACACCCCTGGGCAGGGTCTAGATGGTGGTGGAGACGCTGTATAGAAGAGTTCCTCCTCTAGCATTTACAGATTTCTCTGCTGTATTTATGATTGCTTATCTCTGTATGTAAACCTGCCATAACTGTAAATGAGGGAAACCTTCGTTGCCTTTCGAGTATAAACAAAGGTTTGAAATAAAGCTTCCTCTGTAGAGACCCAACTGATCTTCAAGTCAAGTCAAGTCAAGAGTTTTATTTGTCACGGCATACGAGTTTACAATGAAATGCGGGTGGTCTTGCCCGCAACAATGTGCAATACAGTGGGTACAACATATAATAGAATCCAATACAAAAACGTTGTGCAATAACAGGTAACAGGTAACATGGTGTGACATCTCGGTATCTGTACATAGTTATTTACAGAGCATATAGGACATGCTTTGTAGCTTTGGTAGTGCAATACACTGTTACTGTTGCTAATACTGATTTAAAGTGGCCTTTCCTTTTGGCAATAAGTGTGGGTGTGCGCGGCATGAGTGTGTGCCCGCTCATGTTAAAGTGTTAAAGTGGCTGCTAGTGTGTGAGCGTGCACAGCGTGCATGTCGTGTGTGTGCTCATGTGTGCTTATGTGTGGATAGTTCAGTGTTCTGTGGTACTCAATGTTCATTGTTCAGGACTCTGATGGCCTGGGGGAAGAAGCTAAGCCTAAGCCTCTCTGTCCTAGTAGCTGGGGTTCGCAGGCGTCTGCCTGACCTCAGCAGCTGAAACAGGCTGTTATTGGGGTGGTGGGGGTCTTTCATTATTCTGCAGGCTCTGGATTTGCACCTCTTGTTGTATAGAACCTGCAGGGGAGGTAGTGCAATACCCGTGGTACGCTCGGCTGAGCGCACCACTCTCTGTAGGGCCTTCTTGTCCTGTGCCGTGCTGTTTCCATACCAGGCAGTGATGTTTCCGGTCAGGATGCTCTCTACAGCTCCTGAGTAGAAGGACTGGAGTATCTTCCCCGATACTCTGAACTTCCTTAACTGTCTCAGGTGGTAGAGGCGCTGTTTCGCCTTCTTTACTACTGTGTCTATGTGTGTTGACCATGTCAGATCCTCTGAGATGTGGACCCCCAGGTACTTAAAGCTGCTCACCCTGTCCACAGTAGCCCCGTTAATCATCAGTGGTGTGTGCGTCTCCTGCTGTCCTCTCCTATAATCCACGATCAGCTCCTTGGTTTTAACAATGTTCAGGAGCAGGCTGTTGTCCTGGCACCAGCGTTCCAGTACCTCAACCTCCTCCCGGTAGGCCTTCTCGTCGTTGTCCGAGATCAGCCCCACCACCACTGTGTCGTCTGCGAACTTCACTATGGAGTTGGAGCTGAACTTGGCCACACAATCGTGTGTGTAGAGTGAGTACAGCAGGGGGCTCAGAACACAGCCCTGGGGGGACCCGATGCTCAGGGTGATGGTGTTGGAGGTCTGACCCCCCACCCTGACCGCCTGGGGTCTTTCGCTCAGAAAGTCCAGTACCCAGGCGCTCAGGGTGGAGCTCAGACCTAGCTCGATCAGCTTGTCCACCAGTCTGATGGGGACTATGGTGTTGAACGCTGAGCTGTAGTCAATGAACAACAGTCTCACATAGCCCCCCTTCTGTCGGTCAAGGTGAGAGAGGGTGCTGTGCAGTACCTGGGAGACCGCGTCGTCAGTGGACCTGTTTGTCCTGTATGCAAATTGCATAGGGTCCATATCACTGGGGAGGCACAAATGTGGTCCTTGACCAGCCTCTCGAAACATTTCATGACCACAGAGGTGAGTGCCACCGGTCTGTAGTCATTTGGACATGTTGGGGAGGGTTTCTTCGGTACAGGGATGATGGTAGACATCTTGAAGCAGGCAGGGACCACTGACTCCGCCAGGGATTGATTAAATATGGCGGTGAACACCGGGGCCAGCTGGTTGGCACAGGACTTAAGTATGCGTCCTGTTATACCATCTGGGCCAGCAGCCTTCCTGGTGTTCACCTGCATAAATGCTCTTCTCACACTGTGTTCCGACAACGAGAGAGTGTCCCCGCCCCCCCGCGGTTGCCCCCCCCCCTCCACAACAGCCGGCGCGCCAGTGACGTCACTAGCCGGAGAGCTAGCAGTGCCACTGTTTGCACCAAACCAAGCGTAGAAGGTGTTGAGCTTGTCCGCGAGGGAGGCGTCGTCGCTCCCCATTGAGGGGGCGCTGACTTTATAGTCAGTTATTGTCTTCAGTCCCTGCCATAATCCTCTTGTGTTGTTTTGTGCCATTTGTGTCTCCAGTTTGTCAGCATATGTCCTCTTAGCAAGTTTAACAGCCTTGCGTAGAGTATAGACTGAAGCCTTATACTCCTCCATGTTTCCTGACTCTCTACCCAGGTTGTAAGCGGTGGTGCGAGAGTTCAGAGCTGCTCTAATAGTACTGTCCACCCACGGTTTCTGGTTTGGGTAAACCCGCACCTTTTTCGTGAGGACGATGTTATCAGCTATTGTTGTTATGTAGCTCACCACTGTGTCTGCGAACTCGCTGACGTCACTGGCGCTTCCTTGGAACATATCCCAATCCGTGTCTGCTAACACGTCCTTGAGCATGGCCTCTGATTCGTCGGTCCACTTCTTTGTCTCACGTGACACGACGGCGTCACGTGATCTTTGTTGATATGCGGGAAATAGCAAGATGGAGTCGTAGTCACTCGAGCTTGAGGACCCCGTTAATGGCGGAGCGGCTACTGCCTTGTAGCCGGCTCTGAACGGGGAATAACAGTGGTCGAGTGTGTTCCTCCCTCTGGTGGAGCAGGCGATGTGCTGAAAAAAGGACGGCATCACTTTCTTCAGATTCGCCTGGTTGAAATCGCCAGCCACTATCATCGCTGCGTCCGGATGTTTGATCTGGTGTCTGTTGAGGTGATCGTGTAGTTCTACCAGCGCTTTGCCAGTATTCGCATGTGGGGGAATATATACGGCGGTCATGATGACCGCGGTGAACTCCCTGGGGAGGTGGAACGGACGGCACAGGATAGAAAGGTGTTCCATGTCCGGGGAACACAAGCTCGAGAGAACATGCACCCCTTCGGGATTAACCCAGGAATTGTTTGTGAGGATGCAGACCCCGCCACCGATGCTCTTTCCAGAGGCAGCCGTTCGATCTGCACGTAATACGGTGAAGGCGTCCGAGGGAGAGACGCTTTTGTCCGGAGTCGCCGACGTGAGCCATGTTTCCGTGAGACACATGATGTTGATGTCTCTCATCTCCCGTTGGAACCGGACCCTCGCCCTTAGGTCATCCATCCTGCCCTCCAACGAACGGGCATTCGCCAGAAAGATGGATGGAATTGCTGGGCGGTAAGCAGCTCTTTTTAGTCTCAGCCTAATACCTCCACGTCTCCCTCTGTGCCTCTTCCTGCCGCTTCCTTTGTTCTTTTCCTTGCCGCCGTTCTCCCGTCTGATTTCTGCTGGCCATTCTAGGCCTAAAGTGTCTCCAAACTCCTCTTTGAGCCCGGGGTTTAGGTCCATAAGTGTCTGACGGTCGTATGACGTACCCGCCAGTGTTGCTTTAAATAAAAAAGTAGAAAAAACAAACATAATAGCTAAAAGTGTGTACATCGTTGCGGGGCTAAACCAGAGGCGTCTGACCGGGGTCGCGTCCTCTCTAAAAAAAAAAAATCTTAGCTCTGGAGGTGGAGGGGTGGAAGTGGGGAGCTCGAACGACGCACTGCAAAAATGAAAAGACTGACAAGCAAAAGATTGGTTCCCTTAGATTAGGGAGATTGCTGACTGATTCTGTTTGCTGAGATGAGGGGTGGGGGTGACAGTGGCTCAGGAGGTAGAGCAGCCGTCTGGTAATCGTAAAGTTCCCGGTCCTCGATTCGTGCTCCTCCTGGGCAGCGTGCCGAAGTGTCCTTGAGCAAGACACTTAACCCATAATTGCTCCCGATGAGCAGGATGGCACCCTGCACGGTAACCTCTGCCGTTGGTGTGTGAATGTGAGGAACACAAATTGTAAAGCGCTATATGAATGCAGTGCACCATTTACCATTTATTTACCATGAGGGAAATTGGGGCCAACTCTGATAGGATAATGGGAAAGATGAATGAGCCACTGGATTTGCACAAATGAGTGGATTCTGAAAGTAAAGCTCAAATGATGCACACATCAATTCTGTATATAAGGAGGATAAGGGCACAACGGTAAAAAAAAATAAAAATAGGCAGCCGCATTTAAAAATAGACTTTTTCAAAGATGGACAAACAGATGAGGGCTGCAGAGTCAATAAGGGAAATGAGAGATAGGGTGCAGATCCTTCAGGAATGAGTGTATCTCCTATTGAAAACGACTCACTTGATTAATAGTTCATCTCAGTTGGATGTTTTTCAACCTTAGAGCCCCATAGCGTTAAGGTAGTAACACACTTGAAGCAGATGCATACACATACGCATACACACGCACACGCACACGCACACACACACACATACACACACACACACACACACACACACACACACACACACACACACACACACACACACACACACACACACACACACACACACACACACACACACACACACACACACACACACACACACACACACACACACACACACACACACACACACACACACACACACACACACACACACACACACACACACACACACACACACACACACACACACACACACACACAAAAGTGGAACTGACAACACACAGCCCCAAGCTGGGAGAGGGCCCTGAGAGGGTCTTGACTAAAAGCAGAATTGTCCTTTTATGACAGATTGTGAAGGTGTGGTAATGAATGATTGTGAAGGTGTGGTGCTTATGTCTACTATGGATGTGCCGGTATACTTGTTCATGAATTTAAAGTGTAAAGTCATACATTTGTTAGATTGTCAGATAATCGTGTGCGCAGTAATCTGTTGATGATTTAGTGTTTTATGGAATACATATATATATATTTCTTTGTTAACAGTAATTAGAGCAAATATAATTGGTTACTTTCTACCTCTGGTGTTCAACTCACCAGTGGTCTGAACTGCTTGGATCCGACTGATCTCAAACATGCCTAATGCCGCGGGTGGTCTAGCATCCTATACACATGCCAATATATCACACCTGCATTATTGATTGGGAAGCTTCGCTTCTCGAAGCCATTCCTCCCTCAGAGCAGACACGCCATGTATTATAGATCATGACACGAGGCCCTGCCTCTTGTGAACCTTGCAGGGGGCACAGAAACATCCCAAAATAAGAACGTTTTGAAGTCGTGGCATCGCCCTTATTGTTGTGCGTGATCTGCAATGTTCTGAAATGAGTTGTGCACAAGTAAACTAGGATAGGCCACAGGGGAGATACTGCTGTGAGTCAAGCATTCTGTACATCTAGCCATTGAGAACCTGCAGCTCCCCTTTTGTATCTTAAACGGGTACTTGATGCTGATAAAACAAAGTTCATGCTGTTTACTAGAGCCAACAATATTGATTGATAGTATGCATTTATCCACTAGAAATGGATCTAACGTCGAGAGAGTTACTGAATATATATATGTATCATGGTTTCTGGCTTGATGAGTTTACGTTTAAATACGACATAGAGGATCTTATCAGAAAATTGCTATATTCTATTCTATAGAATAGAGCCAGCTTCCCAATGTTTTGTTGAAGGATTGTTGAAGCAGTTTTCCTATC
Organism: Notolepis coatsorum; assembly: GCF_963971535.1. Classification (NCBI taxonomy): domain Eukaryota; kingdom Metazoa; phylum Chordata; class Actinopteri; order Aulopiformes; family Paralepididae; genus Notolepis; species Notolepis coatsorum. The sequence continues at coordinate 61,721,811 of NC_140176.1, forward strand.
AGTGTTGGATTATGGGCACACCACACACACACACAGAGATATCTCTCAATGCTGAAATGATATGCCCACGTAATGCCCAAAATTGCCTTAGGCAAGTAATGTTATGTCAGGTAACCTCACAAAAGGAAATATCAGCAGACCTCAAGTGCACTTGGAGGGCTACCGTAGCCTACTGTCAGTTTAGCATGGAAATAACTCTTTCATGCATTATTCCATGTGGCATGCACATGCCTTTCATACATCAAATAATTATGATATGCACTGGTTAAAGGGGAACTATCTTATAAATGGCCTTTTTGAGTGTTTAGCATTGTTTCCTAGCTATGTGAACTTATATTAATATGATCTATGTCTCAAAATTCTCATATTGGCGCATTCTTCCAATTCTCCTCTCACAATATTCACCCTCACTGAACTGAGTCGTTTGAAAATGTGCCTATATGTGATGTCATATAGTCACTGCTGCATGTTAATGTTCAGGCGAAGACGACGCTCCGCAGTGGTTTAGGAGCCCAGGCTCAAAACAGCTCGAGATCTTGAGGTAGAAAAATGCTGTTTTTGAGGACTTGATTAGAAATACAAAACAATGAATAAAAAAATATATATATATTACAGAGGTGTTCCATAGACTCACAGGAATTGTGTAAAAGTGCCCAAATAGTGAAAGAAATAGTAAAATAGTTCCCCTTTAAGCATTAATAATGATCAAGTAAAATGCAGTGGTAGAGAAGTACACAAATAGTAAAAGTAAAATAATTCCTCCATTCAGCCTGGGGGGAGATCATGTAATGGGTTGTGTCTGTTGTGTGTGTTTTTCTGTCCGCAGCTAATCTTGCAAACTACAGGACAAGATTTGGATGAAATGGTGATTGTAGGTTCCAGTAAGCCTAGGGACTTGGATTCTGGAATATCTGTAAAATGACAAGTATTCTATTTGAATACATTTCCATCATCATTGATAATTACGAGTCCCCAAAGACTTGTTTGTCAATTCCGTGAAGACTTGTTTGTCGAAACATTGGAAATAGAATAAATAATTTTTGCATCATGGCTATGATTGTGCGACTGCCCTCCTTTCACACTGGTATCACCCTTCAATACTGGTGTACACTCTTTCTCCTATCATATGAACTGGCTCTTGGCCACAACAAAATGGAGACACACACAATAAGTTTACAGTGCACATTCATGACCCCTAGAGGAAGATGCCTTACTTCTAGTGGCACTAAAAGGGCAATAACTTGAATAGCTTTCAATTGAAGCTTTTCAAATGTGCGATGCATATTCATGACCATTGTATGGTGAACTCTATTGATTTTGGTGACCCCACAACCTTGATTGATTGATTGATTGATTGATTGAAAACTTTATTAACAGATTGCAGAATGGGTACAGTACAGTACAGCTCAATACATACAATTGTTAAGGGGATGCAGACCAGAGAAAGACTTTCGTCTTGTTTACATCAGGGTCCCCCATTTTCAATTCATCATAACATAATACATACACGACATACAGATAGACAGTACTGCTACATCTATACATTTATGACATACCAGATTTGCAAATACAGTACTGTTTGTGATACAAAAAGAGTCCAGAAAAGAGAGTATAATATACATTTGAAGTAGAAACTGTAGGAGGTTGGGTAGGTGGGGTGGGGACTGTACATTGGAGGTGGGGGGTTGGGTAGGAGGGGGTGGGTGGGGGACACTGTACAACTGTACAAGCAAAACTGTACATTGGAATATTGACAAAACCATACTTGGTCATTTACTGTACATTGGACGGGGTTGGGTTAGGACATTTACAGGGACCAGTTTCGAATTGCAGTCTCCCGTAGGTGTTCTTTGAGAGTGGTTTGAAAGTGGGTAGTGATTCACATTCCTTTACAGTGGGTAGGGCGTTCCACATTGATGTGGCATAATTGCGAAACGTGTTTAGTCCCTTGTTTGAGCCGAATCTGGGTTTTACATGATTTGTGGAGCTCCCTCTGGTGTTGTGATCGTGGTATTCACTGACCTTTGGGAAGTATTTTGACATGTACATGGGTACCTTGGTCGTGTAGTGTATCTTGCAGGTTTACATCTGAAAATGTTTTGAAGAAGTGTTGTTTTCCCAATATAATACATCATCCTGAGACCCAGGGGAAAAAGTGTTGTCACTTGTATAATTTTTTTTAAACATTTAACATATATATATTTTTTTACTTAAAGGATAACTCCACTATTTTGGGAAATTAGCTTATTTAACATCTTCCCTGGAGTTAGACAAGAAGATGCATACCTTTTTTGTCTCTGTGCGTGCATTTTAGCTTTGGGAATAGATGCTCCGTTAGCATAGCTTAGCTTCATCACTGGAAGTGAGGCAGGACAGTAGCCTTACAGTGCCTTACAGTGTATTGCAAGGTCTGACATTGACCAAACTTGATATGCATGACCTTGGTGGGCTCTGGGTCAACTCCTGAAAAGGGGGTCAATGTCAGACTTTGCAATCAAAAGTTAGGGGGCTAATAACCCTTGCCATAATTTCAGTGCGCCCCTAACTTTTGATTGCAAGGTCTGACATTGACCCCCTTTTCAGGAGTTGACCTAGAGCCCACCAAGGTCATGCATATCAAGTTTGGTCAATGTCAGACCTTGCAATACACTGTAAGGCACTGTAAGGCTACTGTCCTGCCTCACTTCCAGTGATGAAGCTAAGCTATGCTAACGGAGCATCTATTCCCAAAGCTAAAATGCACGCACAGAGACAAAAAAGGTATGCATCTTCTTGTCTAACTCCAGGGAAGATGTTAAATAAGCTAATTTCCCAAAATAGTGGAGTTATCCTTTAACTCTATTCATATTTTACAAAATGTGCACTGTAGTGCACAACCGGACTTCATTGATCGTAAAACAATAAGAATCATACGAATATTTTGGAATTATGAAAATTGCATCCACATTCACATTGTCTTTTCACTGGCCAAAGGTGTCTGTGACAACGAAGAAAAATAATATGGTAATGAGGAGGGACTAAACTAACTCCGGAGTGTTGCCCAAGAAGACGAATGAATTACATGCGCAACATTGACAAGACAAATTAACCAAACCGGTCTGAATATGCAATTGTGCTTACCCGATATGTACCGTTTCCATAATGGGAAGAATGAATACTAAGTCTTTATGTTGACGAGGAAATGTGTTGTTTTGTAATCCATTGTAACTAATGCATCGTTCTGCCATGGTTTGATTTGATCAGTCCGCTAGACTGAAAGTTTAGCATTATTGTAACTATATCTACTATAATTATATACAATAATTGTGATTCATATCATCCCGCCCTCCGGCTCATTCAAACAGTACCATAGCAGTCATTACGCGGTAACAAATGCAACATGATGGCAGCAATTTATGCATTTCCACATGTATGGATGTGATATGCAGTCTGATCTATATTTTAATTAATCATTAATTAGCTTATGCTTATATACAAATTGGCTTGGACGGAGTGAGACTCATCAATGTTCCCCGTCTGGTTCAAATAACTACAGATCGAAAAATGAAATGCATGTTTTGCATAATTAGAAGACCCCTTCCCCTCAATGTAGACCATTACATTAGAATGCATTGTTCCTTCATGGGAAATGTGGTTTTCCTCTATACCACCTTCAGGCCAAACCTTACATTTTAGAATGAATGTATCTCAAATACCTTTTGTTAAAATATTTTCAAATGTTACATTCATGACCCCTAGAGGAATAATCCTGTTGATTTTAGTGATCCCATGACCTTTCCTCTATAGTCACCATCAGCCCAAATGTTCAATACTCAGATTAATGTATCTCCTGATCCGATTTCCACCAAATGTATTTGCATTACCATGTAATAGTGTGTAATAGTGTGCTACTGTCATAGGGAAATAGTGTGTAATAGTGTAATAGGAATGACACAGGGAGATCTGTTTTCATTGTTCTATGTTTGCCACACCCACTACATTTAAGCCCTGCCTGTGTAGGATACTAGAGAATACATGGGTCGCTTTCTAGTCTAATGTATTGTATTTTCTTAATTTATTTTGCAATACTAGTGCAAATTAATTGTGAACCAAAACATTTCTTATATAATTGCATGTAAGCTGTTGATTTACTTCATTGACCATAGAAAGAGTATATGCTTTTATTTATTTTTCTAAAAGGACTGTATATGCTGCACCTACAGTATGATCTGCTAGTTCTTCTGTAATGCAGTGTGTCAATATTTACATCATATTTACCTAGGCATAACATTTCAACGTGTTTTTTTTTTTTTTTTTAACGATTTAAATAGTATGCAAATAATCTAGAATCTGGTCATGAATAATTAGTGTCTTAATGTGTCTGGAAAAAGGTGCACATGTAATTAGGTGAAATCTATATACTGTAGGGTCATGGCCACAGAGCACCTCACCAACATGACTGTGCACAGTTGGAATTTGTTGTAACATTCCTAGAGTTTGCTATAAACTCAAGCACAACGTATGGTTTAGCTGAGAGTGAGAGTATACTAGGTTATAATAGTGGTAGGTAGGTTAGAGAGAGAGTATAGAATAGTGGTAGGTAGGTTAGAGTGAGAGCAGGTTAGAATAGTGGTAGGTAGGTTAGAGTGAGAGTAGGTTAGAATAGTGGTAGGTAGGTTAGAGTGAGAGTAGGTTATAATAGTGGTAGGTAGGTTAGAGTGAAAGTAGGTTAGAATAGTGGTAGGTCAGTAGGAGGTGGTCTTTCATATAATACAAATAGCATGGTTATTTCCAGTAATACAAACTTCATGCATATTGGAGATTCACAATGATCCCCAAATGTAGGTCAAACGTTTTATTTTTTTCATGGAAAGGTGCAACAAATATGGCCTGATTAAAATGTCCTCTATTTGGAAGTTCACTGATTTAGGACATTTCCACAGCAGGTTTGTTGCAGGTAACATTTTTCTCTCCTATGCAGTGGGTTTTCATAACTTATTCAAAAAAAGGTACATGTCACGGTGCATACTGCATTCATGAATGAACAATCAACATGTATAATGCAGCTAAAAACATCTTTGCCCACCATTGTATTCCTAAAAAAAATAGGTTACATTTCCAACAGATCCAGCTACCGGTAATGTACACTCAGCAAGCTTCTTCTGATGCATTGCCATTACATCAATACTACTGAGGCCTTGACATGCTCATTTAAATATTCATATACCCAAGGCTTCAGAAAACAATAACAAAAAAAACATGAATATTTCTCATATTCATCACCCTCCAAGTGTGCAGGTAAACGCTTGTGACAGTGTCATTTCCTCACAGTCACGTTGGCCAATCTGTATATTTTAAGACATAATTTGGGGAGACGGTTTACATTGGCTCAATTTCCCATATGATTCACTAAGCACCTCTCTGAGCCACGGTCCATGACAGAATGCTGTATGAAATATTGGTACAATAATGGTGGTAGTAGCCTGGATATGGTTAAGGAACTAACATGCATATCTGCAAAAAATACATTAAGTATTATTTGCACGTGTTGTGAGTATCTAATGCCAAATTCAAAGATACCCTTTTTTGATGGACAACTAATTTGATTGAAAACATTTGAATGGAATTTGAATATTAATTTAGTTTTGAGGAAATAGTGACCATACATCATAATAAAAGAAGCGTGGGTACCTATGATGTCACATTGTTTTGCCTACTAAAAGACGGATGTTAGGGTATAGCTCGGGGGTACTTGTTGTTATAGAATAGAATAGAAATCCTTTAATAATCCCGAGGGAAATTCGGCACTATAGATCGCTCACATTGAACAACAATAAACATTTAGGTAGTCAATATGACTAAAATAGGAATAATAATATAATAATATTAAAAATAAGAATAAAATAGAATAAAGAATAAAATACGGTCCGGGATATACATTCTGGTATGTATATTGTTGAAGTCAGAGGTTCTAGGTAGGATTGTTAGTAACTGTCTAACTGCATATATAACTGTTTCCACTAGAGGGCGCACTAGGCGGAGCCACTCAAGACACCACCAGGTGGCGATTATAAATAGAGATATCTCCTCCTACTCTACCTCTCTCCCCCACCTAACTCTCACAGAGAGGAGGACTCATGTGCAGGGGCGTCATTTTGGTATGGCAAGGTATGGCACTCGCCATACCTTGGCAAAAAAAATAAAAAAAATTTAAAAAATTTAAAAAAATTATAATAATAATAATTCTAATGATTTAGAATTCGAATGTCAACATTATGAAGGAAGCTTCGAACTATTCGGTACAGCCCTAGCATGTTTTGATATTGTCAATTATCTCACTTTTACTAGGTGACTTTTACTATAGGTGACTAACTCAAATATGCCACAAAAAAAAGGAAAATATACATACAGACGTTTTTTAATCAAAGGACAGCAGAGACAAGTGATACAGGGACACAGGTAAGGTCTTACAATGGCTTAGTGATTATAACAGTGCAGTTTAGCATTCAGTAACCCATACTTTTTGTGAACGTGTTTTTGATACTACATTCTGTTGAACACACACCTCAAAACCGTACCTAAGGAAAATTGGCTCAATTGCAAGAAAAATAATAGACAGTTATGATATTACATTCTGCATAATTTGTATGCAAAATATTGTGGTTCCCTGCTTTAGTCTGTTGACACATTTCTATACAAAAAATGCTTGTGTAGTCCTAGAAACAACTCACCAAAAGTGACTATTGCACAACTGATTTGACAAAAAAAATCCACCAAGGGGGGGAAACCCCCCCTTCACCCCCGCACCCTCCCTTATTGCCATACCTTGGCTTTTACTATACCTTGGCTTTTACTGAAATGACGCCACTGCTCATGTGTTACTGCTCATACCATGTGAATAAATAAACCACTCCAGTTAAAGGCTAAAGATAGAAACCATGCACACATTATTGTCGCCCTATAGCCGGATTCTGTCAACATATATACATTCTAAAATCTTAAATATACAACTATCCCGCCAAAGATATACAGAAATATACTGTAAAATGTACAGTAAGAAGTGTGAAAATGTAAAGTGTTATGGTTTGTAACCGACCCCAATCGCACAACACAAGACAGGTATGAGAGTAAGCCAAAACAGGGCATTTATTTCTTACATAACAAAAAGCGGCACAGTCCCTTTAAGGGAGAACACAAAAAACACTAGAGTCAAAGAAATATGAAAAATGTGGCACTGTGCCTTTAAGAGGCGAACAGGCTAAGGGACTAAGGCTAAGGGACAGGGCCAGGGCTAAATGTCAAGGACCAGGACCAGGGGCACTGGAGAGGGGGACAGGGACAGAGGCCCGGAGAGGCGGGCTGGAGACAGGGACAGAGAACAGGGTAAGGCCTTGGACAGGGCGAGGGCCAGAGCTGCTTACAGGGATGAGGACAGGTTCCGACGGCGGAGGCCTGGCACGGGAACAGGGGCCCGACGGCGGAGGCCTGGCACGGGAACAGGGGCCCGACAGCGGGGGCCTGGCACGGGGACAGGGGCCCGACAGCGGGGGCCTGGCACAGAGATCCTCTTCGTCCCTACTTGGATGCTGCAGACGGGCAGCGCAGAACAAAGGAGGTCCCAGGGGACCGGGATGGGAACACGCCGTCCTCCCGTGGAATACTAGGGAGCGACGACGAGCCTGGGTCCAAGGGGAACGGGATGGGCACACGCCGTCCTCCCGTGGAATACTAGGGAGCGACGACGAGCCTGGGTCCAAGGGGAACGGGATGGGCACACGCCGTCCTCCCGTGGAAGCGGGAGCGATGACGAGCCGGCTTGACGTCTGGAGTGGGAACACTGGAAAACCTCCCATAGAGAATTAGAGAGCGAAGACGGTGTCCCAGTAAATCATCGCAAGGGTGGGGGCTGTTGAGGAGAGTAGACAGGGAAAACACAGGAAAAAGGGTCCAGGGAACAGGCGAATCCTCACATAAAGTAAAAGTGTCCAGTAAGATTGTGAGTGTAAACTGTTTCAAAGTTAACGCTCAGCCCATTACACTTTACTCAAGGGGGCCTAATAATAATGATTGAGTCTCAAGCCTGATGTCTCCAGAATGGTTTCCTTTTAACAGTTAAATGACATTTCGTTCCTATACGCTTTCAGTTCCTCATACTTTCGACAGTAGGCAGGTCACTTAAAGGTGACATGCATTATAACTGTCATTTTTCAGTCTCTAGCATTGTATTATAGTAATAGGAGTTAGTATCAATGTGTTTTAGTGTCTAAATACCATATTGGCGGATTGCTCTGATTCAGCTCAGATAATTTCCTGCTCCAGTAAATTAGACCATCCTGATTTGAAGGCCTGAATGACGTTACTCAGGCTCTGGGTAGCAGACAGTGATGTGATTGGCTCTGTGGTTGTAGCTAATGCCCGCCCACAAGCTACCTAGACTGACTGTACACAGCGAGTGGAAACCACTTCCTCATACTCTGCATGCACGACTGGAGGGAGGGAGAGAGAGAGAGAGAGAGATAGAGAGCACTTGGGGGGGGGGGGGGGGGGACCTGCCGCGCAGCACACACACCCAAACGGGAGATTGAAAAAAAGAAAAAAAAGGAAGAGAGAGGGGGGAAGGGAGGCCCCCCCCCCACAAGCTGCCACGCAGCACACCCGAGAGGGAGAGAAAGGAAGAGAGAGGGAGGGAGGGAGAGAGGGGGCCTTGTCAATAACGGCCTGTCTTTTTTCTCTCTCTCTCTCTCTCCCACCCCCCTCTCTCTCTCTCTCTCTCTCTCTCTCTCTCTCTCTCTCTCTCTCTCTCTCTCTCTCTCTCTCTCTCTCTCTCTCTCTCTCTCTCTCTCTCTCTCTCTCTCTCTCTCTGTCTACCAGTCGCAGACTGTGTGGACTGACTGTCACTCAAAGTGCTTATGGGCGGAGCCAGGCCATAACAGCCTGAAATCTTGAAGCTGAAAAATTATGGTTTTGAGTACTTGATTAGAAATATAAAACAATGCATTTAAAAAAAAAAAAAACGTACAGATGTCTTCAATAGACTAACAGGAATTGTGTAAAGTTGCCCAAATAGTGCTAGGATTAGCAACGCATGTCCCCTTTAACACGTTCAGTGCCCAGCAGGGGGCGCACGATTTAGTGCTTGAATGCCCAGCATCCACTTCAATGTTAGCGTTAATATCGCCTAATCTATGTTTTAAATTATGGCTATGTGTCTAATCTGCCTGTCGCTTATCAATGACCCATTTTCCAGTCAACATTGTCGAAGCGGATTGTTATTTTATCGGTTAATTTCTATTTTATAGCATCTTGAAAAGCCCTCGTTTTCAAGGAAAATTTTAATATTCCATAATAAACGGAATATTCTAGAATACACAAAAAAAAAGGGATGTCCGATATTATCAGCCTACCGATATTATCGGCTGATATCGGCATTAAAATGTGATATCGGAAAATATCGGTATCGGTTTTCTATTTTATTAATTTTATTTTACATTTCTAGAAACTTTATTTACCCAGGCAAGCAAGTAAGAACAAATTCAGATTTTATTTATTGTCAAAAGTATGCATAATGTTGTGTTAATTCCACAACAAGAGATATGTAATGTTAATTGCCTGAAATTATTCAGTTTTTTGGGGGGGAAACCCTGCATATATCGGTATCGGTTGATATCGGTTGATATCGGTATCGGAAATTAAGAGTTGGACAATATCGGTATATTGGTATCGGTAAAAAAGCCAATATCGAGCATCCCTACAAAAAACGTTATAATTTTTTGGCCTATTTATGAATAGTTTTCAAATAAACGCTAGATTATCGATAGTATATGTGTACGTATGCACACTATATAGGCGATCTGATATCTGCTCTGATATATTTCCCGCACAGCCAAACAGCCATATCAAACATAGTCTGATTATCCTAAGACTGGTAAAATAGATTCCTTACCTGAGATCAGATGGTATCCAAAAAGATTATTCCAATTCCTGATCGCCATTCCAAAAATCGATCCTTTTATTGATCCAATGCTACATACTGTAAAGACATATTACACGCTGTGTTGATGGTCCACAATGACTGGGATCATTTCCGGTTACATGCGTGAGAAGTCAAATGTGGATTCCGGAATTTTTTTTTCTCATCCATTTTCATTGAGTCCATTCCAAAAGGGTGCATTACCATCTGGGAGACGATAGGGGGCGCTTTTTTCACATCTGATATCTTGATGAGGCTGGTTTCCCAACGGTAGACTCGGTTGATGAAATATGAATTCAGATCGCTAATAAAAAAAAATCACGCTAATTGTCGTGCTGGGCATTCAGGGGGCGGGCTGTTAACACGTGTTATGTCGTGGCTGGCATCCAAAGGTAGGCGCCCGCAAATTTTTGGCAACATTTTAGATTTCTTATTATATCTCGACAGTAATTGATAGTAAAAAAAAACAAGCCGCTTGACACTGAGATGAAGAAAATCGTTCCTGTAAGGGGCAGGAGCTGAAACAACGACATCCAATCAAACGAACAACCAAGTGAAATGATTGGAACGAGCAAGCTGTCTATCAAACTGTCTAGTGACACACGTACTTGTTATGCGCATAACAGTTGCATGTGTATACAAAGGCCTGCTGCTAACACATAGCTACCTTCTAGCTACCTAGTGGGGCATGGTTTCAGACATCAGGCATCCTGATGTGTTCTGATTGGGAAGGACGTTGTCAAATTTGGTTTAAGGATTTGAAAACATTTCTAAGTTCTGCCCAAACTCAATGGCCGCCCATACTGTTGCACCTGTAATGATGCCCCCTAAAGTACAGTGTTTTTTGATCATCAGATTATCCATCCTTTCAATTAAGCAACTACCCATAACCAAACCCACAATACTAAACGTTCTCTCAAAGCATGTCAAAGTGTCCTTGAGCAAGACACTTAACCCCAAACTGCTCCCGATGAACAGGTCGGCACCTTGCATGGTTGCCTCTGCCTTCGGTGTGTGAATGTGTGAGTGAGTGGGTGAATGTGAGGCACAAGTTGTAAAGCGTGTTTGGATAAAAGCACTATATAAATGCAGTCCATTTACCACCATTTAAATGGTGGCTGACTGTGTGAGTGAAATATGTAGGGGGGGGGGTCTTTTGGTTTTCACTCCTCACCATTATAATATGCACATAGTGCACCTTAATAATAATGCATTTTATTTAAAGGCGCCTTTCAAAGCATCCAAGGTCGCCGTACAGGGTTAAAAACAAATACAATTACACACAGTAAAAACACAATATTACAGAGTTACACATAGGGGAGCAGTTATAATAAACAAAAAATTTAAGTGAATATGCCAGAATGAAAAGATGTGTTTTGAGATGGGAAACAAAGGTGGGGAGGTTGTCTATTGCGCAGATGTCATGTGGTAGGGAACCTTATCCGTTGCTCTGCTTGGACTAGTCGCCCATGCAAGTGGGGAGCTAATGTTGTGCGGAAACATGGTGAGAAGAGATAGCTGGAGTGAAATCAATTGGATGCAGGGGGGAGTAAAAGAAGAGGAAAATAAACTGGAAATATATATCAACAAAGGGAGAGTCATGGGTGAGAGATCATTACAGTGGAGCCTCCCTAGCAGTATACAGTGCAGGGTATATTTGTATTATATCACTAGTGGAGACAAAATGCACCCAGTAGTGGGTGAGCAACACATCGAGGCATGGGGTGGTTACTCATATTTTCACATAGTTTGGATTGCCGTCACTTTAGAGCCACGAAAAACCAGCAAGGTATTTGTAGCTAGAGTAGATTTGATTGATATACTGATACACCTTTACTTAAGGTAAATAACTGAGTAAACAGAGTAGCTTGACACACAGCCACCACCTGTTTTTCATCTTTATTAAATACACTTATAGAAATCATGCTTACAGGTGACTTCCAGTCTTTCGTAATGTATATTGCCCGTGGAACCCACCATTATGGAATGGATTTTGGACCAAAAGCTTCATGCAGCATGACATCTTCCACAACCTGTTCTAGTGCAAACGGCAAAGAGGGAGGTTAAACTCTACATCTGCTTGCTTCAGAACTGGATTCTGATGTAGTCTAACGGTGGACTAAATTGACTTTATCCAAAGCGCCTTACAACTTATGCCTCAAATTCACCCATTCACTCGCACACCGACAGAGGAAGGCGACCATGCAAGGTGCCAACCTACTCACGGGAGCAGTTAGGGGGTTAAGTGTCTTGCTCAAGGACACTTCGACACGCTGCCGGGTTTTAGATACAAGTACGCCCTGCACTGTTTACTGCTAGGCAGGCTCCACTTTAATGATCTCTTACCCCTGACTCTCTGAAACCAATGTGTCTGAACGTGCCGCCCACCTCTGCAGCGATAGGGCATATGTAGTGGAGTATGAAGGGGGCTGGGACTAGGGGAGCGCCGCGGAGAAGCCTCTTCTCACAACCATTTCCAGCAAAGCTACTATGCCTTTCCCTTTCTAACACCGGGACACATTGTTGTTTTTTTTGCAGCATAGTGGAATTTAGTATAATAATTACCTGTTTGCAACAGAAGCATGCTGCATGGCTGCAAATACAGTCTGAATGCTAGCAAGCAACTAGCACTAGCATTCATCTAAAGAATATGTTTGAACAACTGTTCTATAAAGTAATTTAGAACTGAACTTTGTAAAGAAAAGTAAGAAGGAGCTGCCCTGTTGTTCGGACTGTTCTATGGGGTAATTTATTAACGGACCTTTGTAAAGAAACTCAAAGTTGAGCTGCTCTGCTGTTCTGTAAAGTAACTCAGAACCATATCCTGTAGTGTAAAGTAACTCAGGATAATAATAATAATAAATACAAATACAAATCAAATAAAATATATCTTCCTAGACATGGAAGCAATTGTCAACATAGCTCAAGACAAATGGTTTTGTTCATTAATAAACATTTGAATGAAACATTTTATTGCACTGTAGTACTACATCATTTTACTGTCTATTCTATGAACAATTTCTACTGCACTTTTTTTACTCTGTCTATTCTATTTTTATTCTTTTTATTACTGCCTATTTTAAAACTGAATCAACCAAGGTTTACCACATACTCACAGAGGCACCAGCAGCTATATATACACATATACACCTTTCTCAGAGCGAGAGGACGCTGGCGTTGTCTGTTTGCCGCTTCTCCTCTGAAACTAACTGTAGTATTATACTATTGAGCTTTTATGCATGCTGTTACAGTTGTGGTTCTCTTAGCTACCTTACTGTTTATCTCAGCTTAAACCTATGCATATTTGTATCGAGTTTTTTCAACTTTTTTGAGCTACCAAGTCGGACTCCATTGAACTGGTGGTTGTCTGTACCTACCTGCTTCCATCTCCTCCAACACCGCCAAATCTGCTCAAGCTCCCACCGTCAGCGAGACTCAGCAGCCGCCATCACCCCAGTCATCACACACATAATAAACCTCTCCATAAAACAGGGACACGTCCCTAAGGACTTCAAAATAGCGAGAGTGACCCCTCTGCACAAAAAGGGCAGCAAATTAGACGCAGGCAACTACCGCCCTGTTTCTATTCTTACCTCCATCTCGAAAGTCATGGGAAAAAAGTGTCTATGAACAGGTCGAAAAGTACCTAGCGGAAAAAAATCTAATCTACGAATTCCAATCTGGCTTCAGAACATCCCACTCCACTGACACATGCCTTCTCTATTTGAACGACCACATCAAACAAGAGGTGGACGTGGGCAAATACTGCGGCATGGTCATGCTGGACCTACAAAAGGCCTTCGACACTGCCAATCACTCCAATCTGATTGACAAGCTAAAAGCAATTGGTTTTGATAGTCTATCAGTGAGCTGGATGCAATCCTACCTTGAGGGGAGAGAACAGATGGTGGAGGTAAACGGTACCCCCCCCCCCCCCCCCTCACAGTGAGCTGTGGTGTTCCACAAGCAGGCCCGGACTGGCCATCGGGAGCACCGGGAGTTTTCCCGGTGGCCTGGCCTGCACAGATTTAAAAAAAAAATTATTATATAAAAAATAAATAAAAAAATAAATATTATTATTATTATTATTATTTTTTTTTTGTCAGGCCATTGTTTCTAGTTGTGGCGGCGGCGCGGCGCGATAGTTAGATAACCTAGGTGGGTGGGGAACAACCAGGATTTCACTGTCTGCGGCAGAGTTGGAGAACTATCTGACTCTCTCCCTCACGCGGATCACAATGGAGCCGTGCTGCCGCTTGTGATTGGTGGAGGTGGGACCAGGCGATACAACTGATTGACAGCGGAGGCGGCGAATGGAATGGCAGACGGCACTCAGATACAGAATAACAGCCAGGCAATGAGCCAGGTTGATTGATTGATTGATTGATTGAAAACTTTATTAACAGATTGCAGAATGGGTACAGTACAGTACAGCTCAATGCATACAATTGTTAACACTTTGAGTGCCGGGACCCGTCTTTAGACGTCTTTCCTGGCCATGCTAAAGTTGCCGGGGGACGCTGTACAGCGTCCCTATATCAATATTTCAAAAATCTGCGATCGGATTCATAATGTCCCTCCGCTGGCCTGAGATCCACCAGCAGGACCCACTGAGCTCTCTGGCGGTTCAGGAGCGCCATCTGGTGGCCGATCGGCGCAACCGCTTAACAGGAAGCGCAGTAGAGGTTTTGCTGGTCGGCCATATTACTTCCGGGCACTCGGTATAGGTTCCGGCACTCTAGCTCGTCACACTACATAGCGATCGATTGCCAATAACTCGCCAACAACATGATTTGGACGTATATACCATTATACAAGCTGGAGATGGACCGGGTAATAATATATCCCATAATGATAAAATTTCTACTCGACGATGATCGCCCAACGGCGCGCGGAGACTGGGGTGAGTTTCAGCGTGTAACGTTACCGTCTTCGATAATAACTGATATTATCAACATTTGACCCACATTAGATGATTGGTATAACGCTGCCCACGGAATTATAAACGCCCCCTCGCCCATCCGGTCAACATCAGATGACGTGTAGTAACTTCTAGAAGTACGTCTAGTTGGAATTTTTTATATCGCGCTGATTGCCATCAAACTGTATTTCATCATCAATATAATGCATTTGGGGCTATATATCACGTTCTGGAGAAAGCTGCAGAAAGAGATGAAAACATACTTATACATTAGACCATACTTTACTATGAATATGTGAATGAAAAAGTTTAACGTTGCTACACAATGAACAATACATATAGGACTTTGAATGGGCCCTAATAATGGCAATGTAGCAATAGAATTTAAAAAGTTATAGCCCTGCAAAGAAGGGGACTTTCTCCATAGACAAATAGCGCTGGCAATCTATGGTATATAATTAATTTAACCTTAGGCAACCAAAGTGTTAAGGGGATGCAGACCAGAGAAAGACTTTCGTCTTGTTTACATCAGGGTCCCCCATTTTTAATTCATCGTAACATATATGACATACAGATAGACAGTACTGCTACATCTATACATTTATGACATACCAGATTTGCAAATACAGTACTGTTTGTGATACGAAAAGAGTCCAGAAAAGAAGTATATACATTTGACGTAGAAACTGTACATTGGAAGAGGTTGGGTAGGTGGGGGGGGGGGGGGGGGTACTGTACATTGGAGGTGGTTGGGTGGGTGGGGGGGGGAGGTTGGGTAGGAGGGGTGGGTGGGGGACACTGTACAACTGTACAAGCAACACTGTACATTGGAATATTGACAAGACCATACTTGGTCATTTTTACTGTACATTGGAGGGGGTTGTGAGGGACTCGGGAGAGATAAAGTAGAGCGAAAGTCAATTAACATTGATGTCAAGATGGACAGTGGAAGAAAAAGAAAGGGTGGAGGAGAGAGGGATAAAACAAAGAAAAAGAAAGGCCCTTACAGGAGAGAGTGGTTAACTGTATTATAATAGTAAATAGAAAAATATGTTGTGCTCTTGCTTTTTTCTTTTTGAAGGTGGAGAGAGTAGCATTGCTAGTGCCACAACAGTTTTATTTGAGGTCCATAACAGTACATTGTATTAAGCAATTGTTGGCTCATTAGTTTGTGATTCACATGCACTTAAAATTCACCAGAATGCAGGAAATTAAGTCTTTGTAACAAAAAATGTCCTGGTGGGGGACCCCCAGACCCCCCGCTTAAAAAGTGGCCTGATTGGGGCTATATTTCGCGCTATATCTCCCGGTATGAATTATTTCCCCAGTCCGGCCCTGTCCACAAGGAAGCATACTAGGACCGCTACTGTTCCTAATTTATGCAAATGAATGTTGTCAGCTTGTGACTGCAACTTGTTCTTGTTCGCGGACGACTCAGCCCTGCTGGTCTCTGACAAGAACAAGTTACAGGTTGAAAAAACCCTCCGCTCAGAACTCGGCAAAATCTGCACCTGGCTTTCTGATAACAAACTATTATTACACCTGGTTAAAACAGAGTCCATTCTCTTCGGATCAAATAACAAACTCAGCAAGACCGACGGCTTCTCAGTTACAGTGGGTGACAATATTGTCACAAGGAAAGACGAAATTACATACCTAGGTTCCATCCTAGAGGCAAATCTTTCCTGTGACAAAATGGCATCCAATGTAATCAAAAAAGTCAACCAACAAACTAGATTCTTGTACCAGATCTCCTCTCTGGTAAACAAAAATACCCTCAGATAATTTCCTGCTCCAGTAAATTAGGCCATCCTGATTTGAAGGCCTGAATGACGTTACTCAGACTCTGGGTAGCAGACAGTGATGTGATTGGCTCTGTGGTTGGAGCTAATGCCCGCCCACAAGCTACCTAGACTGACTGTACACAGCGAGTGGAAACCACTTCCTCATACTCTGCATGCACGACTGGAGGGAGGGAGAGAGAGAGAGAGAGAGAGAGAGAGAGAGAGAGAGAGAGAGAGAGAGAGAGAGAGAGAGAGAGAGAGAGAGAGAGAGAGAGCACTTGGGGGGGGACCTGCCTCGCAGCACACACACCCAAACGGGAGATTGAAAAAAAGAAAAAAAAGGAAGAGAGAGGGAGGAAGGGAGCCTCCCCCCCACAAGCTCTGGCAGGAGCACTCATTTGAGGGTACTAGGATTATGCTTGCACCTCATGGTACCAAAGTACCTCAAAGGCGCTAAAAACAATTTACAAACATCACAAAACAAACTGGTCAGACTACTACTTAACCTTACTCCTAGAACCCACCTCACCCCTGCCCACTTTGACTACCTAGGATGGCTTAGAGTAGAAGACAGAGTACAGCAACTTGCAATGGGCCTGGTCTACAAGATACACTACACGACTGAGGTACCCATGTACATGTAAAAATACTTCCCAAAGGTCAGTGAATACCTACCACGCCCACAACACCAGAGGGAGCTCCACAAATCATGTTAAACCCAGATTCGGCTCAAACAAGGGACTAAACACGTTTCGCAATTATGCCACATCAATGTGGAACTCCCTACCCAAAGCTGTAAAGGAATGTGAATCACTACCCACTTTCAAAACCACTCTCAAAGAACACCTACGGGCAAGGGGCAAAATTAAAGCCCGCCGCCCGCCAGGGGCGCTCAGTTTTTACCTTTGGCGCTTGCCACTGAGAGGTCTGCCCGCTGTGTGGCGTGTAGACGTGTAGTTCATAACGATACTCTTATTTTGAAAATCTGTGCGGGTCTCATTTCCGGCCCAAGCGCAGCTAGAGTCATAATATCGATGGCTCCGGCAGTTAGCAGCATTCGGTTCATATGATATTCTTATTTTGAAAAAAAACGTGGCAACGAGTCATATCCGCCCAGCCGGGCCAGCCCTGCAGCGGGATACTATTGGCTTCTGCTCGTATCACTATCAACATAGAGGCCTGCAGCTCTAGTGCTAACGTTAAGCTCTCAGAATGGTAGCAGCTCGCCCGCAGCATCTAGTGCTAACGTTAAGCTCTCAGAATGGTAGCAGCTCGCCCGCAGCATCTAGTGCTAACGTTAAGCTCTTAGAATGGTAGCAGCTCGCCCGCAGCATCTAGTGCTAACGTTAAGCTCTCAGAATGGTAGCAGCTCGCCCGCAGCATCTAGTGCTAACGTTAAGCTCTCAGAATGGTAGCAGCTCGCCCGCAGCATCTAGTGCTAACGTTAAGCTCTCAGAATGGTAGCAGCTCGCCCGCAGCATCTAGTGCTAACGTTAAGCTCTCAGAATGGTAGCAGCTCGCCCGCAGCATCTAGTGCTAACGTTAAGCTCTCAGAATGGTAGCAGTTCGCCCGCAGCATCTAGTGCTAACGTTAAGCTCTCAGAATGGTAGCAGTTCGCCCGCAGCATCTAGTGCTAACGTTAAGCTCTCAGAATGGTAGCAGCTCGCCCGCAGCTCTAGTGCTAACGTTAAGCTCTCAGAATGGTAGCAGTTAGCCCGCAGCATCTAGTGCTAACGTTAAGCTCTCAGAATGGTAGCAGCTCGCCCGCAGCTCTAGTGCTAACGTTAAGCTCTCAGAATGGTAGCAGTCTGCTCTAGTCTAGATCGGACCTCCATGAGCTACCGTTACTGTTTAAACAATGACCCAGTCAACTATTCACTTTTAGTTTAATACATGACGAGGCATTGTCTAACTGTATCTAGCTGGCTAGCTACTGATAGCTGCTGATATCAACATGCTCCAGCAATAGTCGACTCGAGTGCATAATACCTCCGTTCCCTCATTAGCTAGCTCACGTTAGCTCTATATGTCCCAGTAAACTAAATTGTCTTAACGTTATCTAGCGGGCTAGCAGTAGCTACAGATAGCTCCTGATATCAATGTCTTATAACATTGATTCAACGCGTATTCTAGCTGAGGGCTTGATGAATGTGATTAGACCAAAGAACCGTAACGTTATACCAATAGGTCCAGCTGCAGCGCCGGAGAATCCTTGCATGCTGAATGTAGAGTATTAGTATAGGGTCTAGCTGCATCGCCGGAGAAACCTTGCTGGAGCTGGAGGCTACTCAAGTATACACAGACAGTGGAGCTGTTTGCAGATAGCGAGCATTTTGACTTATTGCGTGGTGGCGATGTCTCGCAGATAATACAACTACAAGTATGATTATATAATATATATTTTATTTAAAAAAAAATGTATATAAAATATATATATATTTTTTTAATCAAAAAAATTTGGCAGGTAAGAAATATGCTTGGCGGGTAGATTCTTCCCATCTACCCGCCACTGGCCGGTGAGTCAAAAAGTTAATTTCGCTCCCTGCCTACGGGAGACTGCAATTTGAAACTGGCCCCTGTAAATGTCCTAACCCAACCCCCTCCAATGTACAGTAAATGACCTAACCCAATAATACACGAGACCCTCCTCTTGGAACCAAGTATGGTTTCGTCGATATTCCAATGTACAGTTTTGCTTGTACAGTTGTACAGTCCCCCCCCCCCCTGCCTACCCAACCACCCCGCCCTCCCACCCAACCACCTCCAATGTACAGTCCCCCCCCTCCCTCCCACCCCACCTACCCAACCTCCTCCAATATACAGTTTCTACGTCAAATGTATATACTCTCTTTTTTAGACTCTTTTTGTATCACAAACAATACTGTATTTGCAAATCATTTATGTCATAAGTGTATAGATGTAGCAGTACTGTCTATCTGTATGTCGTGTATGTCATATATGTTATGATGAATTGAAAATGGGGGACCCTGATGTAAACAAGACAAAAGTCTTCCTCTGGTCTGCATCCCCTTAACAATTGTGTGTATTGAGCTGTAGGCCTACTGTACTGTACCCATTCTGCAATCTGTTAATAACATTTTCAATCAATCAATGAATCAAACATCACCCGGATAATCCAGTCCATCCAGCACCACGGCTGTGTTGCTATTTTTCTCGGATAGCCTCCCGGCTTCACCAGTATGGTTGGGCTTTGTGCTTGATCGCTACCCGTCTCCTCCTGTCATGCTGTGGATCTTCTCCTGTCTAGCAGTTTTCCATTTCTGCGTGTCTAGCCCATGGCTAACGGCTAACACCAGGCTCACCCCCCCCCCCTCCACTGACATGCTACAATATCTCGCCCCGCAACTACATAAACTGAACAACTGCACAATTCCAACATGCATCTCTGTCATCAAACAACTAGGACTTCTACACATACCCCGCTATATTCATAGAAGCTCCCGAAGAAAGTTTGTTTGTTCTCAACCGGTTCACAACATCCCATCCATCTGGTCTGTGCGCACTTCCACTTCCGCATTCCCGCAAGGTCATCTGAACACTGCCACTACTGGATCTAGTAGCCCTGGTAACACCGCGAGATCTGCGCGCTACCACCAGCATGACGCACTCAAGGGAGGTGCGCGTGCATGCAATCTCCGCCCCCTCCAGCTACACAATCTACGGTTTGTGTTGACATCCCTCCATCACTATCTGCCCCAGCATCCCTCACCAATTTAACATTCATGCTCCAGAATGTTCGCTCCCTCAATAACAAATCTTTTCTTATTCATGACATATTAACCGACAGGAAAATTTGTTTTGTATGCCTTACTGAAACTTGGCAAAATCAACAGGACTTCCTCCCACTCAACCAAGCCACACCCCCAGGCTATGCTTATATACAGAAACCACGCACTCCTGGTCGTGGTGGTGGGCTGGCTGTGATTCACCAGGCTGATTTCCTGGTTAAAGAGCTCCCAGTACCCACTGTCACCTCCTTTGAGTGTGTGGCTTTCTTACTACCTGGGCCTACACCACTCCAGGTAGTCATCATCTACCCCCCCCCCCCCCCCCAAAGCCTCCACTACTTTCATGTCTGACCTATCCGAGCTCCTCACCACTGTCTGCACCACCTACTCCTCCACACTCCTGCTTGGGGATTTCAATATCCACATGGACAACACCAGCTGCTCTGCAGCCATTGATCTCATCTCTTTATTGGACTCCTTTAATATCACACAGCACATCATACTGTAGGTCCCACCCACACCAAAGGTCACACTTTAGATCTTGTATGCTCCACTGGTACAACCCCAA
The DNA here is from genome assembly GCF_963971535.1 of Notolepis coatsorum. Classification (NCBI taxonomy): domain Eukaryota; kingdom Metazoa; phylum Chordata; class Actinopteri; order Aulopiformes; family Paralepididae; genus Notolepis; species Notolepis coatsorum. Next base: position 61,742,783 of record NC_140176.1, read on the forward strand.
CTGATATACAGTGTCTTGACCTAGCTGTGTCTGACCACCATACTGTTCTCTTCAGGCACCAGCCCTCACCAACCTGCTAACCACCCACCTGGCTTCAGCTCCCCCCAGCACCCTGGTTGATGATATGGTTGCCCACTACAACTCCGCCCTATCTCTCAGCCTGGACTATCTTGCCCCCATCATAACCCGGACTGTCACCTACACCCGTCCTGCCCCTTGGTTCACAACTCAACTTCGCACCTTGAAAGTGGTTGGCCGCCAGCTGGAGAGGCGCCGCAATAAATCCAGCCTCACTGTCCATCGCGTGGCTTACAAATACCATGTGGGACGATATAAGGATGCCTTGGCCAAGGCCAAGTCTTTCTACTACTCCACCCTCATCACCAACCAGCAAAACCACCCCAGACGACTTTTTACGACCATCAACCGCCTGCTCTCCCCCATTGTCACCCCTCACCCTTCAGATGCCACCGACCTCCCCTCAAAATTCCAGGACTTCTTTCAGGGAAAAGTGGATTCCATCTACCACCATCTCTCAATCCCTGCCCCCCCCCCCCCCCCCCCCCCCCCATTACACTCACAATCCAATGTGTGATGGGGTGGGGGTGCTGGGCACTTCACCCCCCCCTGTTCTTAATCCGCCTCAGTGCTCCCTCTCCTCCTTTGCACCTGGCGACGCTCTCCTGGTGGCTAAGCTGGTCACCAAGGCCTCCACCTGCTCCCTTGACCCCTTACCCACAGTCATGGTCAAAGCTGGCCTACCTGCCGTGTGCCCTACCATCATGGGTATAACTAATTCCTCCCTGGAATCGGGCAGGGTACCCTCCAGCTTCAAGACAGCATCAGTCATGCCCATCCTGAAGAAGCCTGGTCTGGACCCAGATGACCTTGGAAATTACCGGCCGATCTCCAACCTTCCTTTCCTGAGCAAGATTCTGGAAAGAGCAGTGGCCACCCAACTGCACCAACACCTGTCCAACCATGAGCTCTATGAACCCTTTCAATTTGGCTTCAGGAAACACCACAGCACCGAGTCTGCCCTCACCAAGGTCACCAACGACCTCCTCATTGCCTCAGACTCCGGTCACATCAGCCTCCTCATCCTCCTGGATTTATCTGCAGCCGTTGACACGTTTCCCATTCCATTCTCCTCAACTGCCTCTCTGACCACCTGGGTGTTACTGGGACCGCTCTCACCTGGTTTGAGTCCTACCTCACTGACCGAAAACAGTTCATCTCCATCTGCAACTCCACCTCCACCCCTGCCCCAGTCAACCAAGGTGTGCCGCAGGACTCCGTTCTTGGTCCACTCCTCTTCACAATCTACATGCTCCCCCTTGGTCACATCATCCGGAAACATGGTCTCAATTTCCACTCTTACGCTGATGACACTCAGCTCTACATCAGCACCTCACCCTCCACTCCTCTCCCCCACAGCACCTCGTCAACTGTCTCCTTGACATCAAGGCCTGGATGTCATCCAATTTCCTGAAGCTAAATAGCAAGAAGACTGAGCTCATGGTTGTGGCCAAGCAGTCACTGCTCCGGAAGGTTGGAGATCTCCTCCTTGAAGTGGATGGCTGCCTAATCCACCTTTCCCCAGAAGTTCGCAACCTGGGTGTCATACTGGACTCCACCCTCTCCTTTCATTCCCACATAAAAACAATAACCAAATCAGCTTTTTTCCATCTCAGGAACATTTCCTGACTCCGGCCATCTCTCCCCGACTCCGTAGCAGAGACTCTCATCCACGCTTTCGTCACCTTCCGTCTTGACTACGCAAACTCTGTCCTCATAGGGCTACCCAGTAATGCCCTGAACAGGCTACAATATGTGCAAAATGCTGCTGCCAGGGTTCTCACCCGCACCAAGTCCTGGCACCACATCACCCCCACCCTCATGCACCTCCACTGGCTTCCAGTCAAGTCCTGCATCAATTTCAAGATCCTCCTCATCACCTACAAAGCCCTTCACTCCCTTGCCCCCTGGTACCTAGCAGACCTCCTCTATCCCTACATCCTGCCCTAGAGGCTGCGGTCCTCTGACTCCGGTCTCCTCTCCATCCCCACCACCAACATTGGTCCCAGAGCCTTCTCTGTGGCCGCACCTACCCTCTGGAACTCACTCCCTCCATAGTGCTACATCCCTGCACTCCTTCAAATCCCAACTCAAAACCCACCTTTTCACCAAATTTGTAAATGACTGCCTGATTTCCCCTTTTTTCATTCGTTTTCTTTCTTTCTTTCGTTTTCTTTCTCTTTCCTTTTGATTATTATTTTGTTGTTACGTTGTTCCCTGTCCCCCTCCCTTAGCTGTTAAGCGCCTTGGGTCTCCTGAAAGGCGCTATATACATTTAAGATATTATTATTATTATTATTATTATTATTATTATTATTATTATTATTATTATTATTATTATTATTATTATTATTATTATTATTATTATTATTATTATTATTATTATTATTATTATTATTATTATTATTATTATTATTATTATTATTATTATTGTAAACAGAGAGGCCTATGGTATTGGAATGTGAGATCCTAATGTGAAAAACTGTGATTTGCCTTAATTTGTTGCTATCTTTTTATGCTTGTTCTATATGTTTTTTATGTCATTTTAAAACTGTGATTTGCCTTACCTTGCTCCTATCTTTTGTATGCTTGTTTTATATATAATCAAGCCATAAACAAAGTGGCATATTGGGATGCAAACATTTTTATTTTATATGTCACATTTTTCCTGCTGTAAAGCACTTTGAGCTGCAATTCTTGTATACAAGGTGCTAGTTATTATTATTATTATTATTATTATTATTATTATTATTATTATTATTATTATTATTATTATTATTATTATTATTATTATTATTATTATTATTATTATTATTATTATTATTATTATTATTATTATTATTATTATTATTATTATTATTATTATTATTATTATTATTATTATTATTATTATTATTATTATTATTATTATTATTATTATTATTATTATTATTATTATTATTATTATTATTATTATTATTATTATTATTATTATTATTATTATTATTATTATTATTATTATTATTATTATTATTATTATTATTATTATTATTATTATTATTATTATTATTATTATTATTATTATTATTATTATTATTATTATTATTATTATTATTATTATTATTATTATTATTATTATTATTATTATTATTATGCTAAAAGCATATAGCCATGATACAGTGCTAAAAACATAGCCATGATGTAGTGCTAAATTATATTGTTTCTTCTTTGAATGACCATGTCATGCCCATCTGTATGCAGATTATACTATTGTGTAATGTATCGCTGGCCACATTGTTCAGTTGGCCATTAAGAACTTTCAGCTTTCTTTTAATGTTTTTTATCATGTTTTAATAAATTTTTGTTATCAATCTTAAATTAGTCCTCAATGCTAGTAAAACCAAATTCATGCTGTTCTCCAGAGCCAGAAATGTTGATTATGGCTCAATGAGAAATTTCCATTTAAGTTCCATGTGGATATTCTTGCTTCCAAGCTGCAACAGAAAATACAGAAATAGATCCAGTTTTCCTGTGATTAGTAGAAAGAGGATTGTTGAAGCTGAGGATTGTTGAAGCTGCTAAAACAGAGCCATGATATAGTGCCCACACTGCCCAGTTATGATTCACTGCTAATTATAGTGTAGGAAGAGCAGTTGATGCCAGAAGACAAGAATTGTGTTGTCTCTCAGCCTGCCAGCCACAAGCACAACCAATTTTGTGCTTACACCCACATTGTTTGATATGGGACTGTGTAATAATGTACTAGCTGCATGGGCTATTTGGAAGACTTGTGTACAACCTACTTGCTTGGTGTTGAATTCAATAAAAAACCCAGACATCAGAATATGACTGTTTTGTGTTTCCCCCCAACTAAACACACATCCTACTTTTCAAAATGGCTGCCGAAGGCAGGTGTGGTTTGTGGGGCTCCACACCTACTCTCCTTTTTAATAATGTTCTCGAGTTTTTAACAGTATTAGCTGAAGTTTTTAAACAATGAAAGATGAAAGATGGGATTGGGCGAGATTCAACCAACAGGTACAGAGCAAATGCATGTTTGGACTTTGCTCGTTTGTTTGTGGCTTCTGCTTGTCCCACCAACTCACAGCCTCTACTTGGCAATAATAATAATAATATAATAATAATAATGCAGGACCTGCTCAGAGGTCTTTAATTGGCATTGGCAATTATCCTCAACACACACACACACCGGAACACACACGCATGCATTGTCTGTAGGATCGCTGATGCAATTCATCTCTGCGATTAACTCAATCATTGTCCACTCTTAGATTGACATACCAAGTTTGATTTATTTTGGGCATGGACATTTAATTACATACTCCATTTTTTTGGCAGAAATAACTTTACATGGCGGCTGGGTAGCGCAGTGGACTCGCCTACCACCGCAGAGATCGAATCCAGCTGTCAGCACAATTGGCAGTGTTAGCGGGTGGGAAGCCGGTGGGGTATGTGTCCTGGTCGTTGTAAACTGCGACTCCTACTGGTCGGTCTGGGCACCTGTTCAGCAGGGAGGGGATCTGGGGGAAATAGCGTGAACCTCTGCACGTGTTACGTTCCCCCAGTGAAACTCGCTGTCAGGTGAAAAGAGCGGCTGGCGACTCCACATGTATCAGAGGAGACATGTGGTAGTTATACACCCTTCCCAGGCTGACATTGGGGCAATGCGCACAACAACCAGGAAGGGAATTGGCATAACGACTAAATTGGGAAGGGTGAAAATACAGAAAAGGTAAAAAATATAATAGAATACAAAAAAAGAAATACGTTTACAGTGTAATTTCTAGTGGACACAGTAAACAAACCACCAAAAGCAAGTATCATGCTTACAGTTTTCTGTTGTGTTTGATATACAGTACAACTGAACCCTGGTCCATTAGCAAACAATCTGTGAGGGCTGGAGGAACCCTGCACGCTTCCCAATGAGGGGCGTGTCGAACAATCAGTTTCACGCACCTGAGAGTGGCAATTAGCTCATGGAGAGCATAAGGATTGCCGACTGCCTTCCACTCGTTGCCAGGTCGTCTCTGTATGCTACCATCAACTGCCGCGCTCCTGGTGAGACATCGTCTTCGCTCTCTATGATCCCACGGGAGGATTTCCTATGTTCTCACTGGGAGACGTCGTGCCATCCATTGCTACCATCTACCGCCGCGCCTCTAGGGTGAGACGTCGTGCCATCTACTGCCTCCAACTCTCTCTTCGTGGGCCTTTGTCCTGGTGTGAGACATCGTCATCGCTCTCAATGTTTCCACGAGAGGGTTCCTATGTACAGAGAGACTTTGGCTCAGCTTCTTCCCCCAGGCCATTAGAGCCTTGAACACTGAACTCTCCACACACAAGCACACATGAGCACACACACAACACACACACGGTACACGCTCAAACACTAGCAGCCACTTTAACATGAACACACACACACACACTCATGCTGCACACGCTCACACTTATGGTCACTTTACAAAAGGAAAGGTCACTTTAAAAATAGTATAGTATAACTTGAGATTGTATAATATAGCAGTGTACATACAGACCCAGTGCCTCATCCGTAGCTAACAGTGTATTGCACTATCACAAGACCTAGCATGTCTTACCATGCTCTTGTAAAAACTCATGTACATATACAGATATGCCCTACTTTGGTTACTTGTATTATTGCACAAATGTCATTCTCATCTTATTGGATTCTTATTATATTACTATTATTGTATTATGCACAATCGTTCCGGGCAACACCCCCCGCATTTCACTGTATACTTGTATGCCGTGACAAATAAAACTCTTGACTTGACTTGACTTGATGTTCTCACTCCTTTTTCGTGGGTCCCGTTTACTGAGTTGCACGTCGGCTGTAACTGAGGGGTACAATTCCCTGACTGTATTAATAAGTATGGTATCATTAAACCACTACTGTCTTATGTACATTACTACTGGCCATACAGTACACAGGTATCTTATGATGAACACTTCCCACAATGACTCGGTTCCACACAAAACTGGATTTAAGTATTTATTAGCAGCAATGATAGTACATAATATACTTTACTTTGGATGCGCTTATAAGGCAAATGAATGTGCGTAGGCAAATCAATAACGTATGTCCATTCTCATATTACGCAGGAGATAATAATACAACCTGAATCTTTGGAATTATATCTATGGTACTCTGGTAATATAGCGGGAGATACTGGTAGGGTCCCTCCGGTCGTAAGCCAGCAAGGGGAGAGGATTTGTCGGTAGTAGAGTCTGGGTCAACGATGATAAAGAGACTCCAAGTACAGGAGACAGTGCAATAATCTCTTGATCCGCAGACGAATACAGCTGTTCTCCGTAGCATGCAGCTCCGCATGGAAGAAAGCTAGCCGGCCTCAGGCTTCTGAGAGGCGGGCTCGACGTGGCTCCTCACAGGGTAAATCCCACACAATTGTGGGTGTAGGCGATTCTCCGCTCCATCAATTACAGGACCAAAAGCAAATATAATCCAGCCGAAAAGGGCTATGCAGTCGTCGGTAGGTTATCCAGTGTACATGATCCACACGGTCCTCGTCTAGGGCCCCTCGGGTGAAAGCGCCAGGGTAAGCAGCCCAGCCTGGATAAGCACACTAGCTGGTACGAGGAAACGTTGGTGATGCTGGTCACTGTAGAACGGTAGCCGCACGATACACTATACCTAAATAGACTATTACTGACTTAATAGAATAGGTCGAACTCGACGGTACAGCGTTAAACTCTGATACTTCAGTTATTAATTCGCACGCGGTCTCAATGCTCTATTTGGGGCCAAACAGGCCATACTTCACCGCACGTTGTATCGTGGGTGAGGCTTCAACTTATTGGGTAACTCTACTTCTGTATTCACCTGCGCCGTATTTATACGTTAGGTGAACAAACTAGTACCAGCTTTATTCCTGTCTCATATCCTTGCGCAGAACCGTTCATGTCCAGGCATGTCTTTGGCGGTGACTTTGAACCAGACCTTGGAGGTATGGCAATGGCGCCCAAGGGACCGCTGTCCAATAGGAGAACGAAATATTATGGTCTGTACTAGGCTAAAGGGATATTCCGTGTATATGTACAAGGAATACACAAGGGATATCAAACGATATACAAATATTATGCAATATATATCAATCAATAAATATATATATTCGGTTTAATCTGATCCTTCGTAACATCGGCAGTGTTCTGTGGTGTAAGGCATCGTCATCGCTCTCTAGGCTTCCACGGGTGGATGCCTATGTTTCTCACTCCGTTTTCATGGACCCCGTTTGCTGTGTTGCCCGTCGGCAAGTGTTCTGGTGAGTCTGAACAGGACCAGACTCAGAACTTTCATTTCGTTCATGGACTCTAGAAGATTCACCTGTGTCTTTTGAGTTCTCCCTTAAAGGGACAGTGCCGCTTTTTTGTTGTGAATAAATTATGCCCTTGTTTTGGCTAACTCTGATTACCTGTCTGTGTCGTGCAATTGGGGTCGCATTACAAATCCCTAACACAATCAGCTATTAAACCAAACCTTTGCCACAAGTGCAGCTTTGTCACCGTCAGGCCAAACTCCAGCAGCAGCTCAGCTAATAGGTTGGGCCCAGGCCACAGCAGAAGCTGGCTACCACCAGGCCTACCGTATGACACAGCAACAGCCCAGCTACCACCAGGCTTTGCCCAGGCCTCAGCAGTGGCCCCACTATCTCCAGGCCACAGCATAAATTAAATCTCTGCAGTGGTGGTGGCTTGTTTTCAGCCTGGGTCCACAGCAATTCAACCTGCACTATGCACCACGCCTAGCGCAGGCTGCTATCACAGGCCAGCTACTACCAGACCTAAACCAGGCCACAGTAGCAGCTCCACCATCACAGGCAGCAGTGGCAGCCCATTTACCACCACGCCCGGAACAGGCAGCCCAGCTGCCACCGTTTTATAACACCAGTGCTTTTAATGTCAATGCAGAACCTAACCTACCGCGACCACGGACATATTTAGGATTGAACACAACATTAAAAAAACTGTGCAAAATGTACTTCTATCAAACTGTCAATAATGCCAATGTTCTGTGGAATCCTCACTCCAAACCCAAGGGTTATCCCAAAAAGCTACCAAATTAAACATCTTAATCTAGACTTCCTGTGCCTCTCTGAGACATATGGCTCCACAAAAACTCCCCATCCTCTGCCCTAACTATACCTGGCTATAATATCTACAGGAAGGACAGAGTTCAAGGAAGGGCGGGGGGGGGGTAATCTTCTATGTCTGAGAGAACATATATTATGCGAAGAGATCCAATGCCCAGAGAATGACATTGAATGCATCTGTCTGAATGTCACATTATCTCTAAGAATGTCCTTTGTCTTAATTGGAGTGTATTATAGGCCACCCTCTGCAAACTGCAAAGTCTGTGTCTCTTGATAACTTCCATGATGTATTAAAGAAATATAGCTCAGGGAAGAAAGTATTAATCCTTGGAGATCTGAACCTAAACTATGAAGATAAGTTAGGTAAAAAAAGCACTGAATGAAATTACAAATACATTTGATCTTACACAGTTGGTAAGGGCCCACTATAGGATAAATTCCATATCAAGAACTCAAATTGATCTAATATTCTTGAAGAGAGAGTGCCTAAGACCTTTAACATGATTACAGGCCTGTCTGATCACAACCTAACCCTCGTAGTTAGAATTAAGAACATCAACTGGAAGGACCTAGTATCTGGGAACAATGGATACTGACACGCATGTTGCTAAATACAATTCAAAATAAAAGTAAATAGAGGATTGCGCCACTTCTACAAGGTGCGAATTTGCAAACATTATTAAGCATAATTATGAGTGTATCCCGGCGGAAACATGATGAATTCGATGGAAATAAAGGAAGCTGGCATACGTGTGTGTAGTCTTTTGACAGAAGAGACCCAGGGCTTTCGATGGGCTTTCGAATTTCATAAAACTACACTTCCCAGCTTAAATTTTATTTTTTTTTAAATTATTTTCGGGATCATATCTCACGGGTCGAACAAACCTGAACGTTTTTTTACCCTACAAAACGCGTTGCAATCTGATGAAAAATGGCGGAGCTATTTACATTATAAAAAAGTTACTGTAATTTAGGGCTGTCACTAACGATTATTTTGTTATCGATTAATCTGTCAATTAATTTACCAGAAAAATCATAGAAACAATTGATTCTATTTGCAATTTAATATTTCGAAATGTTTTACTAGTATCCTCAGGTAATATGGGTAGTTGCCTCTTTGACACCACCTACTGAATACCCAAAGTAGGAGATGAGCCATGACATTTATTTATGTCTATAAATGCTGTGTAGTGTGGATGCCTACTGTACATGAGTAGGGTGAGTAACCTAAATGCCATTACTGCTTTTTATCTATTGATTCATTATAGCTACTTTATTATCTTGAAATAATATAACATCCGCAAGTTACTATGACATTGTTTATCATTACATACAATGTATGGGGCAGTGGTGGCCTAATGATTAGAGAAGGGTTTGTGACCGGAAGGTCGCTGTTTCGATCCCCCGGACCGGCAGGAAAAATCTGGGCTGGGGAAGTGAATTATTAACGCTCTCCTTTTTTTTTTTTTTTTTTTTTTAATAATCTTTTCCCCCCTTCTTTTCCGTTTTTCTCCCCTCCCAATGTTAGTCGTTATGCATCATGCATCCATGATGAAACATAATACCGATAATCTAAATTTGATTTGAGAACAGTAGCTAGTTCAGGGAAGAAACGATAACGCGTTTACTAGAATACAAGTTGCCGGCCATTACGAAGCATTTTGGAAATGACACCAGACCACCCTGAAACTACACTCATATTCACGACGGTATAAAACGGAAATGTATGGATGGAAAAAGTATCTGTTTTTTGCATCTTGACCGGAAGAAACTCAATGACAATCGACTATATTATTAGATCCATAGCTATAATATATAATATAGCTTTAGGCCTGCAAACACAGCCACGTATCCCCATGTTAAAAGGCGCTGGCCTTTCAACAGTAACAGTAAACAGTGCCATCTGGCGCTGAAAGTGTTAATAGGCGTCTTTGTTTACGGTTTGATTATCACTGATACAAAGTAAAATAGTGCAGTGCAATAAAATAGTTAGTAAAATAGAATAAAATAATGCAATAGTGCATTGCAAGAAAATTGTTATCATCGTATTTTTTCGGGAGGCCGGTAAGGAGTGCATTACAGTAGTCGAGTCGGCTTGAGATAAAGGCATGGATCTGGTTTTCAGCATCCTTTTGATTTATAAATGGCCGTACTTTAGCTATGTTTCTAAGGTGGAAGAATTATGTTTTTGTCAACTTGTTGATTGTGATTTAAAGATTAGATCTGAGTCTACCATAACACCAAGACTTAACTCACTCAAATACAGTTAGCAGCTGGATAGACTACAGATGGAAATTAGCTTCTGCAAAAATTCTGGTGCAAACATATTTTCATGTAACAATGATTAATTGTCAAAAAAAATCTTAATATTTTTTTTTTAAAGTAGATTCGGGGCTTTTCAGAAAACATTCGGGGCTTGAGCCCAAGTAGCCACCCCCTAGCCCCGCCCCTGGCGGAGACTATCACATGCTTCCTCCGACACATGCGTACCCAGCCCACCACGAAACATCACTAAACTCCGCCCCTCACTCACCCTGGCAGATTCCGAGAAACTCGTCCACGCTTTTGTTTCCTCCAGGCTGGACTATTGCAATGCACTCCTCATCGGGATCCCTAGTAAAAGCATTAAAAAACTGCAAACCATCCAGAATGTCGCTGCTAGGATCCTGATGAGGGTGCGCAAATATGATCACATCACCCCCACCCTCAGATCCCTTCACTGGCTCCCCGTGGAACACAGAATTGAGTACAAGGTGTCCCTCCTCACTCACCAGTGCGTACACGGTGGTGCCCCTGCCTATCTCAAGGAACTCCTCACCCCCCAGTCCTCCTCACGTTCCCTCCGCTCCGGCACAGCCTACCTCCTCAAAGCCCCCAGGACTAAGCTGCACTCCATGGGCGATCTCGCCTTCTGCTCTGCCGCACCCAGACTTTGGAATGCTCTCCCCATCCACCTGAGACCACCACAATCCGTAGAGGTTTTTAAAAGGGGCCTAAAAACATTTCTTTTTAACAAGGCTTTTGCCTGAATTTTCTTTTACTTTTATTTTTACTTCTATTCATTTTACTGTTCTTTTTATTTTATTTTACTCTTAGGTTCTTCCATTTCACTGGTTGTTAGTGTTATGGTTTGTAACCGACCCCAATCGCACAACACAAGACAGGTATGAGAGTAAGCCAAGAACTGGGCATTTATTGAAAACAACAGAAAACGGCACTGTCCCTTTAAGGGAGAACACAAAACACTGGAAAACAAGAACTAGGGAAAAGGGGCAATGTGCCTTTAAGAGGCGAGCTGGCTAAGGGGAAGGCTAAGGGAAGGCTAACGGACAGGGCCAGGGCAAGGGACAAGGGCAGGAACAGGGAGGACTAGGAGGACTGGACAGGGAGGACTAGGAGGACTAGGAGGACTGGACAGGGATGACTAGGAGGACTAGGAGGACTGGACAGGGAGGACTAGGAGGACTGGACAGGGAGGACTAGGATGACTAGGAGGACAGGACAAGGAGGACTAGGAGGACTAGAGAGGGGAAAACAGGGACAGAGGCCCGCGGAGGCGGGCTGGGGACAGGGAGGACTAGGAGGACTAGAAGGACTGGACAGGGAGGACTAGGAGGACTAGAAGGACTGGACAGGGAGGACTAGGAGGACAAGAAGGACTGGACAGGGAGGACTAGGAGGACTAGAGAGGGGAAACAGGGACAGAGGCGGGCAGGGGACAGGGGGGCGAGGGCTGGAGCTGCTTACAGGGATGGAGAAGGAGGGCGCAGGCTAGACGTCTGGAGGAGAGCGCGCCGGCTCGGAGAGCACATCTGGCGCGGAGGTCCGAGTGGTGCGCGTCTGCTTGGAGTACGCGCCGGTACGGAGAGCGCATCTGGCGCGGAGGTCTGAGTGGTGCGCGTCTGCTTGGAGTACGCGCCGGTACGGAGAGCGCATCTGGCGCGGAGGTCTGAGTGGTGCGCGTCTGCTTGGAGTACGCGCCGGTACGGAGAGCGCATCTGGCGCGGAGGTCTGAGTGGTGCGCGTCTGCTTGGAGTACGCGCCGGTACGGAGAGCGCATCTGGCGCGGAGTCTGGATGCGCGTCTGGATGCGCGTCTGGAGTGAAGAGCGCGTCTGGCTCGGAGGTCTGGAGTGGAACACTGGAATACCTCCCGTAGAGGATTAGAGAGCGCAGTACAGTGTCTCCCTCCAGGCAAACGGCGACAGGTGGCGAAGGCTTGAGCGCATCTCACGCCGGAGATGAAACAGCATAACAGACAGAAACAGAAACTCCCGTAGGAGCCTACAAGATTGAGATATGATACGGAACGACCCGACCAGGACTGAGGGGAAGAGCGAGGTACTTAAAGCCCACAGGGGCGCTAATTAGAATACACATCAGGTGCGTGATGGTACCTGATGGTAATTGATACTCAAACTAGAAGTGTGCGTTCGGCACGGACCAATCAAACACATAATGACAGATAGTCCAAGGGTGTGGGCTGCAGAAGAGCAGCCGAGACTAAACGAGCGCAAGGGTGGGGGCTGGAGAGGTGAGGAGACAGGGAATTAAAGGTCCAGGGAAAGGCGAACCTCACAGTTAGTCTTTTAATTGTTTTTATTAATTTTAAATTGTTTTATTCATTTAACTTTTGTATATATCTCCTGTAGCACTCTGAGATTCTCATGAATGTAGAGCGCGGTACAAATTGAATCCATTATTATTATTACCACTTCTTTTCACCTGGCAGCGCGGACTCTCACTGAGAGAGTGTAATGTGTGGAAGGTCACACTACCTCTCTTAGATCCATCCCTCGCTGTGCAGGCGCCCCGTCCGAACTGTAGGAGTCGCTGTCCACAATGACCCAGACCCACCCACCGGCCGGAAGCAACGCTGACAGCTGGATTCGATACCAGTGTCTCTTGCGTTGGTGACGAGCGCCTTGTCCACTTGCGCCACGCAGCCGACCTAATAACTCTCTCCTATCCCCTTAACACCAACCGCTGAAGGGTCCTTGAGCAAGGCACTTAACCCCCAACTGCTCCTGTGGAGTTGCTCAGTGGCCAACGGTGTACTGGGAAGCTCCCAGGTGTGAATGGAACTGTGTGAATGTGAAGCAGGGCGTTCCTGAAAAAGAGCAACCATGCTCAGCGAACCCCCTGGGTAAATAAAGGTTAATAAAAAAATAATAATAAATGTATCCATGCTTGTAGCTAAATGCTGAAAAACAGGGAACAAAATGTACTTTTTAGCTTTAGATTTTAAAAACTACCAGCCAAAGAGATTCTTTACCCGCCAAAAATTATAAATAGCTTTTTAGTATATCATGAATTATTATGTATTGTGTGTTGTGTTATATCTCCACTCCATGCTATGGTAGTCCTTAAAGACGAAATGGCGTCCAAAGGAAAACCGAACTCCCTGGACGAGCTAATTGAGTTAGCCAGAGAACTAGACATGCGTCTTCATAAATGCCGGCGTTAAAGGACGAGCGGCACCCACTCCTCGTTGTCCAAGTCATCTCGCTCTTCTCCCCCCAGGCGCGCTGCTCGCGCCGAGCACTACTCCCCTGAGCCAATGGAACTTGACCGATCCCCCCTTCACCCCAAAGAATGCCTCCACAGGCTCAGGACTGGGGCATGTATTTATTGCGGCCAGCTCGGTCTCTTCCTCGATTCGTGTCCGCTTCGCCCCAAACGGCGGGGCTCGACAGTAATGCTGGGTGCATGTTCGAGCCTCAATTATGTCCCCAGCTCCGGTCCCAATATGCAATTCAGTGCCACCCTGTGTTGGAACGGCCAGTCACTTCCCCTGTCTGCACTGGTCCATTCGGGCGCTGACGAAAACCTCATTGACGCTGGCGTCGTATCTTGCTTCCACATTGCTAGCGACGCGCTGCCTATTCCCTGCGATGCCCATGGCCTAAATGGGAGGCTTCTCTCATGGATAACTCATCACACCAAGCCACTCCACCTGTTGCTCTCGGGAAATCACAACAAGGTTATTCGCTTTCACGTCACTAGTTCCCCCCATAACCCTATTGTACTCGGCATGCCCTGGTTGAAATGACACAACCCAGTGATAAACTGGCCTACTGGCTCGGTTGTTAGCTGGAGCGCACACTGCCATGCCACCTGCCTGCGCTCTGCTCAGCCACAACTGGAGGTCGCTGATTATCATGTTCCCAATGAACCCATTGACCTTTCCACTATCCCTCCAATATATCATGATCTAGAATCCTAGATGCTGTTTTTAGCAAAAAGCATGCTCTCTCCCTGCCACCCCATCATCTGTATGACTGTGGCATTGACCTGCTTCCGGGAGCCCCGCTCCCCGCTAGTTGCCTGTTCAACCTCTCACACCCGGAGAGGGAGTCCATGGAGTTGACCAACGCCCCTGCTGTCTTCCAAGCCCTTGTCAATGACGTTCTCTGCGATGTCCTGAACCACTCTGTTTTTGTGTATTTGGATGACATTCTGATTTATTCCCGCTCTATGGAAGAGCACGTCCAGCATGTCCGCCGGGTCCTCCAACGCCTGCTGGAAAACAAGTTGTTCCTCAAGGCGGAGAAGTGCGAGTTCCATGTCTCCTCCATTGGGTTCCTCAGCTACATTATCGAGGGTGGCCAGATCTGGGCGGACCCCGAGAAGATCAAGGCGGTGCTGGACTGGCCCAGGCCCACCAACGTCAAGCAGCTCCAACGCTTCCTGGGGTTTTCAAACTTCTATCGACATTTCATCAGGGACTACAGCCGGGTCGCCGCACCCCTCACCCAACTCACTCCGTCGCCTTCTCCGAGCTGCATAGGCGCTTCACCTCCGCGCCCAATCCTCGTCCAGCCGGACACGTCCTGCCAGTTTGTGGTGGAGGTGGACGCCTCCAGTACCGGGGTGGGGGCGGTCCTCTCCCAGCGCTCCGCTCTCGACCAGAAAATACACCCCTGCGCTTTCTTCTCTCGCCGCCTGACCCCGGCCGAGGTCAACTACGATATTGGGAACCTGGAGCTCCTGGCGGTAAAGCTGGCCTTGGAAGAATGGAGACGCTGGCTGGAGGGTTCCGAGATCCCCTTCCTTGTCTGGACGGACTATAAGAACCTTGCCTATATCCAGACGGCCAAGTGCCTGAACTCCCGCCAGGCCCGTTGGGCGCTGTTCTTCGGTCGGTTCAACTTCCCCTTGACCTACAGGCCCGGTTCCAAGAACGCTAAACCAGACGCCCTCTCCTGGCAGTTTGTCCCCGAAGGGGTCCTCTCTTACCCAGACAACATCCTCCCCTCCTCCTGTTTGGTGGCTTCAGCCACCTGGGAGATCCAGTCCATCGTCAGGGAGGCCCAGCTCACCCAGCCTGATCCAGATAACGGCCCACCTAACCGTCTTTTTGTCCCTGACCTTGTCTGCTCCCAGGTGCTCCAGTGGATCCACACCTCCCGGTTCGCCTGTCATCCTGGGGTCGACCGTACCCTGTCCCTGCTGAAGCAGCACTTCTGGTGGCCCTCCATGAGGGAAGACACCCGCGCCTTCGTCCTTGCGTGCTCCGTCTGTGCTCGTGGGAAGGCCTCCCACCGACCGCCTGCCGGGCTCCTCCGTCCACTGCCTGTTCCTGGATGGCCCTGGTCACACGTCGCCCTGGACTTCATCACCGGTCTGTCTCCTTCACACGGTAACACTGTCATTCTAACCATTGTTGATCGGTTCTCGAAAGCCGTTCACTTTGTCTCTCTCCCCAAACTCCCCTCTGCTTCAGAGACTGCGGACCTGATGGTGCTTCACGTCTTCCGCCTCCACGGGATCCCGGTGGACATCGTCTCCGACAGAGGGCCTCAGTTTATCTCCCAGGTATGGAAGGCCTTCTGCCGAGCCCTGGGGGCCACGGTCAGCCTCTCCTCCGGGTACCACCCACAGACCAACGGTCAGAGCGGTCCAACCAAGACCTAGGGTCCGCGGTCCGAAGCTCAAGACCCGGGTCCCGCTGCTCGCTGCTTCACTGACCCTGGACCCCTCTGGCTGGATCTCTTCCTACCGTGGATCGAATACGCTGCAGCAAGCTCCTGGTCCTCCCTCGGGCTCAGGTCAGTCCCCTTTCGAGTCCTCTCTTGTACCTGCCTCCACTGTTTCCTACTCAGTAAGAAAAGATCTCGGTCCCCTCGGTGCAGGCACACCTTCGCCACTGCAGGAGGATATGGAAGGACACCAGGGCCGTGCTGCTCCTCTGACTGGAATCGGTGCTTCGCCGACCGCCACCGGACCCCGGCTCCCGACTATACAACCAGGTCAGATGGTTTGGCTCTCGTCCCGAGACCTTCCCCTAAAGTCAGTTTCCCGGAAGCTCACCCTCCGTTTCGTTGGTCCCTATGAGATTCTATCTATTATCAACCACTCAGTCATCAGGCTCAAGCTTCCTTCCCATGTGCGCGTTCACCCTTCTTTTCATGTCTCACAGTTGAAGCCGGTGGCCTCCAGTCCTCTGTCCCCTCTAGCTCCGGAACCTCCTCCTCCGCTGATCATTGATGACCACCCCGCTTACACCGTCCGGCAGCTGCTGGACGTGCGCCGCCACGGTTTCCAATACTTAGTGGACTGGCAGGGCTACGGTCTGGAGGAGTGCAGTTGGATCTCCCGCTGATCCTGGACCCTGACCCTGCCCTCATCCGGGACTTCCATCGGGCCAATCCGGACAAGCCTGGAGGGTTGCCAGGAGGCGCCCGTAGAGGGGGGGGGGGGTCCTGTCACAATCACGGCGAGAGCCTCCATCTCTACCTGCTTCCACGCCCTTATATGGGCAGCTTCCGATGCCATCTTCCCCACGCTGTGATCTGGCAACTATAAGCCCAGCTGAGAGTCATCAGCTCATCACCGGCCCGGATATCAACCCTGTTCCTGATCATCTCAGTGTTATCCTATCTAACCTAGGTACGAGGACGTACCCAGCCTTGCCTGCTCTGTCTGTATTGCCTACCATGTCCTAACCTCTGTTCTCCCTGTGCCCAGGACCACCACTCTCGACGCTGTCTCCTGACGTACCACCTGCCCCGACGTTCCTGAGAACCTCAAGTAAGAGTCACTACTCATCCAAAGTCGCACATTCTTGTATATTCTCTACTGCCTTGTCTGCTTGGTACCCAAAGGAATTAAAACCTACCTAAAATGCTCCATTCTCTCTCTCCCTGTGTTCTGCTATTGGGCTCCGCCACCGCTGCCCTAACATATATAGGCTATATACATATCGCTGCTGTCGGGACAAAACCTCATAACTCCATTTTTTGAAAAAACTTTTTATTATATAAATCAACTCCGTAGATCATCCTCCATATGTGTGTGTGGGTTTTACAAAGTTTAAACAATGGGAAAGCATTCAACCGATCATCTGTCTAAACCTCCTAACTCTATTCACCCTCAAATCTGTGTTAGTTTTTTTCATCTGCTGAAAAGTTGGGTTTTTGGAGTTATGAGGTTTTGTCCCGACAGCAGCGATATGTGATCGTGCCCAGCGCTATCGTCCTCATGTCGCAGAAGTCAAATGATGGCAAATCACAATAGATTTCTCATATTATCACAGTTTGAATATTTAAGAACCTATTCACTATAAAAGCAAACAGTTATAGTATCTCTAATAGTAACAATTCTTTGTTTAAAATAAGGCTGTTTCCTTGTGACTTTGGTCATTGTTGCGTGGGGGCAGAATAACATTTGCATGCAAATCAAGAAGAGTGCTTTCGTTGGCGAGTTGGAGTTTCGAGCTACGCCCATAAATACATGAGCACATGGGCTTGTGTTTACTATTGTTGCCGGCGTTGTCATGTAGCACGAAACGGTCAGAAGAATTCATCTACGAAAGCAGGATGAACACAGCGTAATTTCTTTATGGGTAAGTTGTTGACTTACATCGGACGGAATGCGGGTCGTCACGGCACTTTGCACTCGCCTGCCCGGCTCCGTCTTTGGTCACGTTCTGCTTCCTATGGGATATTCCCGTGTCACCTAGTGTGACCTTGAAAGATTCCGCTACTTGCACCTTTACTTGTCTGGCCACGCCCCCTTCCGCCCATATGCATATAAGCGAGGGGCGTGACCGTACTCCGCCTTCCCAATTATTTCACTTCAGGAAGTGTTTCGCTATACGCACACGGCATGCAAGTGGCATTTAGCTTAGTTAGTTTCTGTGGTTGCTATTTTTCGGATTCCGAGGATGGCATCACCAGCAATTTCCGTCGCGACCTCCTCTGTGCGCCGCGGGGGTTCCCTAGTCCCACGTTCGTGGCGAGAGGGTGAGCCCCGGCGGCATGCAGAGCTGGGTGCGCACCGCCCGGAGACCGCTGAGCACCCCTCTTCAGTGAGGAGGCCCTCCGGCGTCCCCTCCAGGGATGACTTGCGGCGCAAGCTCTCCGCTGCTGCTCGCTCCCTCCATTCGGTGAGCGGCTGTGGTGGGTGGTCTGGCGGTTCCACCAGCACTGTGGAAACGGCGCAGAGTGTGGAGCTGCTCGGAAGCCATCGAGCGCCCCTCCCTTGTGAGAGAGGTGGCTCCGGCATCGACATCAAACGGACCCCCGTCAAGAGTGGGCACGGTCTCTCTGATGGCAGACGATTGCGGCACAAGCTCTCCGCCTGCTTGCTCCCGCCGTTGCTCTCGGTGGTGAAGCAGGCAGGGCGGGTGATCGGTAGTAGGAGGAAGATTATGCGGGCCGCAGGGTTCAAGTTCCTCCGGTTTCTGCGGAAATGCTGTGCCCCCTACCATCACATCCCAGAATGTTGCATGGAGGGGGGGTTTCATATTTGGTGCCTCGCTGGCAGAGTCAGTGCTCAATTAATAAGAGCCCCGACTCCAAATGGCGAGAGACGTGTGATGTAAACACGGAGAGAGAAGCTGCAGTGGAGCTCACCTCGAGGGGAATGCACCACGCCCGGCAGCAGGTAAGGGGAGTGGGGCTAGGCCTAGCAGGCTGTATCCCACCCCCTTTTTTCCCTTCACCTCTCTCTTCCTCTGTTTTCTCTCTCTTGCAAACCAAACCCCCACATTCCCCCCTAAAAACAACTACGTTTCCTTCGATAAAAATACCCTCTTAGGAGAGGCAGGTTTTTATTGAAGCAGCGTGTAAACATTTCACTGTGTTGTGTATGCCTTGACGTAGAGTATGAGTGTTGTGGGGAAATGCTTGCTTGTGAATAGGAACCGCTGGTGCTCGTGTGGCCAAGTTTTAGATAAGCGTGGACCGGGGGCTTGCGGTTGGTGGCTAGTTTGTGCTGTGGTTTTCCTAAGCGATGGCGCGTGCATATGGCTGTATGCTCGCGCTTGGTTCACTTGGGAAAACAACACATGGTGGGAAACACTCTCCTTTTCACCTTGTGTGTCTCTTCACTTTACATGAGGTTGGTTGGGGGGGATATAAACCGCTCTTTGGATGTGTTATATCAATTTGGTGAAGTTCTGACTAGGCGTGTGACGCCCAAAACAAGTGCTCCCGTCAGCGTCGAGCAGGCATTAGTGGTGACGGGCAAGGGGCTACACCCTGCCCCTCTTCCCTGTTAAGAGAAAAGCTCTCTCTCCTGCCTTTTTCATCTTACCCCCTATTCTCCCCCCCTCCTCAAAATACTATGTTTTTAAATAAAAAGTCCCTCTAAGAAGAGTGACAAGTTTTTGTTGTAACAAGCGTGTGATTATTCCCATGTATTTTGGGGTAGCCCTCGTACGGAATAAGTAATGAGGGCCCGTTGTTTGTCTGTTGAAACAGCTAAAGTTGACGGGTGGCGTTCTCTTGTATGTGGGGAGAGTTGCGGGATTCATGTTGGAACATGCCTTTTAAACAGGCGTAGACTCTGTGTGTTTTTTCACGTGATAAGGTGAAAAACATGGCGGACGGCAAGTCTTTCGCTTATGAAACGGAGACGTGGGGCTTCTGGTGAACGTGCCTTTTGAACAAACGCAGCCCCTGATCCCACGGTTTGGTAGCTAGCTGCTATGTTGGTTGTTCAAAACGATGAAACGAGCACACGGTTGTAACACATTTGTAGCACAGCGCACGGCTAGTGGCACCGCTCCGTGCTTCACCTCATGCATGGTTCGTTTTTACGAGAGGTTGGTTGGGGATAAACCCTCCCCTTTTCTTTTGGGTATGGTTATATCCTTGGTGAGATACTGACGACGGTGTGAGAGGACATAGCTCAAAATTAGCACGCCTCTTCACTCAGGGATCCCTTGTGCGCGTCAGCGTCATCACACAAGTGCGTAGGGTTCCGCGCCGTCAGCTCCCTCGATGTCAGGGCAATATTTACATATCCTGCTTGTCTCGGGGAGGGGGGGGGGGGGCGGGGGGAATTCCCCATACCCACCAGCTTAGAGGGTGGGGCTGGGGTTCCCAGCCATTGAAAACGTCACAGGCTTTCGCGTTTTCTTATTGGCCCAAGAGATATATCCGTGAGTTGAGATCTGCGTGGCAGGTCAAGCGTCGACAGGGGGGTTTCACGCCCGTTAGGTGGGCCACCGGGAGCTGTGCATTCGCGTATACAGACCATCTTGGTGGCGCCTTCTGTGATGTTTTTGATCTAAACGTGTACCTATCCTCCTCTCCTTTGAAGAGGGCCGGCAGCGTGAAAGGGCACGGGACTCATCCTGGTCGCATCGGACCGGATCAGTTCAACCCGATGTCCGCCGGGTCACAGATATATGTTCTGTTAAACCCGAAGGGCCATGGGCTTTTCCGGGGGTGAAATGCCAGGGCGGGCCGGACGCCACAGGGGCTGATGTCATGAATGTTGTGTGTCATAAGTGTCACTGTGAGTTGAAAGTGGGGGACCCCGATGTGGACAAGACAAACGTCTTGCTCTGGTCTGCATCCCCTTAACAGTTGTGTGTATTGAGCCGTACTGTATTGTACCCTCTCTGAAAACTGTAAGTAAAGTTTCCTTTCTCCATTCATTCACCCGTCGGAGTGCGGCTTATTAGCCCCCTCTAGGCGCTACTGTGTAGTTCCAGGTCCTCCTGGCACAGGTCGACCTTTTCTGTTTGGGGCGGTTGTCTCCCCGCTATGCCGGTAGCGGAGTAAAAAGTAGAGCCCGGGTTCGACCCCCGGCTTCTCGAGAATATGCCCCAGCATGTTTTATGACGTCTGCCAATTGTGTCAAACTCTTTTCTCTGAAGCCTCCTCCTCAGGGAGTTTTTCAGAGCCTCCTCAGGGAGCTCTTTGGAGCCCCCCCCCCCAGCAGAGCCTCCTCCTCAGAGAGAAAACCTCCTTACAGAGCCTCCTCCTCTGGGAGTTTTCAGAGCCTCTTCCTCAGGGGGTCCTCGCGGCGTGCCAGGAGGAGAAGGGCCTTCACCTGTTGTAGGCCCTGTCCGATGCGCTGGCGGAGTAAAGGGTGGTGTCATGAGTAAACGCCTGGAGAGGTCTCAATTTGTCCCTTTTGTCGGATCCTGGCCCCTGGACTCGGCGGTAAGCCTGCCTTGAATGGTCCATGGGGCTGGGACCTCCTCCGCACCCCGCTGCAACAACTTCCCCCGGAACCCCGACCCTGCGGGATGCCTCATGGGCGGCGTCACGGGGTGTGGAAGCGCTAACACAGGCTTATGTTTTCACGTACGTTCCCTGGTAACGAGCAGTGCGCACGGTGGGTAGTCGCGGGCCCTTCTGTCCCGCGGTCTGCTCACCCTGTGCGTTTGTTGGGTGCTGTCCCCTCTTTTGCACAGTCGGTGTCCCCCCCCCCCCCCCCCAACCCTCCCAGTGTTCTGATGGTTGTAGGGGACCTCAGCGGGTGTATTTGTGTCGGGCTCTCCGCGTCCTGCTCCGGCCTATGACCCATAGGGAGCAGAATGTGACCAAAGACGAAATGTAACAAAGGTTATCCTGTAACCCTAGTTACATGAGTCTTTGGGAGCGTTCTGCTCTCAACTCACTGAGGACCCCTGTCTGTCTTCCTAATGAAGGTCAAGACTCTGGAAGGCGGAGTACGGTCACGCCCCTCTCTTATATGCATATAGGGGCGGAAGGGGGCGTGGCCGGACAAGTAAAGGTGCAAGTAGCAGAATGTTTCAAGGTCACACTAGGTGACACGGGAATATCCCATAGGGAGCAGAACGCTCCCAAAGACTCATGTAACTAGGGTTATAGGATAACTTTTGTTTCTCCCGATCATTCAATATATTGTTGGAAAGTTAAACTTGACCGCCGTTCGATCGACACCCCTCTCAACATATTGCGTGCTTTCAGTCTCGAGTTACAAGATGAAGCAGGGGCTGATTGAACAAGAAAGGGGTAGAATAAGCTGGAGAAGTCCTTTGTTTTGACTAGAGCCTCGAAATTAATTAATGCTGGTACACATATTACAAAAACCTTTATGAAACACTCATTTTCCGTGGGATTGTTATGGGATTGTTGTTATACCTCTATCCACTAAGTGCAATGTATTTATACTTATTCATCCTATGGATATACTGACTGCAAGTCAGTTTTAACATTCTCCTCAGAGAGAGAACCTGAGTAGGAGGTGTGGGAGCATGTCTACGTTCCCCGGGTCCTATGTTCCCCGGGTCCTATGTTCCCCGGGTTACCCGATTGATTGATTGAAAATGTTAGACCACCAGCCCTGATTCCAAACTCTAACCTTAACCAACTTCGAAAGAGGGCCTAAGCTTAACCAGTTCGAAACAAAGCGGACATTAATAATTAATAAAATAATAAACATTTATACAAATTTCAATCAATTAATCAATCAATCAGGGAACATAAGACCCGGGGAACATAGGACCCGGGGAACATAGGGATGATCCCGGAGGTGTCAGGGACCCTCTTGTGGACAGGAGGTGGTAGTCTGTGTGTGTAGGGGGGCTGCAACCATATCATACACTGCAAAGCCTGGCACTAAGCTAGTTTGGCTGCCTGGGTTAGTAGACAATGTCAATGAATGTCAGCAGAAGGAAACCCAGGGTAGAACACACAATGGAAACTCTGTACTTACTATTATTATACACAGCACACTAACAAACACAGCAGGCTACTCGACAGCACCATAATAGAGCCAGGAAAACTGTGCTACTGCTACAAGACCAAGATTGGGCTTGCAAACACGTTAGCTTATTCTGTAACTCTACTGACAATAGCATCAACACAAGACAATGATGCAGCCTGGGGCTAGGAAGATTACCACCAATTGCCAGAAGGGCTAGCCTAATCCATCTTGGCTAACAGGGTGCTTTGGGTCCAGCCTATGCTAACAGGGGTAAACACACACGAGGGAAGGCAAAAAATAGGCTGCCTATCAAACATACGCCACCATAAAACAACACAGGTTATGGGGCAGGAAAGGCACAAACAGGGGAGACAACTAGTATGGGAAATGGGGCAATTAAAACAAGCTGACCCCGAAGGGCAAGAACAGCCACAGCTATCCCACAAGAAAAACTGGCTACCGATAGTGTAGACACAACTGAGCGTGTGTACAGGGGGAAATTCTGCATCCGGAACCACTCTTAGGGATATAGGCCAACCTGTCAAAGGAGAGCTGAATGAGTGACGCATCCGTTCACAGCTCAATATACAACACCAAACATGCAAGCAGAAAATAATGCTACTCAGCTTGGGGGAGGGGGTGTAGTAGAGGTGATTTCCAAGCCAAGGCGTCACACTGGTTTCTGCTCTGTTGTGGTTGGGTTGGAGTAAAGCTGGTTTATGTGTAGCATGGGACTTCCTAGTTTGATTGATTGATTGAAAACTTTATTAACAGATTGCAGAATGGGTACAATACCGGTCAGAACCGGTCTGCTGTTCCATATCTCCTTCCTGGTTTTATCTCCAAGCGTAGGCCCATGATGTCATCGTCTTCCGTTAGGAATGCTCAGAGAGACATCAGAAAAAGGAGAGAGGGGCAGGCACAAGAACACCACAGCCAATCCCCCCAAATTAGTCCAATAACTCAGTTCCAGCTGCTTTTGATCACAGTCAATGTTAATGTTAACCCTTTCGCTACCACACTACAGAAGGTTAACCCTTTACTATCACACTACAGACGGTTAACCTGCTGTTGTGTGGCAGTGAACGGGTTAACCTTATGTATTGTTGCAGTGAAGGGGTTAACCATTTGGTAGTGTGGCAGTGAAAGGGTTAATGTGGTGAGACCTTCACACAACTTTGGGTAAACTGCAATTCCCACAGTCTCCCACAGAAACAATAAAAAAACACAGGAAATATCCTGTCCATCTTTCACATTATTTCAGTGAAAAATCTGTACCATGGTGATACATGGGTTTTACCATAGCATAGCCATTGTACATTATTTTAAACAATTGCCAGTACCATGGAAGAGATGTTATCATCATATTTATGCAGACAAGACCAGATGTTGTGTTTACAATGTTATTAGTATTAAAGGGGCTATGCGTTATAAATGTCATTTTTCAGTCTCTAGCATTGTATTATAGTAATAGGAGTTCGTATCAATGTGTTTTTGGGCCTAAATACTATATTGACGAATTCCTCAGCTACAGCCCATCCCCTGTTTGCCTCTAGTAAATCAGGTCATGTTGATTTGACGACCTGGTGCACGTCACAGGGCGCTGTTTATAGCGCACGGTGATGTGATTGGCTCTGTGGTTTTAGTAATGCCCGCCTCCATTCTTCGACAGACAGACCGGCGTTAGCTCTCGGGACTCGGGAGCGATCGCTAGCTAGTTAGCACCAGCCGGGGCCGGCGTTAGCAACCGGGGGCGTCGCGGAGCACGATAGCTATGAGCTAACTAACGTTACAAGCTCAAACACCTTATAACTACTACTATTGTCGTGTCCATAAGTTCCCTGGAGGAATACTTGTGAGGACAAAGGTATACAAAGAGGAGAGAACCATTTTAAATCGGGTATTCATGCCGGCTAACAAGCTAGACGTCGCAGCATGTTGTTAGCACAATAGTAGCCCACTGTGATGCACCGAGTGGGCTACTATTGATCAACATGCAGCGACATGTAGCTTGCATGGTGCAGTGCTTTGCCCCACAGGTCTGAGAAGAGGACCTGTGGTACCCTTGACTGAGATTTCATAATCAAAACTGTTAGATCAACCCTGAAAACTGAAAATATCTGTGGTAATAGTTCATAACATGGACTCTCAGAGTGATGGAACCTATGTTAGCTTCTGACGGTGTATACACAATATGTACAACGACACAATGATTTACATTATTACAAATATGGTAACGTGGTTGTGGCTTTTACAAATAGTGGTAACATATATATATATAGATAGACAGTACTGCTACATCTCTATATTTATGACATACCATATTTGTATGTAACCTGAAACCTAAGGGGGGACCCTGATGTAAACAAGACGAAAGTCTTTCTCTGGTCTGCATCCCCTTAACAATTGTGTGTATTGAGCTGTACTGTATTGTACCCATTCTACAATCTGTTAATAAAGTTTTCAATCAATCAATCAATCAATCAATCAATAAGACCTCCACCTGGATGGAATGACGGGGAGATGGGCGGAGCTATTTGGTGGGTGGCTGTCACTCAAAGTGTGGGTGGAGCCAAGCCAATAATAGCCTGCTTTCATGAGGCTGAAAAATGCTGGTTTTGAGTACAAGATTAGAAATATAAAACAATGATTATTTTTGGAATAAAAATTACACATGTGTTACATAGACTCACAGGAAGTGTGTAAAGTTGCCCAAATAGTGCTAGGAATAGCACTGCATGACACCTTTAAAAAAACAAATATCCCTACCGGATGAGCTAACAACTTTTACGCCCGGTTTGAGGTTAACCACACCGACCTCCCATGAGATGCCCCCACTGCTGAAATGAGCGGTCATTGCCAAGGTTGACATGCGTCAGGAATTCAAGCACATTGACGTACACAAGGCAGCCGGACCAGACGGCATCGCAGACCGAGTAATCAGAACGTGTGCGGAGCAGCTGGCTGGTGTGGTCACTGACATATTCAACCTCTCCCTCTCAGAGCGTACAGTCTCCTCCTGCTTCAAGACATCCACCATTGTGCCGGTGACAAAAAAGAACGCGGTGACATGCATGAATGGCCTCACTCGCATAGTGAGCAAATGCTTTGAGAAACTTGTTGAGGAGGGAAATAACTCACGTGAGAATACTGTTCATTGACTATAGCTCAGCATTCAACACCATAGTCCTCGCCGGACCCGGCACAAAAATCAGAAACCTACTGTAGGACTTGACCCCAACCTGTGCAGCTGGATTTTAGACTCCCTGTAGTAGTAGGTAGTGAGGATGGGACCCAACACCTCAGCCCCTCTGACCCTCAACACAGGAGCCCCCCAGGGCTGTGTCATGAGCCCCCTCATCCCTGTACACCCACAATTGTGGCACAGCTCCAACATGTAGTCAGGTCCAGCTCAGGCACAGCTCCAACATGATTACGTTTGAATGATTATTAAGATTATTGTTTCAGCTGTTGCCGTCCAGCAAATGGTACTGTAGCCTCCAGGCTGAGACCAGCAGACTCCGTGACAGACTCATGAACAAATAACACTAACAGACGGCCTGTGACTCACGAAAACCAGTGGTATTTTATGGCTGTCCCTGCTTCACACAATACTGACGTGCACACATTACCAATCTGCACAGATTTTCAGATTTGCACACACTATACTTTTATGTAATTTTTTAAATGTTATGTTACTTTTTTTTGTTATTGCTATGCTGCTAATTATTAAATCTTACACAGTTTTTATTGCTTATTTTGCACTACTTGTTTGGTGATGCTGCATCTAGGCCCAGGAGCCAAGACACAAAGAATTGCACTCCTCTATACTGTAAGAGGATAGTGTGACAAATACACTTGATACAACATACTCTCCACTCTTCTTTGACCATCATATTCTAGACTCCAAGCAACACATGAGCCAGTTATGCGGAATCATGAAAGGTCATGGTATTTCGTCATGAGACGTTCTACTCGGATCGCTTCTCAGAAGCAATTCTGAAGAGGCCTGCAGAGACCTTTACAGTGTGAGTCCTGATGCAAGGTGAAAGACGGCAACATCACAGGTCCGTGGAGCTAGTTGCACTCGGGGGCTAGTTACACTCTCATACAGAAGGGCTATAGCACACATGAAAGAAGGGCTATAGCACACATGAAATAAGAGAATAGGAAGTACACTAGGAAGCTGAATACACTCCACACACTTAACTTAGACTCTACCACACGTTAACATATATCAGCAGAAAAGGCATAGAACAGGATAGAATGGCTGGTTACAATGTCTCCCCAATAAAACTCCCCATTTAGACTTGCAGATGCATCGCAGACATCAAGCAGGCTAAATATCTGGAACTGTTGTAGAGGAGTCCAACAGCCAATGAGAGTGCAAGACACAGGAGAGAGGGAGAGAGAGAGAGCATTCTGCCATGGCTGAGTTACATTGAACTAGTGAGAGACCGCGAACAGAATGAAAAGCTTTGTCTTGAGACGCTGTCAATTCATAAGCTGTCTTGTCTGAATCAGAACAAGAAAATGATGCAATCTATTGCAATGCTTTTTATGACCTGAATTTTGACACAAGAGTTTCATATTCTGAATATCCACAATGAGAATATGGAAGGAGAATAACAAGTAGAGAGAGAGAGAGAGAGAGAGAGAGAGAGAGAGAGAGAGAGAGAGAGAGAGAGAGAGAGAGAGAGAGAGAGAGAGAGAGAGAGAAGGAGAGAGAGAGAGAGAGAGAGAGAGAGAGAGAGAGAGAGAGAGAGAGAGAGAGAGAGAGAGAGAGAGAGAGAGAGAGAGAGAGAGAGAGAGCTTTCCCTGGTGCTTGAATTCCTCTGACCAAAACCCATGTCCCTTCTTGTGACCAGACAGACTCGTCAGGGATTCCTCCTGGTGAAAGATCTTGTAACGTGTAAACCCCTGTTGCTGATCAGTCATGTAGTCTGTACCGTAGTATGTCATAAATGTATTGATGAATTGAAAATGGAGGCCCTTAATGTAAACAAGACAAAGTATTTTTCTGGTCTGTTGTTAGTATTGAGCTGTACACTGTATTGTACCCATTCTGCAATATGTTAATAAAGTTTTCACATCAATCAATCACCACAATGACTTCCCAAAAGAAAGAGAAAAAACCTATACAGGTGTGCCTATGACTTGGAAGTGAAGTCCTTCACTCTGACTGACGGAAGGGGTATTGGATATTGCAGATAATAGGATAGCTTGCTGATAGATGCCTGATTCAGCTGTCAACCTACAATTTCGCAACAGAAAGGCTGTTTTGAAAGACCTGCAATATTATGAATTATAATACTAAGACTACAGTTTTCAGGAGCAGTTCATGTTTCCGTGGTTTTGGTAGGGACATGTCCCTCTCGTTCCTATACAAAACTACACATATGGCTGCACAACAGATTCAGGTAATTCACTCCCTCCCTCCCTCCCTCCCTCCCTCCCTCCCTCCCTCCCTCCCCCTCCCTCCCTCCCTCTCCTCCCTCCCTCCCTCCCTCCCTCCCTCCCTCCCTCCCTCACTCACTCACTCACTCACTCACTCACTCACTCACTCACTCACTCACTCACTCACTCACTCACTCACCTCACTCCCTCCCTCCCTCCCTCCCTCCCTCACTCACTCACTCACTCACTCACTCACTCACTCACTCACTCACTCACTCACTCACTCACTCACTCACTCACTCACTCACTCACTCACTCACTCACTCACTCACTCACTCACTCAAGTTGTGACATGAATAAGACACCTACGATAGCGATTTCATAGCGAAGTTTCTAGTCGAGTAATTCTGTCATAATATAGCCAGATAAGGCATCAGCTAGTATTTTGTCAAATAAAAGTCAAATTCTACGTTAAATCCATGAAAGATTAGGGTTGCGTCTTATTGCCCAGTACATTTTGTAAGGACAGAGCTGTAATGTTACATGCTCTCGCTCTCTCTCCCAAGTCCACACACCCCTCCTCTCACAGTCCGTCAATTCTGGATTATGATTATTACAGGCGCTGGTGATATGAACATGCTACTTTTTTAATCCAGATAAGAGATGAATACAAATACTGTACAATAGATTTCCATGTTAATCAGATTAGTCTGTTACTTCCATATAAATGCTTATTGTGCTGTTCTTGACATTGCACTGTTCTCCGTTTCTACAATCTCTGATTGCACATCAACAAGGCAATATTCTCACTGTATGATAGGCCTTGATATCATCCCCAAATCCTAACCAGTGGCGATTTTACCACTGGGGCACGTGCCCCCCCTGAAATCTCAGGTGCCCCTGAGGTGCCACCCCAGAATTTATTTTATTGTTATTTTATTTTATTTTATATAACAATAAAAATAAATATAATGTTAACAATCACTTTCCATCACAGACCGAAAATCTAGTTTTGCTTACAGGTGTCTAATGTGACTTACATCCACGCTTATATATTTCACATTAGACTCCTCACTATGCCTGCGACAGGCAGCGTGATGCGTGCGTCATCTATCTGAAGCGGCGCACATATAAAAAGCTGCCATTAAGCGCTGGCACGTGGACTGGTGGCAGTGGTGGTCACTCACAGGTGAGTAGTGTAAGGTGGATGACTGAGTCAGAGTGGTGCTATTTTCTTTTTTTAAACAATGCCGACGAGAGAACACGATAAAGGGTGAACATTTGGCTCCGGGAATTTACAACGAAAGAAGGCAAAGAAAAAAGAAGTGTTCAATAACTCGATGAGAGGTTCGTTGGATAAATGTATCACAAAAAACAGCGACCCAACCGAAGCAGCCACAGCCACAGCAGGGCCTTGTGGGGGGAAGAAGCTAGCAGCACCAGGGCTGCCCCCAGCCCCATGGAATACTTAGTTATTGCGACTTATTGAAAGAAAAAAACAAAGTGGAGCTGTCGTCAACACCACCCATGACGTGCTGGTACTATTAACACTTTCTGCGCCAAAAACGTCGGTTTCAAGTTCATGCGAATTCTGCCAGATCACGGCGTACAACGTTAATTTGATCATATTTCATATTTTCGCCATGGTATTCATATTTCACTCACGGAGCCTTGTCTGATGCTGTGGGACTCAGCACAACTCTGCAATGCTTCAATACTGCCACCTGGTGGATGATCAGCGAGTTGCCAAACTGGATATGCCGGTTGGATATCGGTGCGTCTCCTAATTACGTCCGGCCACTCGCATATCATCCCAGGACTCTAGCCACACACCGTGGATATGGATCGCTGCCATAACTCAATAATCGACATGATTTGGGCGTGTATTAGTATTATACAAACCGGAAATGGATCGCCTCGATCATCAAATAACTGGGATCTGTTTGCTCCAATATCATCGCCCAACGGTAAGAAGAGGCTGCCATGACTTTCAGCGTTTTTGTTTATTAATATCGATGCAAACTGCTCTGATCTATATATCACCCATACTACATAAATCATTTAACGACAATCACAGAATTATAAACGACCCACCCCCCCCCCCCCGTTCACCCGCGCATGATCAGTCATAACGTTTAGCGTGGATCGGTATCAAACGGCATTTGATAATCTAATATATGCATTTATGCTTATATCTCACGTTCTAGGAATTACTGCAGAAAACGATAAAAACATATGTATACTCTAGACGGTATTTTCGTATGAATGTGTGAATGAAAAAGTCAAACGTTCCTACATCCTGAACGATAGATAATCGATGTTGAATGGGCGATAGTAATGTCAATTTAGCAATACAATTTAAAAAGTTATAGCCCTGCAAAGAAGGTAAACATCTCCATAGACTTAGACTGGTGGCAGTGATCAAACATTGATGGATATAAGCGTGGCAGGTAATGTGTTAAGGCCATACAATGATGCGTTTGTTGATTTGTATAAACTTGTGTGCATCTCAATGACATTGCCCGTCACATCAGCAGCGTGTGAGAGGAGCTTTTCTTGCTTACGCCGGTTAAAGACCTATCTGAGGAATAGAAGCGGAGACGCTCCAACCAGCAACCTGGGTCTGCTGGCAATCAGTTCCAGAAGGACCAAAGAATTGGACGTCAATGCAGTGATCGATCGCTTCGCTGCAAATCACAACAATGGGCGGATCGTTCTCCTGTGATTGGTGAGTACCTACCAGTTTTTGTTCACACACACACACACACACACACACACACACACACACACACACACACACACACACACACTGGAATGTACGGGGCCGCTGTGCCCATTTTAATGTCGGGCCGCTGTGCCCATTTTAATGTAGGGCCGCTGTGCCCATTTTAATGTAGGGCCGCTGTGCCCATTTTAATGTCGGGCCGCTGTGCCCATTTGACTATACACTGCTCTCATGGCTGGTACCGTGGTGAATGGTGCATGTCAGAAATGTAGTCATATTATTATAGGCTATGTTTTCATTGTCCTTGTGGTTTGTTGGACTTTGTCATTATCTGATATATATATATATTTCGGTGCTATACCCTTTGTAGAAACAAAATCTTAAATATTACACCTTTTCTTTGGTTACTTTTCTTTCAAGCGTTGTTTTAAATTGTAATCTCACTGACTGAGCGACTTTTTACGCACAAGCGTCAGATTACCACCCCGGACTCCCGATATAATGTCAAGCTTTAATGGGTTTGTGCTTGCATTGGTGTATAAGTTAACACTAAACATTTAGTAACGTGCATTTTCAATGATGTAGCCTATATTAGCCCGGAATGATTGAATGCCGTTATTTTGTTTGTTATTGTCTGTTGCATTACAATTCATTAGCACCTGCTATAAACAATCCAGCCCCCCCGTAGCACCCCCAATCCCAATTATCTGGCGCCGCTGCTGCTTGTACAGCAGTGGTGCCAATACAATATTTTCTATGAACCCCAATGGCTGAAGAGTTGTCTGATCTGCTATTGGTAAAATAATGTAACCTAATATACTTACCTTTATACCTTACCTGCTACACATAGGCTACCTGTCTAGATAAACCCAACTTCCTTTATACTTACCGGTCATATGTAGCTATAAAAAATAAAAAAAATTAAAATTTGGTGCCCCCCCATACTAGCTCATGCCTGTGCCCCCCTGCTAAAAAAATCCTAGAATCGCCACTGCTCCTAACATGCATTGACTTATTATTATTGTCATAATTACTTTTGCGGTGCACATTCATGGCCCCTATAGGAAGATGCCTATTGTTTTTGGTGACCCCATGACCTTTCTTCTAGTGCCAACATCAGGCCAAATGTAACATTTTCACATTAGTGTATCTCAACCGACTTTATCCAAATCTTTTCAAATTTGTAGAGCACATGCATGACCCCCCAAGGAAGAATCCTATTGAATTTGGTGACCCCATGACCTTCCCTCTAGCTGCTCTAGCATCACCATCAGATCAAACGTTCAATGCTCAAATGAGTGTATCCCCTGATCCGATTTCCACCAAACTCATTGGTTCTAATTAGGGACGTGGTCACGGAAGGTGGATTGAGAATTCTGGCCCTTCGGGGGACATACCCGCTGTCGGCCACCGACATGTCATGGTTTTCTGGGTCTTGTGTTCTGCCCACATCCCATTCCAGGGGACAATTTGATTTTGAAAGCTATATAACGTATAGTCATTTAAAGGAATTATAGTGCATTGGAAAAGCATAAAATAAGCCCCCAAAAAAACAACAACAAAGAAAATACTCTTTTAAAGCCTGATATAATAATGTTAAACCTGATATAATAATGTTAATTTTGATTAATTAACTACAGAAAGAATTAAAAGTAAAAAAAAATTTATGCATTTAATCGCATGATTTTTCTTTATTGTGTAAGAATGTTACCTTTCAAAGGAGACCAGACTCATGCATGTGCTATAAGTATAAAGTATAATACATCGCAAATAACTTTTTTTCTTAGTCTGGTTTGTTCATAAAAAATTATTAAATAAGATAAATTTTACCTCGAAAGTGCTTGAGTTTACAAAAGGTCCTTTGCGCTATATGTATATTATTCCTAAAATTGCTGCACTTTGTTAAAAATTGCATTGATCTGTTGGTCTGTGTAGTAGCTAATACTGGATTTTGCTGCTTAAACGTATGTATAATGTATATTCATTGATTCACTCGTATGCCAAAATGAATTTGAATTGAAAAATGTTGCTTTTCGCATCAAATATTGATATGCGATTAAAATGTGATTAATTTCTATTAATTAACTATAAAGTCTCGAATTAATTCGATTAACATTTTTAATCGAGTCCCACGCCACTAATAATAACATATCCAATGGGCCTAAATATTCTCGAAGATGATGGCGTTTCTCCCACTCCGGTATAATGTAAAGAGCTGCTCGCGGAGAGGTCGACAGTAATCATCGTCAGATTGCTCTAATATTAGAAGAAAAGAGAGGTGGCTTTTGAGAACAGATGCCACGTTGCGGATGGGTTGCGAGTTATTGCCAGTATGAGCTCTCTTCGGGGACTCGTACAGAAAATTGCTTTTGATTTTCATTATGTTCGGAGAAGTATCAACTGTTTTGTGTGCATTGAAACAATAATTGAAACAAGCAGGCACACACAGTCACTCACTCGCACGCACATACACCAAGCACATCACGAACAGCAATGGCAGTGTGAACAGACTAGAACATATTTTTCTTTCGTTGTTTTATTAATAAAATAAGTATAAAAATATAGATATAAAACAATATGACTCAGCATTCAAACAGCATGAATTCAGTGTATGACATTTATCCTACAACATACACTTTCCGTTTACATATTACACCTATATGATGAAATTAATCCACAGTTTGACAAATAAACTGCACCAACCATTCACATGAACATTGCTTGTCAAACAAAAATAGCAAATAGTATATAGGATGTCCATCATTAAAAACAGTTCATACATTTACAGTATCTAATGTAATTTGCCGGAAAAGCCGTTTCACGCCCCCTACCACAACCCCCGTCCCCCCAGAGCCCACCCCGTTAAACACTGATAGTATACAATACTACTATCGGTCAGGTCAGTTACAAAACACATTGTCCACACCATTGTTCACAAAAGCTCCTAAAATTCAAAGGCATCTTTACCGATTATGACCAAAAACAGTAAAACTGTGAGAAATATCACCAGTGGCGAGAAAATGTGTTTCAGTTCAAGTCTTGCTTTTTTTCCATTTTGACCTCCACAGACGGATGGTAGGAATGTGTGTACATGTGTTTGTGTGTGTGTGTATCTCTAAGAGTGAGAGAAAGCGAGAAAGAAAGACAAAGAGAGAGACACTAAGTATGAGCCGCCACGACTCTCTCTCTCTCTCTCGTGAGCTAGGTCTCCCTGTCGGGGCCCTTCCCTATGTACATCTCGGCCAGCTTCTTAAACGACGGCCCCCATCCGCTGAGGTAGTCGTACTCCTGGTCGCCGTCCGTGGCGGCCGACTCCAGCGAGCTGAGGGACTCCGCCAGCGAGCCGCTCCCCTCGTACGCATACGTCGCCAGCGAGTCATAGGGCGGTGCCGTCGGGTCCGAGTCGTTCTCGTGGAGCCTCCCGTGGATGAAGTCCCTGACGTCTGGGTTGCCCTTGATGGGCGACGTCCTCCGGAAGGGGAACAGCATCTCGGGGATGATGTCCCGCCGAAGCTTGCTGCTGTCCATCACCTCGGGGTTGCGCAGCGTGCCGATGTCGAAGGCCTGCGTGTCCTCCTCTCCACCGCCCTCGTCGTTGTAGCTCACCACGTTGTCCCGCACGTCCTCCTTGGAGATGATCAGGGGCTCCTTCTTCCGCTGCTTCCTCAAGGCGGCGAACAGCACCACAATCACTACGAGAGGAGAAGGAACAAAACAGCACCACGATCACTATGAGAGGAGAAGGAACAGAACAGCACCACGATCACTATGAGAGGAGAAGGAACAGAACAGCACCACGATCACTACGAGAGGAGAAGGAACAGAACATCACCACGATCACTATGAGAGGAGAAGGAACAGAACAGCACCACGATCACTATGAGAGGAGAAGGAACAGAACAGCACCACGATCACTACGAGAGGAGAAGGACCAAAACAGCACCACGATCACTGCAGTGAAGAGGAGAAGAGAGGATAAAAGAAACAACACAGGGAAGGAGAGAGAGCGAGAGAGAAAGAGAGTTTGACGTTAAGATTTGTGCCTCCTAACGTGTATCACGCATTAAGGAGCGCAGGGGAGTGAAGCCGCGGATGGGAGTCTGCTATCAGTGATGAATCCCCAGCGCGGCCCAAGGCTCTCGCCTCCTATTATTAAAGATTCAGCGAAAAAGCTTTTCTTTTCTTTTTCCCTTGAACGGCACATTCGCCGTACGAAGAGGCGAGGCGCCGTTTTCACTTTTATTCTCCCGCGCATGATTTAATATCTCATCTTCTTATTTCCTTTTTTTTTTGCCCATAAAAAGGTCTTTTAATCAGAGAGAGGGGCCTGTGCGGTGCCGGCAGACGTCATCTCCAGCGAGCGGCGCTGTTAGAACGGGAGATATCCCAAGTGTTCCTGTTTCTCCTCCTGCACCAGGGGAAACGTTCCCTCTCATCCCTGTCACCAGGGACTGTGCTACTAAATGGAGCTTCACCTGTTCTCCCTCCCTCCCTCTTTCCTCCCCCCCTTTCTCCCAGCAGGAAGTATAGTTGTCTACTTTTGCCTCCCACCCAGGTGTTAATTACAACGCCTTTGCTGTGGGGAGGGGAGGGTTTTTTAAAGGGCTCCGCACCAACTGACGTTTCCCGTCTGACCGGTGCCACGCTTCTTTTTTTCCCAGAGTGCCGCGGTGAAGGAGGGGTGTCAAGGGGAGAGGAGAGGAGAGGGGGGGAAGTGGCGTTCCAGCTCAGCGGCCCGCCTGTCGGGGAGGCAAGTGGAGGTGAATGAGACAGACTGTCGGAGGGGTTCAAGCGAGAAGAGCGTGGGATAATGAGCAGATGTCATGATATTTTCGCTCAAGAGGCGAGTGAGAGCAGAGAGAGAGCGCGCAGTGTTCAATCTGCAGTGTTTCTCAAGCCACGGGCGGAGGCTCTCCACCAGGGCGCGATGGGGCAACTCGAAGGGATGTTTGAGGAGGGGGGTAATGAGAGAGATGATGGGGCTGGGAGGTCGGCCGAGTATGTCAACGCGACTTTTCTTGTAAGGAGGAGGAGAAACCAAGGCACTCGTCTTTCAGTGAAAGATGGAGCGTGATGTAAAATGTCGACCACCTGGCCTTCTTCGGGGAGACAAGGTGGATGTTGTAGTTTAAGTTTTGTCTCACTAAAACTTGAGCGCCTTGGTTTTTCTCATCCTCATCCAGCACCTTCTTTCTTTTATCACAGCTATTCGGTTGACGAAGCACCTCTGTTCCATGGTTCTTTGGAAAAAGAAGAGATCACAACTGGAGGAAAAGTATCACCATATTCAAGACACAGGCAGATGAAAGGACACACACACAGTGCACACACACACACATGCACACACACAGTGTACACACACATAAAAAAAACATACACACATACTCTCGCACACACATACAGAGGTTATTTTTGTTCAAATTGTTCATGATGCCCTATTTGTGTTTTACTGTATGAATCATTATGCCAACTAAGCCTCACACGATTTTGCACCAAGCACAAATACCGGTACTATGCTTTGGTCAAGCAAGATTCAATGACAATTGAAACCCATTACTTATTGATATGCCCTTGAACATGGGCACTACACATTCCTGCTTTTTGCAGGGTAAAGTGATATGGACTTGTGCTGTTCCACGCTGCCCGCTTTTGCATACTACATTAGATCACAAAGAGGTCTGAAGTGGTGCTTTAGGATGTCAGGAAATAGCATGTGACCTACTTTACCCGGGAGATACACAAAGACCTTTTTGTCAAGTGGATTTATTCACTAATGAAAGCAGCTTTCAACCACTGCACCATTTTCCGAGAGAAACACTGCGTAATCTAAGTAACACAGATATGTAAGGGGATGTTTTCCAGTGGCCCAGCATTTCACGTCTGCCGCAGAACAATAGACCATCAAAAATAACTAACTTGTGATTCAATTACCGATGAATCAATCTACTTGCGACAGTGTTGTTAATGCGTTTTGTTGCGCTGTAGCCTGTGAGTTGATGTATGCTGAACGGATCCACCCGATACTTTACAACCGCACTTTGACAGTCCTGCAACCCCCTGTTGAACCCCCTGTTGAACCGCGAGTGATCTTTGAATCTTGCTTTGATGAATGCCCGGTCTAGAGAGCTATATTGTTTAATTGTGGTTCATTCTGCCTTGTGCTTTGATCTCCATTATGGCATCTTACCATTCAGACACCTGATATTATGGGAGTGAACAGAGGGAGCTGCAGAAGTCCCTTGTTACGTTGAACCAGCCTAAAAACTATTACTCCGTAACAAGGACACTAAGGAATGAGAACACACTGAAAAGAGAGTCCAGAGGAAGTGTTTTACAGATGTGTTTAAAATATGTAGTCTGCGTTAGGGCTGCTAGATTATGATAATCACAAGGATTTTGATTGATATTGAAATCACGATTATCAAACTCGATTCTCATTGATTTGAAACTAGATTCTCATTGATTTGAAACTAGATTCTCATTGATTTGAGAACATCATTATGATGACGGCCAGGTTTGTCATACCTTTCTTCTCGACCAAAGGCTGCCTTTCTGTTATCTTCCATAAATTACCAAAGATGTTTCAAAATAAGTGGAGAAACAAGCCCTCTCCACATGAGCTGAAACTACTGTTTGAACATTGGGGGTGGGGGCAACCCACTGTGAAGGAAAGGCACGCTGCATTTACAACACAGGACAAAACGAGAGCAATGCTGCATGCGGCACAATAATCATTTTATCACGGTTATCTTGTTTTCATGATTGTGGAAAGCCAAAATCGTAAATGGAATTGAAACTGGATGAATCACATTCTCAGTCTGCATTAGCACCTCTTGCTCAGATGTACTGGGAACATGCTGATGGACTACACAGTGTATGATTGCCTCTGTCTGAGTCTGTTTAACCCCTTAACACATTAGGCGCCAGACCCGGGATCTGGTTAACTCGCCAGTGGTTGAGCGCCAGACCCGAGATTGCTCAGGTTTTGGTAATTTTTTCTTTTATTCGATTTTTTTATTCATTACAGGTTCACGTACCTCTGTGTTACCACCATGTTAGCATAATTCTGATATCTCAAAAGTGCAATACCGGCCGCATTCTGCTGGGTGGCAGTATCTCCCACCCTTTGAAACCTTATTTCACACTGTGTGTTACATTGTATATGGTCCGGGTGGAGAATTTAGACCAAGCCAAGTGAATCGCTTCATCCGACCACTTCGAAACGTGTTCAGCACACTTGAGGCATATCTTGTGCCACTTCATGTCAGGGACCCAATCAACATCAATACTGCCCTGTCAAGGCAGACCGCAGTAACTTCCAAACAGTGAAACTGAGAAAAATGGCTTTAAAGTTTTTTGACTTGCCATCCAAAATGTGTTATAGGTAGATAGATGATAGTACCCAGATTTAACATGTATTAATGAAGTAATCTTTAGGCATACAAAAATATGACGTAGTTATTTTAATTAACCCCAAAAAAGCAGATACTGCACTCTGCTGCACGATTTCCTTAAATAATTATACAGGTAATGTACAGGCAAAGTGCAGTAACTTCAAATACAATGTTGTTTTCCCTCCAGCTTTCATAACTTCACCTAGCCATTTTATTTGGTCATCATCATTCCAATATATTCAGGTATTAAATTTCATTTTCAAAATGGCTAGGTTAACTATACAATATTCACCACGGTATAACATGCAAACGTATACATGAACAAATGTATTCTTTTTCACATGTTGAACGATGGATAGTTAATGTCAACTGAGCCATATAGTATTGTCTTCATAGCTAGAATATAGATATAGCCCTGCAAACACCATGACGCACAGTGAAAATCCCTATCCTTTACAGCGCTGGCACACTGAGTACAAAGATGGCTAGACCGGCTGGCGCCCAAAGTGTTGAGCCCGACGGGCCCTGTACCGGGCCGAGATTTAATTTCACGTCATAAATAGATTTATACAGTCTGTATTAATTAATGTAGCGTTTGTTTGTTTTAAAATGTAGCCAAGAGTAAAGACCCTAACCCTATCAAAACAGCAGTCAAAGTGTATATTTTCAGCACCACGTTTGTTTACCAATGATTTTAAGTATTATTAGTGAAATATGAGTTCATAAATATCTCGGCACATCCCGGTGGAAACCGGATGAATTAGATGGAAATAAAGGAAGCTGTCATACATGTGTGTAGTCCTAGTGTATGAAAGAAGAGACCCAGGGCTTTCGAATTTCATAAAACTACTAAATATATTTTTCAACCTTATTTTCCATGATTATGTCTCACGTGGTCGAACAAACCTGAAGGTTATTGCCATAAAATAGAACATGGTTTGTTTCTTTACCTTTCTGTGAACGTCTAGAGAACGGAGCATTTTTCATTCGAAAAAAGTAACTGTACTTACAATAGATTTCATTCACGTTTTTTGCTTCCCTGTCAGGGGCACCTGGTGGTACTAAATCCAGAGTGAACTCTGCCATTGGAAAGAGGATATTCATATTTCAAATTGTGTGTGTTCGGATGGCAAAATTCAGTACTCTACAAAAACTTCTGTAAATCATCTGCCCTTTATTAATTTGCTTAGATTTTTTGTACACTTCTGAAAATATGGCTAGGGCTTAACACTAGCACAGCCATGGAGAAAATGCTACTAATTCAGATGACCCGACAGCTTATATGAGAAATATGAGAAAAATAAACAGTGTAAACTATATAATTACCTCTGAATATAAAAATATGAGGTTTGAGTGACATAAAACTTTTTATTTATTTTTAAAATGTTAAATACATTTAGATTTTTTTGTATCCACTTTTTCTCCTTATTTTTTTCAATTTTTCTCCCAACCGAATTTCGCCTCGCCAATTCTCCCTTCAATTCTCCCCTCCCCTGTCTCGAAGGTTGCTAGACTATGCCTCCCACTGGTCCGCTGCAGTGAGGACCAAGCCTTGCATCTGGTACACGAGGAGGCAGCTGACGCATCTTTTCACCTGAACAGCGCAGTCTCTCAGTGGCGAGGAGTGACGCGTGGGAGGCTCACGCTGCCCCCGATACTTCCTGATTCTGCTGTACAGGCGCACCAACCGACCTGTAGGAGTCGCTGTCCACAACGTCCAATCCCCACCCACCGGCTTTCCCACCCCTAACACTGCCAATTGTATTAGTATGAACGACCGGCCAAGCCGGTAGCAACGCCGAGAGCTGGGCTCGATACCAGTATATCCTGCGTTAGTGGCGAAATAAAAAATATTATAATATATATATATATATAATTTTTTTTGGATGGAAGAGCCACACATTGACGGGCAACGAGCCACATGCGGCTTGCAAGCCACGGGTTGGCCACCCCTGCGCTAGACGCTCGCAAAGTGCTGTGCCTTTTGTCTGTTCCAACGGCCATAATGTGTAATAACGTTCTAATTACATTTTCCTGAAGTCATTTTGAAATTTCAGAAACCGTGCGAGATAAAACGGGTACTTTTAGGAAAAGTCATTGAGTGACAGAGCTAGAGCTCGACCGAGTGACGAGGATACATTTATTGAAAATGCCTAGGGGTCATTTGACCCCTTGTCGGCTGTGCTAGTGTTAACACATTTGGGGCCATTTGGATCCGTCTAATCTCACTCTATAAGGCCAGCATATCATAATACGGGTTCATTGTGCGTGAGGCTGTTTGTAGAGCTAAATCTATACTTTATAGTATTGCTATCTGTCCATTCTCATTGTCAATTGACACTAAACTGTCCCTTCAAAATGGCTTAAAGAAAAAATTATTTCATCAATGCGTTCCCATTTTATAGCGTCTTGAATATAAGCGTTATATGGGATTGGTCTGGTATATTTCCTGCAAAACGAGATACAGGCTGCTAAGCTAATAACGTTAAATCGAGTGGCGTTTCGGCCCTACAGAAGCTAGAGCTAAAAATCTAAATGCATATGATCGATATAATGTTCCACCATGAATGCATGAAGGGGGGGGGGGGGGGGGACGTCGTTTCTGATTATTGATTACCAATAACGGCGTTAGC
This sequence comes from Notolepis coatsorum, assembly GCF_963971535.1. Taxonomy (NCBI): domain Eukaryota; kingdom Metazoa; phylum Chordata; class Actinopteri; order Aulopiformes; family Paralepididae; genus Notolepis; species Notolepis coatsorum. The sequence continues at coordinate 61,784,051 of NC_140176.1, forward strand.
CTCAGTAGCCACATTCGCTGATCGCCTGGTTGGCTATGATAACAAGGCCTGATCAGCGTGTAATTTACGTGAAAAAGATCTTACATGTGGCCGGTTGGACTGCAAAAAGGATTTCCCAGTTATCGATCGCCATCTGGTAGATCCATATGTCCATTGGCTTATGATATATTCCTTTACTGCATTCTGAATTCAGCTCCCAAAACGTATTCCATGCTACATGCTACATGCATAGATTCACCCTAAGAGGAAAGTCCAAAAAAAGAAAACACCTTTCTGCCACAGGGAACACTGCATTATCGAGACAGCGCCCCTACGAGGATCTGGCCGGTTATGCACTTTTCCGAATTCCAAGAGTAGGGTAAATCTGCAGTGCCGCTCGGTGACATTGAGTAGGTTATTAAAATGGAATAAAAGCCAAAACAACCTTGCCACGGACATGTCCGTGGTTGACCCTCTACCGTTGGATCCGAAACACGGACATGTCCGTGCTTGGCCGGGAATGTGTTAAGAGGTTAATACCAGCTCGCTTTGTATTGCGGTCCACCATTTCAAATGTGCTCTTATAGAGTCAAATATATTAGGTATCAAGTTCAATTTAAGACTTTTTAAGACCTTTTTAATACCGTTTAGAGATAAATTGAATCCACATTATTTTGAATACCCCGCAGATATTTACTGTGATCTTTGAAAGCTACAAGATCTTTTAAAATCCTAAAAACATTTTAAATTGTGTTACATCATGCATAAGACATGAAATAACATGCATCCTCGGTTCACTCCTGCCATTGCCCTTGACCAAAGCAGTGGCTTGAGAACTGAAGTTGGTCCCCAGGACGCCCACTGCTCCTGAATACAGTAGTTCTGCGGTTTAAATGCAGAGGACAAATGTCTGGTATATTCTAAATTAATTCAAATTCTAATGATTTTTCAAGGATCACTTACAGTATGACTTACTCACACTAGACAGGGACAGAGCATCACGTTAAACAACACTGACGTTATCTTTCGGGAAACTAACATGATCCAACGTGACTTCAGTCAAAACAACAACGGAGGTGGACAGTGAGCTCCTACTCGCTGCGCCTCCCTGTCAGCTCCTCTCCCTTAGGCTGCTGATGGTCTCTGCTCAAATCGGATCGTTGATCCACCTCAGGATATGTGTGCAGATTTCAATATCAAACTGATTTTAAATGAGCAGGACGGGCCCCCCTGATATGTCCGTGAGTAGCAGGCGTAAAATGGAATCTGTAAACACATCAAACTACCAGATAATCTGAACAATAATTATCTTTTGGTCCAGAACTTGCCTCCAAGTGAGCTTTTGACGAATCGATGCTATATCAGCCCAATAATCCAATAGCGCTTCCCCAGCATTAGGTATATTTCTACTCACTGAGGAGGATGATGACACAAAGCAAGATGGCCACCAAGGCTCCGGTGGTGAGGCCGTCGGAGAAGGGCAGGACCTCCGGGTTGCACGTTTGCATGTTCCCCCGGCTGTCGCAGGCGCACACACGCACAATCAACGTGCTGGTGCTGCTCTGGATGGGGTAGTCGTTGTCCGAGATCACCACGGGCAGGAAATACATGCTCATCTCACGTCGGCTGAACCCTCCCCTCCGGGTCAGGATGTTGGCAGTGTTATCTAGAAGTGGGGGTGAGGACATTAGTGAGCTATGAATCACAGCCTATTAGTGGTGGGGGAAAATATCGATACAGTATAGTATCGCGATACTTTGCGTGGCGACACTGTATCGATACAAGGACGCCATCGATATTTTATTATGCAAATTATTTTTTATTTTAATTTTAATTAAAAAAAAATTATAAGGAAGTTGCATTGTTCATTTCAATACCTGTAATAGTACAGTAGTCCACACACACACACACACACACACACACACACACACACACACACACACACACACACACACACACACACACACACACACACACACACACACACACACACACACACACTGTGTGCATTCAGTTAAGTTGGAATATGACTGTAATACAAACAGTTTGTCAGGTACATGCAACACAGATTACAGTGTTTACATCTGTCTGCTTTAGAAAATCCCGTTTGCTGCAATAACAATTATTGAAGTGAGATGAACAGACTGACAACTTTATTTTATTAGATAAACATGTTGACAAAGTTTTACTTTGCAGTTGAAAAGAGATAATACATCGCAATTAGGGATGTCCGATATTATCGGCCTAATCTTTTTTTTTTTTACATTTCTATAACCTTTATTTACCCAGGCAAGCAAGTAAGAACAAATTCTGATTTTATTTATTGTCAAAAGTATGCATAATGTTGTGTTAATTCCACAACAAGAGATATGTAATGTTAATTACCTGAAATTATTCCATTTTTGGGGAGGGGGGGGGGGGGGGGGGGGGGCCCTGCATATATCAGTATCGGTTGATATCGGTATCGGAAATTAAGAGTTGGACAATATCGGTATCGGTAAAAAAGCCAATATCGAGCATCCCTAATCGCAATATATCGCAGTATTAATATCGCAATACTCAGCATATCACAATATATTTTTGTTGTGATGACAATTATTCAAAAAGATGGCTGGTTGTCACAAACACCAGGACCATCTGTTGCAAAGCCAATTCAAGTAATTTTTTGTTTGATAAACTTCCACTTAGATTTTACATAAATGCCTTACTGTAGCTAGGAGGTATTGTCGTTCAATATCCTGATGCCTCCTTCAATTTCAATGTATCGATTTTCCTGGTATGGTTGAGGTTTGGCTGATATTTAATCTGGTATAGTGTATAGTACATGATTGACAAATGCCATGTAATGACAATGGGTCTCATTCCCGAACGAATTTACGACCAAAAATGTCCTCTTAGGCAGATTTCTGCCCATTTAAGACATATTAGGGCTGGTAGTGCTAACTTGACAGACTGTGTTCTCATAGTGATTCCTTCATGTTAACGCTACAGGCCTCCTTGGAATTAATTACATAATCATAATTAAAATAAATATTACAATATTTGTACGATAAGAAATTACGCATTTGATGTTGGAAAAATAAATAATATGGATTCATCTGATCACAGGGCAGCTGCTTAACCATATCTGAACCAGCTACTTTGGACAAATGTATAATTACTTTAATTACTCAGATATTCAAACACATTATGCAATTATTGTGAAATGATTGAAAATAATAATTATTTAATGCCTTCTGTGGAATTTGTATTTCTTATTTGTTACACATCTGTTTTAATGATTAATTATATACATTTTGAAAGAATGCAGGTCAACATGCAATATATCCCATTGATTGGTATACAATGGGACAGACCTTTGTTTGATTGATTGATTGATTGATTGAAAACTTTATTAACAGATTGCAGAATGGGTACAGTACAGTACAGCTCAATTACATATAATTGTTAAGGGGATGCAGACCAGAGAAAGACTTTCGTCTTGTTTACATCAGGGTCCCCCATTTTCAATTCATCATAACATATATGACACACACACGACATACAGATAGACAGTACTGCTACATCTATACATTTATGACATACCAGATTTGCAAATACAGTACTGTTTGTGATACAAAAAGAGTCCAGAAAAGAGAGTATATACATTTGACGTAGAAACTGTTGGAGGAGGTTGGGTAGATGGGGTGGGGTTGGGTGGGTTGGGTAGGAGGGGTGGGTGGGCGACACTGTACAAGCAAAACTGTACATTGGAATATTGACAAAACCATACTAATTTACTGTACATTGGAGGGGGTTGATATAGCTATAAACCTGCATTCCTTATTATATCATTAATCAATTAAACATATCTTGAAATACACTATATAGCCTATACACCAACACTGAAATGACAGTGGATAAATAAATAAGAACTAGGGATGCTCGATATTGGCTTTTTTACCGATACCGATATACCGATATTGTCCAACTCCTAATTTCCGATACCGATATCAACCGATACCGATATATGCAGGGTTTCCCCCCCCAAAAAAACTGAATAATTTCAGGTAATTAACATTACATATCTCTTGTTGTGGAATTAACACAACATTATGCATACTTTTGACAATAAATAAAATCAGAATTTGTTCTTACTTGCTTGCCTGGGTAAATAATTTTTTTTTAATTTAATTCTTTTTTTAAACCGATACCGATATTTTCCGATATCACATTTGAATGCCGATATCGGCCGATAATATCGGTAGGCCGATAATATCGGACATCCCTAATAAGAACTAAAGTTAACCGCATGGAAATAGACTGCATTAATATTACATAACAAGTCTTGTGCGCGCCAGTATGGCCTACGTGTCTAATGAACAGTATAGGCTTAATATATTCTAGTTACTTGTTTCATTAGGATTTAGTAGATATATGCTCTGCCTCTGCCCTACATACAGTATAAGTACAGACTGTACCTATACTGTACGTAGGGCAGAGCATATAGTATCTATTATATCCTAATGCAACAAGTCATTAATGGAATAATAAGCCTATAATGCGTTCATTCATTACGCCGTAGGCATTAATGGAATAATAAGCCTATACTGCGTTCATTCATTACGCCGTAGGCTACAGTATACTGCGCGCGCACGTGTGTGTGTGCGCACGCGCTGCGACAGGTGTACCACGAGCTGTACTATATGATGACAATACATTAATCTAATCTCATTTCCATGGGTCGCACAAGACTCGGAAGGCACTTCCGTATCCATTTCCACACAGCTGCATGGTTTAGTTTAAAATATTTTGTCTAGATGTTTTCCTAATGGCCTTTGGAGGGAAGTTGTAAATGTGAAGTATCAAACTGTGTCTTTAATAACAGTGAAAGGAAGACAATTTATTGAGATGTTTGCTGCCCCAAAGCATGGCATTTTATTCAAACATAGTACACCCACGCACCCACCCACACTATACTGTGCCAGAGGTTAAATAACAGCATATAAAATGTTTGGAACGAGACTCGGCTTGCCTCATATAAAGCTGGAGCCAGCAACTGAAGAGGTCCAAGGTATTAAAGAAGCAGAACCATTAAAGCATTGTCTATTGAATAGTCTATGACTAGTTTTATGATGACTGGACAAACATTTTAGTACTGAAATGTATATGCCAAGGACAGCCTTGACTTGTTCCCCTGTCACATTCAGGAACAAAAAACATGGAGAAATTGGTCCAGAAAATACAAGCCTCACCTAGTTTCTTATTTATTTTCTAATGTATACGTTATACATTAGGAAATAAATATTCAATTGGAAGAATTGCTACTGAACAAAAGAGCAGTATCATTTTCTTAATGTCCTCAACATGTATAATTTTCACTCACCTTTAGTAAGAGAAAGCATAAAGGACAGCATAAGTTTAAGTTCAAATGCAGATTCATTAAAATTGTCAGCCAGTGACCTATGTGTGAAATAAGTTGTTTCAGAGTATGGCTTACCTTCTCTGTCAAGAATGGTGAAGTTTGGGTTGGTGGCGCTTATGCTGAAGACAAACTTATGTCCAACAAGGGGCTCATCTGTGTCAACTGCACTTATGGTCTGGATCAGCTGTGGAGAATACAAAATACGGTATATATATATATATTTAATAACCTTGTTACATGTGAGGATTTGCACTTGAAGTGTGTCATTGATTATAGTGAATATTTCAGATTTTTTTTATTTCAGCACCTGTCCTGCTTTGACATTCTCACAGACAAACGTGTCGTAAGACATGGCAAACTCTGGTGCATTGTCGTTCACGTCCAAGACCTTGAGGAAGACTGCCACTCGAGTCGTCTGCCGTGGGTTATCTGAAAAACAGTGGTGACAATATGTTACAATGGTAATAATAATAATAATAATAATAATAATAATAATAATAATAATAATAATAATAATAATAATAATAATAATAATAATAATAATAATAATAATAATACACCTTATTTGTATAGCACCTTTCATACAGATAATCTAACTCTATTACTTCTCCACCAGCTTACAGTATGTTTGTGTCTATATTTTTAGACTTCACGTGATCTCTGTCACTGGCAACATTTTCCAAGGCCTTTTGGAAGATACTCCAATTGAAGACAACATCTTATTTACATAGGGATATAACTGTGTACTGATGCAAACAAAAATGATAAGGAAATATTTTTTTAGAAAACAAGCAATTACTTATTTCCGTGGCAACCACTGATATGTTGTGCCATTTGGACATCTCTCTGTCCAGTGCTTTCAGTGTAGTGATGGTGCCATTCACAGAATCGATGTTAAACAGCCTCTCCAGGTCTGTATGGCGGTCGATGGAGTATCTGCAAAAAGCAGAGTAAATTCATCCGACGTATTAAAAACATCACGTCATGATACCCATCAATATGAAAGCCTCACCCATACAAGTATGAAGGCTCAAGGTCATTTGTCTTAGGTTGCAATGCGAGAGAATAGCACATTCCGTATCCCTTTTGAGGAAAGCAATACTGATATAATATGTTTGTGTTCAGTTTTTCTGCACTCCATATAACTACCGGTACCTCAAGGGATATTTATCTTTATAGTAGCAAACAGTACTTCAGTCTATAAAAAAAAGAAAAAAAAACATATAATTTCCACGGCGCATCAGTCATTGATTCCAATGGGGTATTTATTCCAGGCCCCCTTTGCCTTATTGCCGGAAGACGATACATCCCTCCCACAGCCTCCTCGTTTATCACTGTCAACTTAGATATTCAACTGACATTTAAATATGCAACACAATGCTCTGTGTGGTGTGGGTATGAGAGTGGCATATCTCCGTGTCCGGGACAGGCAGGCGCCATGCGGGGTGGAGCGGCCGAAGCTGAGCTGTATGAATCGATAGAGCAAATTAGGTGCTCTCATTTTGACTTTGTGCCGCGCCGCGGTGGCGCTTACATAATGCTGGGAAATAAACAGTGTCTGTATTCACTTCGCAGGGGCCGCTACCAGCTTCCACTGGGAAATCACCAGGAGGGACCAATGCATAGTAATGCTTCTCTTCCCCCTGTCCACGCTGACACATGGCTACGCTGATGGATTAGATTTAGCCAAGTGAGCACATTTTCCCCCCTTCCAGGAACTGATAACAGGAGACGTTGAATTTATACAGGATCCGTTATTGTGTATTGCTTGTTTCTCTTATTGATTTCTGACGCACGATAATTACAGCCGGAGCTGTTGTGTCTCAATACAATCATATTACCACAATAAAACAACGTGTCTACTCTGGCGCTGATGGAACGCTTACTTAATAGTTAGTTAATGAATTATAATATTTATTCGCTACGACTGCCTGAGGAGGATTGAGCCAGAAAAGGTGTACAGGCACTGTGTACAGTATGGTGCAAAAACCTTGGTGTTGTCCTCGACGACCAGTTGAACTTCTCTGCTCACATCGCAGCGACAACCAGAACCTGCAGATTCCTCCTGAGCAACGTCAGAAGGATACGCCCCTTCCTGACAAAAGAAGCCACCCAACTCCTCGTCCAATCAACAGTCATCTCCCGCCTCGACTACTGCAACGCACTGCTAGCTGGCCTCCCGGCCACTGCCACCAAGCCTCTTCAACTCATTCAAAACGCAGCGACCCGCCTGATCTCAAACCTACCGAAGTCGGCCCATGTCACCCCACTTCTTAGGGACCTGCACTGGCTCCCCATTGCTGCACGTATCCGCTTCAAGGCCCTCGACCTAGCATACCGTGCGGCAAAGGAAACCCCTCCCGCCTACCTCCGGTCAATGGTCTCTAACTACACACCCTCAAGACCCCTACGCTCTGCATCTTCTGGCCGCCTCAGATCTACTCCTATCCAAGCTCCCGGAGGGTCATCAAAGAGAAGCCGCCTATTCTCAGTCCTTGCCCCACAATGGTGGAATGAACTACCCATCCCAGTTAGGACAGCCGAATCACGTCCAATCTTTCGCCGTCGACTAAAGACTCACTTCTTCAACCATTATCTGAAATGATATAAAAAAAAATAAAAATAAAAATCTAACCCAAACTAACCTACACTGTAACACGCAACACTTTGATGAACATTGTTACTCAGCTGATAGAGTTATACCCTTCTTGCTGTCTTGTCGCACAGAACTTGTAAGTCGCTTTGGATAAAAGCGTCAGCTAAATGACTAAATGTAAATGTAAATGTGCAGTCGGAGTAGTCATAATAGAGTCAGGGTAGTCAGAATAGAGTCAGGGTAGAGTCAGAATTAGGGATGTTCGATGTTGGCTTTTTTACCGATATCAACCGATACCGATATATGCAGGGTCCCCCTCCCCCCAAAAGACTAAATAATTTCAGGTAACTAACATTGCATATCTCTTGTCGTGGAATTAACACAACATTATGCACACTTTTGACAATAAAAGTATGCATTGGTGTGTTAATTTCACTGGATGCATTCAACAAGGCCTTCTAAATGTAAACATCTGTGCATCTCCCCTTTTCTTCTCTCTCTCCCTCTGGTTCTCATCTCCCTTTCTATTTTTCCCTCTCTCTTTCCTTCTCTCTCCCTTATTTATTGTAATTGTCCTTGTATACTATTGCTACTGTAATTTAGTATTTTATTTAATTGTATGTATGTACATAACCTTGTTTTTGTTGCAACCCCCCGCCCCCCCTCCCTCAAAAGCCTTTTGCTTTTTGGTCAGGCTGCTTTTGTATATAAGAATGTGTTCTTACTTGCTTGCCTGGGTAAATAAAGGTTAAATAAAATAATTAAAAAAAAATATATATATATATCGGTAGGCCGATAATATCGGACATAGTCAGAATAGATTCAGGGTAGTCAGAATAGATTCAGGGTAGTCATAATAGAGTCAGAGTCGGGGTAGAATCAGGTTAGAATCAGATTGGAGTCTTATTAGAGACAGGGTAGAGTCACAGTAGTCAGAGAAGAGTCAGGGAAGGGTACAATCAGAGTAGAATCAGAGTAGAATCAGAGTAGAGGCATGGTAGAATCAGAGTAGAGTCTTAATAGAGACAGAGTGGAGTCAGTGTAGAATCAGAGTAGAGTCCGGGTAGAGTTTCGGGTGGAGTCAGAATGGAGATTTATTTGTGTCAGATTAGACTCAGATTAGTGTCAGGATAGAGTTGGATTGGAGTCAGATTAGACTCAGGGTAGAGTTATAGTGGAGTCAGATTAGTGTCAGGGTATAGTTAGAGTGGAGTCAGATTGGAGTCGTATTAGTGTCAGGGTAGAGTTAGAGTGGAGTCAGATTGGAGTCGTATTAGTGTCAGGGTAGAGTTAGAGTGGAGTCAGATTAGTGTCAGGGTAGAGTTAGAGTAAAGTCAGATTGGAGTTGTATTAGTGTCAGGGTAGAGTTAGAGTAAAGTCAGATTGGAGTCGTATTAGGGCTTGTGTCCACAGCGGAAGTTTTTTTCAAGACGGACCGTTTTGAAAAGCAAAAAGCAAAAAGCTCAGAGCGGTTTCCTGAGTCTCGCGACTGCCACGGCTCCGCCACTTCCTCCATGTTGATTGGTCGGTCGAAAAAAGTTACCTTGATGAGCGCGCTCCTCTCCAAAAGTTGAACTAGTTTCAACTTTAGGCGCTGGGAGCGCTCCGCCCAAAAACGCTGCCGCCGAGAGCGCTAAAACGCGAGGCGCGCCGCTGGGAAAAGGAGCGCGCCTGTTGCGTCAGTAGCATAGAAATGAATGACAGAAAGGAGCTGACAACTCATAAAACGTCCGCTGTGGACACAAGCCCTTAGTGTCAGGGTATAGTTAGAGTAATGTCAGATTGGAGTCGTATTAGTGTCAGGGTAGAGTTAGAGTAAAGTCAGATTGGAGTCGTATTAGTGTCTGGGTAGAGTTAGAGTAAAGTCAGATTGGAGTCGTATTAGTGTCAGGGTAGAGATAGCATAAAGTCAGATTGGAGTCGTATTAGTGTCAGGGTAGAGATGGAGTAAAGTCAGTATTAGTGTCAGGGTAGAGGTAGAGTGGAGTCAGATTAGTGTCAGGGTAGAGTCAGATTAGACTCAAGAGTAGAGACACTTACTTGACCGGCTTGTTCTCAGCGTCGGGGTCCCTGGCCGACACCACACCCACGAAGCTGCCGGCGGCCGTGTCCTCGTGCACCTCGATGATGTAGGGGTTCCTGGTGAACACCGGGGACTCGTCCACGTCCTCCACCGTCACCTTGACGGTGGTGTGGTCTTTGAACTGCACACCGTGGATGAACCGTGCATCCAAATAGGTGTTTCTCACCTCGACTCTGAACTCGTAGTCCCTCTTTCTTTCGTAGTCCAGCGCCTGGAGATTTCATAATGCATTGCCTGTTATTTGTTGAACATAATCTTCCTTTCATGCTTGAGTTAGAAATCCAACATAATGATGCATACTGATTCTCACAAGAGAAAGAGTTTACGGCAAAAGCGATGTTCCTATCGTTCATTTTAGCGGAGTAGCTGCAGTTTTAATACCACGGCTCAATACGACCATTCATCTAATTTTTCTTTACAGAAGGACACTATCAGGAGCCCACTCCTAATCTGAGCCTGATCCTATTTTCCCATTGAAGTTCTCCTATTTGCATAATTGGCTAGAGCTCTTAAGAAGAACCTGGCAAATAACGAAGACCTCAGCTTGGATTTCAATAAAGAAAGAGGCTGAATTTGGATTCCAAGCTGACACTCAAGAGACTCCTTTATGAGAATTTAGCGGGAGTCACAGGGCGCCAGGGAGCCCCTGAGAGCGAAACGATTTAAGAATCTTTTTAAAGATATAATGATACCAAAATTGTCAAATGGAGTTAATGGTTGCTGGCTCTGCACACAAAAAGAGTATACATTAGGGATGCAACAATCTGACTTTCTCAGTCCCCATATGGAGGACCGATCCAATCCATTACTTTTAATGAACAGTAAGACTTGGACTGTCATTGGACAAAATATATTGAGATATAATGCATGTTTCTCAATTAGAGAGTTAACATGTAAAAAATTCAGCAAATCAAGTAAATTTGCTTTGATTTCTGTTTCTTGGTATTAGATTTTAGTATTGAGGGTAATTCACAGACACGATATTCTATTTTAACCTGATATCGGACCGATATCCAATACCAGTATCCGTATCGACGCGTCGTGGAAGATGAGGTGAAAGACTAATCGTTTACCTTTTTCACTATGACTATGCCCTCTTGTGTCGCTGGATCAGTGATGATGTAGAACATGTCGTGACCACCGACGATGCTGTACTCCATTTCAGCATTGCGGCCGACATCCGGGTCATCGGCTTTGATGCGGCCAATGGCCCCTCCGACCTCGGTGGACTCCGGAGTGGTCATGCGGAAGGAATCTAAAGACAGAGCAGAAGATTCAACCTCTTGCACATTCTCGCTTGTGTGTGTGTGTGTGTGTGTGTGTGTGTGTGTGTGTGTGTGTGTGTGTGTGTGTGTGTGTGTGTGTGTGTGTGTGTGTGGATGGATAGAAGGGATGGATGGATGGACAGAATGAATGGATGGATGTGTGTCTGTGCATGTGTATCATCATAGCTCAGCAAGATAAATGGTAGCAGGGGAAAGTGTGAGCATGAACTGACCATGAGCACCGTGAATATAAATCAGGCAGATCTTGAAAACATGTTTATTATGTATGTACTTGTCCTGCTGTCTCTTCTTGACCTTACACATAAATAAATTATTCAGATTTGTGTGTGTGTGTACATTGTGTACAATATTATTTGCACGTGTGCCTGTGTGTATGCAGGTGTATTTCCGTGTGTCTGTGAAAGAGAGATTAGGCCTAACATATATATATATATACATACATATACATATATATATATATATATATATATATATATATATATATATATATATATATATATATATATATATATTAGTGCTGTCAATAGATTAAAAAAAAGTAACTAATTAATCTCACAATTTTCTGTAATTAATCTAGATTAATCTAGATTGAAAATCGCATTTTTCTACTTAAAACCGAAGCTTGTAACATATATTTACTTGAGTAAAATCATGGAATTAATGTAGAATCAACACAAAAAAAGTATACTTCGATTAAAAAACTATTTTAATAGCTTTCTTTGATCTTTGAATACAGTTTCTCTCCTGTGAAATACAAATGTTCAACAAAACCATCAACATTGACTCAGCTTTGAAGACCTCTTTCTTATATCCACGGTGCTTACAGAAATAAAAAGTGCAGATTGGCTTAGAGGATGATAATGTCTTGTATGAACTACCAGTAGGCCTAATATAAATCATATTAACAATAAAAATGTGTTCCATCTTCATGTCAGATGATTTTCAAAAAGGTGCATGAGTCAATGCAAAAAAAGAACAAGCAAAGATACTGCTGAAAGTTCAGAACGTTGAAAATGTTTCACTCCATTGATTAATCTAGATAAAAAAATATTAACGCTTTAAATCATTTTAATTAATCTCCAAAATTGACAGCCCTAATATATATATATATATATATATATTAGGGCTGTCAAAGTTAATGCTTTAACTTTGAAGATTAATTAAAATTATTTAAAGCATTACAATACATTTATCTAGATTAATCTATGGAGTGAAAAATCTTCAATTTTAGCGCCGCGGATATAAGAAAGAGGTCTAGCTGGGTCAATGTTGATGGTTTTGTTGAACATTTGTATTTCACAGGAGAGAAACTGTATTCAAAGAAAGCTATTAAAATAGTCTTTGTATCTAAATATACTTTCTTTGTGTTGATTTTACATTAATTCCATGATTTTACTCAAGTAAATAGCTGTTACAAGCTTCGGTTTTAAGTAGAAAAATGCTATTTTTAATCTAGATTAATCTAGATTAATTAAAGAAAATTGAGATTAATTCGTTTTTTTTTATCTATTGACAGCACTAATATATATATATATATATATATATATATATATATATATATATATTATAGGCTGTCAAATATATCGCGTTAATATCGCGTTAACTCCCGATTCTATTAATGCCACTAATTATTTTAACTCAAGATTAACTAAAAAAAAAAAAAAAAATTACTAGACTTCACTCAGGTGTATTATTGATGCTCTCATTGATACTATGTTTGTTTCTGAAGTGTGTGTGTGTGTGTGTGTGTGTGTGTGTGTGTGTGTGTGTGTGTGTGTGTGTGTGTGTGTGTGTGTGTGTGTGTGTGTGTGTGTGTGTGTGTGTGTGTGTGTGTGTGTGTGTGTGTGTGTGTGTGTGTGAGATATAGAGAGAGAGGGGGGTGAGAGAGATGAGGAAGGGGCAAAAGAGAAAAAGAGCTGAGAGAGTGTGTGTGTGAGGGAGAGAGGGGGGTGTGTGATTAATCAGCCCTTGTGTGTGTGAATGTAACAAGTTCCTAACGTTTTCTTTCCCCTATTATTTCATGCACACTTTATTCATTGTTTTAAATTATTATTTTCTTTTAAGTTATTTTGTGCATCACTCTGTTTTGAATTTGATGCAAATTTGCAATGCATGAGGGTCATCCTTTTGTGTTAAATGGCTGCATAAAGCAAGCATTTGTTGACTCGCATGTTGATAAGAGTATTAAAACTTGGAACTTGAAAAAGATCTGTTTAAGGTAAAAAAGAAAAAGAGAGAGAGAGAGAGAGAGAGAGAGAGAGAGAGAGAGAGAGAGAGAGAGAGAGAGAGAGAGAGAGAGAGAGAGAGAGAGAGAGACAGAGACAGAGACAGAGACAGAGACAGAGACAGAGACAGAGACAGAGAGTTTTGACCTCTGGAAAATGAATACAGGTGCGAGAGGAATATAACCCACGGTTAGCGAAGCGCGGTGGACTGTCGTTGACGTCCGAGAGGGTGATGCTGACCGTGGTGGTCCCTGAGAGACCTCCCATCTGTCCCGCCATGTCTTTAGCCTGAATCACCACCTGGTAGTTCTCCTTCACCTCCCGGTCCATGCCAGGTAGGGCTGTCTTGATGGTACCTGAAAAGAAAACGGGGGGAAAAAAACGTTCATACCACTAACAACGCTGATTCTATCTAGTAGTTTTAGACATACGTTGGATGAATAATGTGTCCCCTGAAAGGACGGTCCGTCTTTGAGATTTGAGCATGCACGTCAATGTGTGGCTGCTCACAGGCAAGGACGTAAATGAATGTTTTAGCACTCTCAGACTCAACTATCATCTACCACTTGGAAAGCAGAATAAAGGCTGCAGCTTTTTGAACCGCTTTAGGAAATCTTCAGTTGAGAAGTGAGAACATTTTGATAAAAAAAAATTCCCATTGTTGCGTGCGTGAGTGTTGTGGCCGGGACCAGCTTTTCGAGGCTGGCCTATACTCTTGTTTTTGTTTGTGGTGCCCTCTATGACATACCAGGCCGGGCAACATGTCCTAATAATGTATACTTCATGACCAGCACGCTTCTTTTATATTTCATGTTCCAGTAAAAACAAAACACAAACAATCTACCAGACATACAGACAGTGGCTCAGGAGGTACTGTAGAGTGGCCGTCTGGTAATAGGAAAGGTTCCCTGTTAAATTTTGGCTCCTCCTGGCAGCGTGTAGAAGTGTCCTTGAGCGAGACACTTAGCCCCTAACTGCTCCCGATGAGCAGGTTGGCACCTTGCATGGTTGCCTCCGCCGTCGGTGTGTGAACGTTTGAGTGAATGGGTGAATGTGAGGCATAAATTGAAAGCGTTATAAACACAGTCAATTGACAGACAGACAGACAGACAGACAGACAGACAGACAGACAGACAGACAGACAGACAGACAGACAGACAGACAGACAGACAGACAGACAGACAGACAGACAGACAGACAGACAGACAGACAGACAGACAGACAGACAGACAGACAGACAGACAGACAGACAGACAGACAGACAGACAGACAGACAGACAGACAGACAGACAGACAGACAGACAGACAGACAGACAAGTCAAGTCAAGAGTTTTATTTGTCACGGCATACAAGTATACAATGAAATGCGGGTGGTCTTGCCCGCAACAATGTGCAATACAGTGGTACAACATATAATAGAATCCAATAAAAACAGCATTGTGCAATAAATAGGTAACAGGTAACATGGTGTGACATCTCGGTATCTGTACATAGTTATTTACAGAGCATATAGGACATGCTAGGTAGCTTTGGTAGTGCAATACACTGTTACTGTTGTTATACTAATTTAAAGTGGCCTTTCCTTTTGGCCATAAGTGGGTGTGTGCGGCATGAGTGTGTGCCCGCTCATGTTAAAGTGTTAAAGTGGCTGCTAGTGTGTGAGCGTGCACAGCGTGCGTGTCGTGTGTGTGCTCATGTGTGCTTGTGTGTGGATAGTTCAGTGTTCTGTGGCACTCAATGTTGAGCCTAAGCCTCTCTGTCCTAGTAGCTGGGGTTCGCAGGCGTCTGCCTGACCTCAGCAGCTGGAACAGGCTGTTATTGGGGTGGTGGGGGTCTTTCTCTGTCCTAGTAGCTGGGGTTCGCAGGCGTCTGCCTGACCTCAGCAGCTGGAACAGGCTGTTATTGGGGTGGTGGAGGTCTTTCATTATTCTGCAGGCTCTGGATTTGCACCTCTTGTTGTATAGAACCTGCAGGGGAGGTAGTGCAATACCCGTGGTACGCTCGGCTGAGCGCACCACTCTCTGTAGGGCCTTCTTGTCCTGTGCCGTGCTGTTTCCATACCAGGCAGTGATGTTTCCGGTCAAGATGCTCTCTACAGCTCTTGAGTAGAAGGACTGGAGTATCTTCCCAGATACTCTGAACTTCCTTAACTGTCTCAGGTGGTAGAGGCGCTGCTTCGCTGTCTTTACTACTGTGTCTATGTGTGTTGACCATGTCAGATCCTCTGAGATGTGGACCCCCAGGTACTTAAAGCTGCTCACCCTGTCCACGGTAGCCCCGTTAATCATCAGTGGTGTGTGTGTCTCCTGCTGTCCTCTCCTATAATCCACGATCAGCTCCTTGGTTTTACCAATGTTCAGGAGCAGGCTGTTGTCCTGGCACCAGCGTTCCAGTACCTCAACCTCCTCCCGGTAGGCCTTCTCGTCGTTGTCCGAGATCAGCCCCACCACCACCGTGTCGTCTGCGAACTTCACTATGGAGTTGGAGCTGAACTTGGCCACACAGTCGTGTGTGTATAGTGAGTACAGCAGGGGGCTCAGAACACAGCCCTGGGGGGACCCGATGCTCAGGGTGATGGTGTTGGAGGTCTGACCCCCCACCCTGACCGCCTGGGGTCTTTCACTCAGAAAGTCCAGTACCCAGGCGCTCAGAGCGGAGCTCAGACCCAGCTCGATCAGTTTGTCCACCAGTCTGGTGGGGACTATGGTGTTGAACGCTGAGCTGTAGTCAATGAACAACAGTCTCACATAGCCCCCCTTCTGACGGTCCAGGTGAGA